>NC_139807.1:30784467-31384467 GCF_963457635.1 Microchirus variegatus | reverse complement strand
GTGTGTGTGTGTGTGTGTGTGTGTGTGTGTGTGTGTGTGTGTGTGTGTGGTTTCTAAAGCCAGAGCAGGTCCATTACAAAGACACAGAGAGAGCACCACTGAAGCACCGTCCAAATTCCTGGTTGTAAAGCAAAGACCTTTGACCTTTGTATTGCTGAAATTCTTCACCGTGACGATCACAAGGTTTGGCTGAAAGACCCTGATTTTCGTTTTTGTGAAGATTCAAGAGTCAAAAATGCCTGAGAATTGGCATTTTAAAATTGGAGTTGGAGAGGAGGATGGTTCTGCTCTCAATCAGAGAGTCACAGTTCAAATTCAGTAAGTCACTGTGCTTTGGTAGTTCCAGTGTATGTGTATGTTCTGGTAGTTTAGGTTCTGAATGGACTGAATAATAATAATGACCTAATTGAGCAAAACATTTTGACGTTTGAAACAAGTTTCTATGTGAACACAGTGGAATAAGAAGAAGAATGATAATATGTATTGTTTCAATACATTCATGTGCCATCAGATGGCAGCAGTGTATGGTGGCCCTGAGGTGCAAAACACAAATGCAATTCAAAAAATACTAACACAAAAGCAGAAAACACAAAAACATGCATTTGTGTTTTTTGATTTGCGTTTTGTGATTTGAGTTTGTTTTTTGTTTTGTGATTTGAGTTTGTGTTTTTTGATTTGCGTTTTGTGATTTGAGTTTGTGTTTTTTGTTTTGTGATTTGAGTTTGTGTTTTTTGTTATTCGTATGTGTTTTTTTGATGTGCGTTTGTGTTTTTTGATTTGCATTTGTATTTTTTGATTTGCGTTTGTATTTTTTGATTTGCGTTGGTATTTTTTGATTTGCATTTGTGTTTCTTAATTTGCGTTTTTGTTTTTTTATTTGCGTTTGTGATTGGCGTTTGTGTTTTCTGATTTGCGTTTGTATTTTCTGATTTGCTTTTGTATTTTTCAATTTACGTTTTTTGATTTGCATTTGTGTTTCTTAATTTGCGTTTTTGTTTTGCGATTTGCGTTTGTGTTGTGCACATCAGGGCCACCGTAGCACTGAGATGTTGTGACAAACCATGAAAAAGGGTTACTTTCAAAATGCAGAATGGAAACAAACCCTTAAAAGATTTTAAAAAACAACAGTATGACTACGAAGAATTTCGACATGACTTGTGTTTGTATCTGCGTCCAGTTCACCTCTGCTCAGAAGTGATGTCTCCTCGACTTGAGAGAGTTTCTCCTTTTCCTCTTCCTGTGGCTCTGCTCCCTGCGCTCAGGCCAGGGAAACCCGCTCTCCGCCGTCCTGTACGCTTCGTCGTACTCGTCGTCGCTGTCAGACTCCGCCTCCTCTGGGGGGAAAACTGTGTCGGGGAAAACGTCTTTGAGTTTGGCCGCGAAGAACGACACGAGGCTGCGTCCGGCCTGAGCCACCTCAGAGTCCGGCTGCGATCACAGACACAGAGAAGCATTTACATTTACGTTATATTTACAGGTGAACTCTGTACACAGATAAGATGTGGTAACACTTTATAATAAGTACACACTATTAGCATTGATTAAGCATGAATAAATAGTGAATTTATCCTAAATAACGCATGAATACTCATTAGTATGTAGTTTATAAACAGTTATAGCCCTCTCTCGATTACGGAAGATTGTTTGCATTTATTTGGAAAAAAAAGTAATTAAGAGTAATTTTTTTTTTCTTTAAATAATTTATTTTTGCTGTTTTTCTGACTAAAGTTTTTTTCTGAGTGATTATTTTTCTGTTTTTCGTAAAAAATAATTTTTCCGGGTTTTTTTTCAATTTTTTTTCTCTTTTTTTTGCTCAGAAAAACAGACCAAAAAATTAATTTCTCAGAAAAAGTTTTCAACTTTTAATCTCATATTTATGACTTTTCATCTCATATTTCAACTTTTTATCTCATAATTTTGATTTTTTTTCTCATTATTATGACTTATTATCTCAGAATTTCAACTTTTTATGTCATAATTTTGACTTCGTATCTCGTAATTATGACTTTTTAAATCTCATAATTTCAACTTTTTATGTCATATTTTGACTTTTCATCATTTTCTGTTTTTCGGAACAATTTTTTTCTTTTTTTTTTAAATGTAGTTTATAAACACAGTTATAGCCCTCTATAACCCCTAACCCTCAGCTAATGGGATGAGTAAAACATTTGTAGGAGCCGTATTCTGTTTATTAGATAATGCTAATAGTGTGTACTTATTATATAAAGAGGTTTGTATTAAAACTTACGTAATTGAACTTTGCACAGTTGCGGAACATGAGATATAAATCTGCGACAAACTGCTCTGGTGAATTATAATGTCGAGGGTTTCTCTTCTGGAGCTTGGTCCTGATTACAGACAGGTCCATTGGCCTCTTGATGATCTGGTAATAATGTCGAGCCTGTGTGACATTAAAAAACACATTTGAGTTGATTCCACATCAAATCCCTTAACCTTTTTAACACAGAGAAACATTATACTCAGTGGATTTTGTTACTGTGCCTCTGTAACTGATATGTTTGTATAATTACTCAAAATGTTTATTTTTATATGAACTTTATATTCTTTTATCGTGATTTTAATGTGTGTTTTATTTCTTCTTTGTGGGTTTTTATTATAAATAATTGTTTAATGTATTTTTGTCGTCTAATTTTTCTTTGTTAATCATTACCATTATTGTTTTAGTCACTTTTAATGTAATTTTCAAGATGTCCATCCTGTTCTTTATATTTTATTCTTTAAGGTGTCGCAGTGGGCCACGTTACTGATTTGTGTTTTATGTGGCCCGCCATGGCCAAAGAGCATTTCCTGAATTTTTGAAATTCATTAAAATTATTCCTTAAGAGTTTTGCAAATATTTTCAACAGATCCTTGTTCAGGGCGATGCCGACTATTATGATAGTAAATTTCAAGTCATTCCGAGATAGTTTTTTTTTTAGACTAAAGTCAGCTCACTGTTAAAGTGCATCAGAGCAAATGGATCATTTCCTGAATTTCAAAAATTCATTAAAATTATTCCTTAACGGGTTTGCAAATATTGGGGTTACACCTCACTGTGACAAATTCATCCTCCACTTATCAACATTCCATTTGCTTAGAAAATAAAGTTTAACTCTAAATCAGCAAATCCTTCTTCTTCTTCTTCTTCTTCCTCATTTAAACCTCCACCAAGGCCACTCCGTTTCCCACAGTGTGAATAAACTCCCACATCTTACAAGTTTAACCATTCTTTTCTTAAATCCATATCTGGATCACCACCGAAATCCATCATGTTCTTGTCTTTTTTTTTTTTACTTTGTTCCTCACAAACAGAGCAAACATGTGCAAACCTTCACTGTTAATGTTAGAGGAGTCTTTGAAACGTGTTATCGAGTGGTGTTTTTTATGTGTGTGAACAAGAGTTCAACACGTTCTGGACTGAAGATAATTCATCCTCAACCTGATTGGATCTCATGATCCTGTCTGATAACTGAGGCCAGTTTCACGCTGAATACATACGTGTGCGACGTGTGACGGTTTCACAGTGTTTTACCTTTGAAATTCATGAAACATGGCCTTTAACATGGCCTCAACTAAATATCAGGACTCTTTGGCGTGAAGCCACACATCTGCAAATATTACACAATTAAAAAAACTGTTGAGAGAGAAAAAAAGAATGTTCTTTTAAAGTGAAAAACGGAGCAGGATCTGCTGTGTTTGTGTCATAATTATGTGACAAACGCAGACAATGAAAGTCTCCCTGGGTCGCACACACACACACACACACACACACACACACACACACACACACACACACACACACACACACACACACCCACACACACACACACACACACAGTGTGAAACACGCCTAAATTACCACAGATGTCATCTCTGTTCACGGGGACAAAAATGTTTTTTTAACACGTCTTATTTTACAGCAGTGTCTGCTGACAGTGGTGTTTGTGTGTATGTCGACGTGTGTGTGTGTGTGTGTGTTTCTGTGTGTGTGTTATGATTATGAATTATGTGGCAGGTGGTAAAAGAGAAAAAGTGACCATAGAGGAGCGGAGGGAATCAAAGCTCTACTCGTGCTGCTGTAACATGGAGTAAGAAGTAAGTATTAATATAAATATAATATAATATATACATATATATAGTTTGGGCTCACTTAGAACTGTCCTTATTTTTTAAGGAAAAGCACTTTTTTTCAATAAATATTACATTAAATGAATCAGAAATACACTCTATACATTGTTAATGTGGAAAACGACTATTATAGCTGCAAACGTCTGTTTTTTAATGGAATATGTACATAGGTGTATAGAGGCCTATTTCCAGTGTTCTAATGGTACATTTTGTTTGCTAATGGCGTTAGAAGACTATTGGATGATTAGAAAACCCTTGTGCAATGATGTTAGCACAGCTGAAAACAGTTTTGCTGGTTCTTTGACGGAAGTAAATTACATTTAGTTTGAATAAAAGTGTCACTTTTAATGGAAAACACACAAAAAGTGTATCGGTGAGCCCAAACTTTTGAACGGTAATGTGTATAGTAATCACTCACCAGTGGACTGACAGGCTCGTGGAAGGGTGCACTCAGGATGTTACTGAGGATCAGAAGAGTCAGCCGCTCACATTTCTACAAACCATTGAAAAAAAAAAAGCTGTTATGAATGCAGGCGACGCATAAATCACGTCCAAAACCATCCAATAAAGATAAATAACTTTGGAGAATTGCAGCTTCAAAGACGACCTACTCTCTGGTCACATGCAGACAGTCCATGTGCCAGGTTCTCCTCTCCAGATGTTCTCTCGTTCTCACAGTCGTATTCCACCTCTGGCTGTAGAGCGTCTCTGCACAGGCTGCACACCCAGTCGCCTCTGAGCAGGACACGAAAAACAGCGTTAGTGCTAAAGAGACAGACTCGTAAAAGGCGAGCGATAATTATAGGTTTGCCTTACGAGGGGAAGCTCAGCAGAGATGGGACGTGGCAGGACAGATGAAAGACTTTAGGGCAGCGGTCGCAGCACAGCAAGTCGCCTCCGATCAGACACACGGCGCAGAAGTCTTCGCTCTCCGCGTCCGCGACGTCCTGCTCGTCCTCCTGAACGTCCTCCGTCCTCCGCTGAGGGGCGGGGTTCGCGATCAGGAGCGGCCTCGTGCTGCGTCCGACGTGGGGTTCCTCTTCCAGGTCAGAGCGAAGCGGCTGCGGGTCGTCGGTCGCGAAGTCGGGTTCGGATTCAACGTCGAGCTCGGACTCGGCAGAGGCCTGGTAGCCTGGAGGCCGATCGGGCGCGACTTCGGCCGGAAAACTGGGCTCATACTCGAGCTGAACGTCAGACTCGGATTCAGCATCGTCTGACCCCACGTCTGCGTATGAGTCAGGGTCTTCCTCGTATTCCAGACTGGGCTCTGAATCCCCTGCTCCATCAGTCTCACTGCAGAGTCCCAGCTCACCTGCAGCCACTGCAGACTTCTCCTCAGCCACACACTCAAGCTCAGCCTCAGACGACGACGACTCTGGCGAGGAGTCTGAGTCGACCCGTGGTTCTGGATCAGGCCCAGAAACAGCGGCGTCCTCTGAGAACGACCTCAGAGTACAGTCAGAGTCTATATCCAGTGCAGAGTAACTGTGTGGAGCATATTTAGGGTCCGTGGAGGCTCCTGCTTTACAGGAGATGAATCTCCCTCCAGTGTCAAAGTCAGTGTTGGGCGACAGATGAGCACTGGATGGACTGTGAGACTGTGAGAGTGACTGAGTGATCCTCCTGCTCTCAGAGCCTCCAGAGATCTTCTTATGTTAGGAGGAGAGGAGACGAGAGGAAAGGAGAGAGGAGAGGTTAGAGGAGAGGAGACAAGATGAGAGGAGACGAGAGGAGCAAATTACATATTTTGGTAGAAAACCATTTTATACTGCATAATTTTTTGTTTTTTCATAATTTTTTTTGTTGTTGTTTTTTAAAGTTTTATTTTTCAAAAGAAGTTTTATTTTTCAAAAAAAGTTTTATTTTTCAAAAAAGTTTTATTTTTCAAAAAAAGTTTTATTTTTCAAAAAAGTTTTATTTTTCAAAAAGTTTTATTTTTCAAAAAGTTTTATTTTTCAAAAAAAGTTTTATTTTCCCAAAAACGTTTTTCAAAAGTTTTTTTTCAAAAGTTTTTGTTATCCAAAGGCTTTTCTCCAAAAAAGTTTTTTTTTTACCAAAAGTTTTTCTTCCAATGTTTTTTCCAAAATTTTGTTTTTTCCTTTTTTTAGGTTTTTTACGCCCAGAAAATCTCCCAATTGTTTTTCTTCAATAAAGTAATTTTTTCTCAAAATGTCATTTTTATCCGAATTTTTTAACACTATTATTTTATTAACACTGCATATAATTTTTTTTGCCCCTGAGCCTGCAAAGTAAAAATAACTGTCCCATTTGTAAATCCTATATGACAGCACGTTATTGTAATGAATGAATACTAAGAGGATTAAGTTAAATGGTAAATTCACGTTACTTTCTAGATGAGAAGCCGTTCGTTAAAACAATGTTTATAAGCATGTGGAAAAAAAGCTGACAATTCCATATTTTACAGTGTAAAAAGAAATGAAACATACTGGAGGCTTCGCACCCTGCCAGGTTTTGTGCTGCGGTGGTGAGGTTTTCCTCTCCATCGTGCTGCCGGGTAAAGGGTCACTCTGTCGTCTTCCGTGTGGAGGAAGCTGAGAGACCAGGATTTTCAGACGCTCTAAACAAACCACGGGAACTCTGGGCCTCAGTGAATCTTTCTGAGAGTTTCTGTAACGTGTGTAGTAGATGTAGATGATGATTATTACTGATTTGTGTATGGACATAATGTTTAAAGCGACTGTGATGAACTCACCTGCTGTGACCGTTTCCGGACATCCTGCACTTCTCTTTGACCTCGCAATTTATCTCTTCATTTGCATAAGTGAAAGGGTAATCTGCAGGCAAAAAACAAAGATGGTGTTCCTAAACTCTGAACTTTGCTCACTTTTGTTTACAGTAAAGTCGTATTTTTCCACCCACCTGGCTCTGTCTTATAACACAGCAGAGGAGACCGGTGGACTTTGGTGGACAGGACAGATGACGTCTCCTTGACGACACAAAGCACTCCATCTGATGCTCTCCTCTGTCTGGGATCCACAGTGACAAACTGAGAATGACACAAACACCTTCATCGTAAAACTTGACCACAATTATTAGGGTTCGAGCACGACTGTGCAAGAAACTGAAGGAATTCTTTATTATTAGGGTTCGAGCATGAGGTCGGTAGAACCCTATTGAAACTGAAGGAACTCTTTATTATTAGGATTCGAGCACAATTGTGCAAGAACTATATACTATCTATAGTAGGATAGTACTATCTGTATTTAGTAATACAGATAGTATGACGTTTTGGTCACATTTTAGGCTAAAAAAAACAATAAAAAAAACAATAGATTTTGGACGACATAGTATAGTATATCGTTTGTGTCAAATTTTGGACCAAAAGTTGTTTTTCCAAAAATTGTAAGATTTTGGACGAAATAGTGTAGTATGACATTGACGTTGTCGACATAGTATAGTATGACGTTTTGGTCACATTTTGGGCTAAAAAAAAACATTCAACAAAATTTCCGATTTTGGACGACATAGTATAGTATGTCGTTTTTATCAAATTTTGGACCAAATTTTTTATTTTTTTTAATGCTCAGATTTTAGACGAAATAGTGTAGTATGACATTGGGGTCGACGCCATAGTATAGTATGACGTTTTGGTCATATTTTAGGCTTAAAAAAAGAACTATTCAAAAGAAAAATTTGATTTTGGACGACATAGTATAGTATGTCGTTTTTGTAAAATTTTGGACCAAAAGTTTTTTTTCAAAAAGTGGTCAGATTTTGGACGAAATAGTGTACTATGACGTTGAGGTCGACGCCATAGTATAGTAGGACGTTTTGGTCACATTTTAAGCTAAAGAAAAACAATTAAAAAAAACAATTCGATTTTGGACGACATAGTATAGTATGTCGTTTTTGTCAAATTTTGGACCAAAAGTTTTTTTTCAAAAAAATGGTCAGATTTTGAACGAAATAGTGTACTATGACGTTGAGGTCGACGCCCTAGTATAGTAGGACGTTTTGGTCACATTTTAAGCTAAAAAAAAACAATTAAAAAAAACAACTCGATTTTGGACGACATAGTATAGTATGTCGTTTTTGTCAAATTTTGGACCAAAAGTTTTTTTTCAAAAAAATGGTCAGATTTTGGACGAAATAGTGTACTATGACGTTGAGGTCGACGCCATAGTATAGTATGACGTAGTGGTCACATTTTAAGCTAAAAAAAACAATTAAAAAAAAAAAATCGATTTTGGACGACATAGTATAGTATGTCGTTTTTGTCAAATTTTGGACCAAAAGTTATTTTTCAAAAAGTGGTCAGATTTTGGACGAAATAGTGTAGTATCACGTTGAGGTCGACGCCATAGTATAGTATGATGTTGTGGTCACATTTTAGGCTAAAAAAAACAATTTCAAAAAAAAATTCGATTTTGGACGACATAGTATAGTATAGTATGTCGTTTTTGTCAAATTTTGGACCAAAAGTTTTTTTTCAAAAAGTGGTCAGATTTTGGACGAAATAGTGTACTATGACATTGAGGTTGTCGACATAGTATAGTATGAAGTTGTGGTCACATTTTAGGCAAAAAAAAAACTATAAAAAAAAAAAAATCGATTTTGGACGACATAGTATAGTATGTCGTTTTTGTCAAGTTTTGGACCAAAAGTTTTTTTTCAAAAAGTGGTCAGATTTTGGACGAAATAGTGTCCTATGACGTTGAGGTCGACGCCATAGTATAGTATGACGTTGTGGTCACATTTTAGGCTAAAAAAAAACTATAAAAAAAAAAAATCGATTTTGGACGACATAGTATAGTATGTCGTTTTTGTCAAATTTTTGACCAAAAGTTTTTTTTCAAAAAATGGTCAGATTTTGAACGAAATAGTGTACTATGACGTTGAGGTCGACGCCATAGTATAGTATGAAGTTGTGGTCACATTTTAGGCTAAAAAAAAACTATAAAAAAAAAATTTCGATTTTTGACGACATAGTATAGTATGTCGTTTTTGTCCAATTTTGGACCAAAAGTTTTTTTTCAAAAAGTGGTCAGATTTTGGACGAAATGGTGTAGTATCACGTTGAGGTCGACGCCATAGTATAGTATGACGTTGTGGTCACATTTTAGGCTAAAAAAAACAATTAAAAAAAAAAATTCGATTTTGGACGACATAGTATAGTATGTCGTTTTTGTCCAATTTTGGACCAAAAGTTTTTTTTCAAAAAGTGGTCAGATTTTGGACGAAATGGTGTAGTATCACGTTGAGGTCGACGCCATAGTATAGTATGATGTTGTGGTCACATTTTAGGCTAAAAAAAACAATTTTAAAAAAAAATTCGATTTTGGACGACATAGTATAGTATGTCGTTTTTGTCAAATTTTTGACCAAAAGTTTTTTTTCAAAAAATGGTCAGATTTTGAACGAAATAGTGTACTATGACGTTGAGGTCGACGCCATAGTATAGTATGAAGTTGTGGTCACATTTTAGGCTAAAAAAAAACAATAAAAAAAAAATTTCGATTTTGGACGACATAGTATAGTATGTCGTTTTTGTCCAATTTTGGACCAAAAGTTTTTTTTCAAAAAGTGGTCAGATTTTGGACGAAATGGTGTAGTATCACGTTGAGGTCGACGCCATAGTATAGTATGACGTTGTGGTCACATTTTAGGCTAAAAAAAACAATAAAAAAAAAAAATTCGATTTTGGACGACATAGTATAGTATGTCGTTTTTGTCCAATTTTGGACCAAAAGTTTTTTTTCAAAAAGTGGTCAGATTTTGGACGAAATGGTGTAGTATCACGTTGAGGTCGACGCCATAGTATAGTATGATGTTGTGGTCACATTTTAGGCTAAAAAAAACAATAAAATTTTTTTTTTCGATTTTGGACGACATAGTATAGTATGTCGTTTTTGTCAAATTTTGGACCAAAAGTTTTTTTTCAAAAAAATGGTCAGATTTTGGACGAAATAGTGTACTATGACGTTGAGGTCATAGCCATAGTATAGTAGGACCTTTTGGTCACATTGTAGGCTAAAAAAAAACAATTAAAAAAAAAAATTCGATTTTGGACGACATAGTATAGTATGTCGTTTTTGTCCAATTTTGGACCAAAAGTTTTTTTTCAAAAAGTGGTCAGATTTTGGACGAAATGGTGTAGTATCACGTTGAGGTCGACGCCATAGTATAGTATGATGTTGTGGTCACATTTTAGGCTAAAAAAAACAATTTTAAAAAAAAATTCGATTTTGGACGACATAGTATAGTATGTCGTTTTTGTCAAATTTTTGACCAAAAGTTTTTTTTCAAAAAATGGTCAGATTTTGAACGAAATAGTGTACTATGACGTTGAGGTCGACGCCATAGTATATTATGAAGTTGTGGTCACATTTTAGGCAAAAAAAAAACAATAAAAAAAAAATTTCGATTTTGGACGACATAGTATAGTATGTCGTTTTTGTCCAATTTTGGACCAAAAGTTTTTTTTCAAAAAGTGGTCAGATTTTGGACGAAATGGTGTAGTATCACGTTGAGGTCGACGCCATAGTATAGTATGACGTTGTGGTCACATTTTAGGCTAAAAAAAACAATAAAAAAAAAAAATTCGATTTTGGACGACATAGTATAGTATGTCGTTTTTGTCCAATTTTGGACCAAAAGTTTTTTTTCAAAAAGTGGTCAGATTTTGGACGAAATGGTGTAGTATCACGTTGAGGTCGACGCCATAGTATAGTATGATGTTGTGGTCACATTTTAGGCTAAAAAAAACAATTAAATTTTTTTTTTCGATTTTGGACGACATAGTATAGTATGTCGTTTTTGTCAAATTTTGGACCAAAAGTTTTTTTTCAAAAAAATGGTCAGATTTTGGACGAAATAGTGTACTATGACGTTGAGGTCGACGCCATAGTATAGTAGGACCTTTTGGTCACATTTTAGGCTAAAAAAAAACAATTAAAAAAAACAATTCGATTTTGGACGACATAGTATAGTATGTCGTTTTTGTCAAATTTTGGACCAAAAGTTTTTTTTCAAAAAGTGGTCAGATTTTGGACGAAATAGTGTACTATGAAATTGAGGTCGACACCATAGTATAGTATGACGTTGTGGTCACATTTAAGGGCTAAAAAAAAAACTATAAAAAAAAAAAATCGATTTTGGACGACATAGTATAGTATGTCGTTTTTGTCAAATTTTGGACCAAAAGTTTTTTTTCAAAAAGTGGTCAGATTTTGGACGAAATAGTGTCCTATGACGTTGAGGTCGACGCCATAGTATAGTATGACGTTGTGGTCACATTTTAGGCTAAAAGAAAAAATATTAAAAAAAAAAAATTGATTTTGGACGACATAGTATAGTATGTCGTTTTTGTCAAATTTTGGACCAAAAGTTTTTTTCAAAAAGTGGTCAGATTTTGGACGAAATAGTGTACCATGACGTTGAGGTCGACGCCATAGTATAGTATGACGTTTTGGTCACATTTTAGGCTAAAAAAAAACAATAAAAAAAAAAAACATCGATTTTGGACGACATAGTATAGTATGTCGTTTTTGTCAAATTTTGGACCAAAAGTTTTTTTTCAAAAAGTGGTCAGATTTTGGACGAAATAGTGTACTATGACGTTGAGGTCGACGCCATAGTATAGTATGACGTTGTGGTCACATTTAAGGCTAAAAAAAACAATTAAATTTTTTTTTTCGATTTTGGACGACATAGTATAGTATGTCGTTTTTGTCAAATTTTGGACCAAAAGTTTTTTTTCAAAAAAATTGTCAGATTTTGGACGAAATAGTGTACTATGACGTTGAGGTCATAGCCATAGTATAGTAGGACCTTTTGGTCACATTTTAGGCTAAAAAAAAACAATTAAAAAAAAAAATTCGATTTTGGACGACATAGTATAGTATGTCGTTTTTGTCAAATTTTGGACCAAAAGTTTTTTTTCAAAAAGTGGTCAGATTTTGGACGAAATAGTGTACTATGAAGTTGAGGTCGACGCCATAGTATAGTATGACGTTGTGGTCACATTTTAGGCTAAAAAAAAACTATAAAGAAAAAAAATCGATTTTGGACGACATAGTATAGTATGTGGTTTTTGTCAAATTTTGGACCAAAAGTTTTTTTTCAAAAAATGGTCAGATTTTGGACGAAATAGTGTACCATGACGTTGAGGTCGACGCCATAGTATAGTATGACGTTTTGGTCACATTTTAGGCTGAAAAAAAACAATAAAAAAAAAAAAATCGATTTTGGACGTCATAGTATAGTATGTCGTTTTTGTCAAATTTTTGACCAAAAGTTTTTTTTCAAAAAATGGTCAGATTTTGAACGAAATAGTGTACTATGACGTTGAGGTCGACGCCATAGTATAGTATGACGTTGTGGTCACATTTTAGGCTAAAAAAAAACAATAAAAAAAAAAATTTGATTTTGGACGACATAGTATAGTATGTCGTTTTTGTCAAATTTTGGACCAAAAGTTTTTTTTCAAAAAGTGGTCAGATTTTGGACGAAATGGTGTAGTATCACGTTGAGGTCGACGCCATAGTATAGTATGACGTTGTGGTCACATTTTAGGCTAAAAAAAACAATAAAAAAAAAAATTCGATTTTGGACGACATAGTATAGTATGTCGTTTTTGTCCAATTTTGGACAAAAAGTTTTTTTTCAAAAAGTGGTCAGATTTTGGACGAAATGGTGTAGTATCACGTTGAGGTCGACGCCATAGTATAGTATGATGTTGTGGTCACATTTTAGGCTAAAAAAAACAATTTCAAAAAAAAATTCGATTTTGGACGACATAGTATAGTATGTCGTTTTTGTCCAATTTTGGACCAAAAGTTTTTTTTCAAAAAGTGGTCAGATTTTGAACAAAATGGTGTAGTATCACGTTGAGGTCGACGCCATAGTATAGTATGACGTTGTGGTCACATTTTAGGCTAAAAAAAACAATAAAAAAAAAAAATTCGATTTTGGACGACATAGTATAGTATGTCGTTTTTGTCCAATTTTGGACCAAAAGTTTTTTTTCAAAAAGTGGTCAGATTTTGGACGAAATGGTGTAGTATCACGTTGAGGTCGACGCCATAGTATAGTATGATGTTGTGGTCACATTTTAGGCTAAAAAAAAGAATTTCAAAAAAAAATTCGATTTTGGACGACATAGTATAGTATGTCGTTTTTGTCAAATTTTGGACCAAAAGTTTTTTTTCAAAAAGTGGTCAGATTTTGGACGAAATAGTGTACTATGACATTGAGGTTGTCGACATAGTATAGTATGATGTTGTGGTCACATTTTAGGCTAAAAAAAAACTATAAAAAAAAAAATTCGATTTTGGACGACATAGTATAGTATGTCGTTTTTGTCAAATTTTGGACCAAAAGTTTTTTTTCAGAAAGTGGTCAGATTTTGGACAAAATAGTGTACTATGACGTTGAGGTCGACGCCATAGTATAGTATGATGTTGTGGTCACATTTTAGGCTAAAAAAAACAATAAAAAAAAAAAATTCGATTTTGGACGACATAGTATAGTATGTCGTTTTTGTCAAATTTTGGACCAAAAGTTTTTTTTCAAAAAGTGGTCAGATTTTGGACGAAATAGTGTACTATGACGTTGAGGTCGACGCCATAGTATAGTATGAAGTTGTGGTCACATTTTAGGCTAAAGAAAAACAATTAAAAAAAAAATTCGATTTTGGACGACATAGTATAGTATGTCGTTTTTGTCAAATTTTGGACCAAAAGTTTTTTCTCAAAAAATGGTCAGATTTTGGACGAAATAGTGTAGTATCACGTTGAGGTCGACGCCATAGTATAGTATGATGTTGTGGTCACATTTTAGGCTAAAAAAAAGAATTTCAAAAAAAATTTCGATTTTGGACGACATAGTATAGTATGTCGTTTTTGTCAAATTTTGGACCAAAAGTTTTTTTTCAAAAAGTGGTCAGATTTTGGACGAAATAGTGTACTATGACATTGAGGTTGTCGACATAGTATAGTATGAAGTTGTGGTCACATTTTAGGCTAAAAAAAAACTATAAAAAAAAATAATCGATTTTGGACGACATAGTATAGTATGTCGTTTTTGTCAAGTTTTGGACCAAAAGTTTTTTTTCAAAAAGTGGTCAGATTTTGGACGAAATAGTGTCCTATGACGTTGAGGTCGACGCCATAGTATAGTATGACGTTGTGGTCACATTTTAGGCTAAAAAAAAACTATAAAAAAAAAAATCGATTTTGGACGACATAGTATAGTATGTCGTTTTTGTCAAATTTTTGACCAAAAGTTTTTTTTCAAAAAATGGTCAGATTTTGAACGAAATAGTGTACTATGACGTTGAGGTCGACGCCATAGTATAGTATGAAGTTGTGGTCACATTTTAGGCTAAAAAAAAACAATAAAAAAAAAAATTTCGATTTTGGACGACATAGTATAGTATGTCGTTTTTGTCCAATTTTGGACCAAAAGTTTTTTTTCAAAAAGTGGTCAGATTTTGGACGAAATGGTGTAGTATCACGTTGAGGTCGACGCCATAGTATAGTATGACGTTGTGGTCACATTTTAGGCTAAAAAAAACAATTAAAAAAAAAAAATTTCGATTTTGGACGACATAGTATAGTATGTCGTTTTTGTCCAATTTTGGACCAAAAGTTTTTTTTCAAAAAGTGGTCAGATTTTGGACAAAATGGTGTAGTATCACGTTGAGGTCGACGCCATAGTATAGTATGATGTTGTGGTCACATTTTAGGCTAAAAAAAAGAATTTCAAAAAAAAATTCGATTTTGGACGACATAGTATAGTATGTCGTTTTTGTCCAATTTTGGACCAAAAGTTTTTTTTCAAAAAGTGGTCAGATTTTGGACGAAATGGTGTAGTATCACGTTGAGGTCGACGCCATAGTATAGTATGATGTTGTGGCCACATTTTAGGCTAAAAAAAAGAATTTCAAAAAAAAAATCGATTTTGGACGACATAGTATAGTATGTCGTTTTTGTCCAATTTTGGACCAAAAGTTTTTTTTCAAAAAGTGGTCAGATTTTGGACGAAATGGTGTAGTATCACGTTGAGGTCGACGCCATAGTATAGTATGACGTTGTGGTCACATTTTAGGCTAAAAAAAACAATAAAAAAAAAAAATTCGATTTTGGACGACATAGTATAGTATGTCGTTTTTGTCAAATTTTGGACCAAAAGTTTTTTTTCAAAAAGTGGTCAGATTTTGGACGAAATAGTGTACTATGACGTTGAGGTCGACGCCATAGTATAGTATGACGTTGTGGTCACATTTTAGGCTAAAAAAAACAATTAAATTTTTTTTTTCGATTTTGGGCGACATAGTATAGTATGTCGTTTTTGTCAAATTTTGGACCAAAAGTTTTTTTTCAAAAAGTGGTCAGATTTTGGACGAAATAGTGTACTATGACATTGAGGTTGTCGACATAGTATAGTATGACGTTTTGGTCACATTATGGACTAAAAAATTTTTTTTTTATAATTTTGGACAACATAGTATAGTTAGAGTTTTTGTCAAAGTTTGCATTATCCTATTATCATGCATTGTATTTATACACATTATAACCATTGTCTGCCCTTTGAAAGTGCTGCAGAAACCCAGGATTGAACCAGGGACCTGCTGATCTTCAGTCTGACGCTCTCCCAACTGAGCTATTTTAGCTCTTCATAGTATATCAGTGTGACTATATTTAAAATTTTGGACCAAAAGTTTTTTTTCAAAAAGTGGTCAGATTTTGGACAAAATAGTGTACTATGACGTTGAGGTCGACGCCATAGTATAGTATGATGTTGTGGTCACATTTTAGGCTAAAAAAAACAATTAAAAAAAAAAATTCGATTTTGGACGACATAGTATAGTATGTCGTTTTTGTCAAATTTTGGACCAAAAGTTTTTTTTCAAAAAAATGGTCAGATTTTGGACGAAATAGTGTACTATGACGTTGAGGTCGACGCCATAGTATAGTATGAAGTTGTGGTCACATTTTAGGCTAAAAAAAAACAATAAAAAAAAAAATTCGATTTTGGACGACATAGTATAGTATGTCGTTTTTGTCAAATTTTGGACCAAAAGTTTTTTTTCAAAAAGTGGTCAGATTTTGGACGAAATGGTGTAGTATCACGTTGAGGTCGACGCCATAGTATAGTATGAAGTTGTGGTCACATTTTAGGCTAAAAAAAACAATTTTAAAAAAAAATTCGATTTTGGACGACATAGTATAGTATGTCGTTTTTGTCCAATTTTGGACCAAAAGTTTTTTTTCAAAAAGTGGTCAGATTTTGGACGAAATGGTGTAGTATCAAGTTGAGGTCGACGCCATAGTATAGTATGATGTTGTGGTCACATTTTAGGCTAAAAAAAAGAATTTCAAAAAAAAATTCGATTTTGGACGACATAGTATAGTATGTCGTTTTTGTCAAATTTTGGACCAAAAGTTTTTTTTCAAAAAGTGGTCAGATTTTGGACGATATAGTGTACTATGACATTGAGGTTGTCGACATAGTATAGTATGACGTTTTGGTCACATTATGGACTAAAAAAATTTTTTTTTATAATTTTGGACAACATAGTATAGTTAGAGTTTTTGTCAAAGTTTGCATTATCCTGCATTGTATTTATACACATTATAACCATTGTCTGCCCTTTGAAAGTGCTGCGGAACCCAGGATTGAACCAGGGACCTGCTGATCTTCAGTCTGACGCTCTCCCAACTAAGCTATTTTAGCTCTTCATAGTATATCAGTGTGACTATATTTAAAATTTTGGACCAAAAGTTTTTTTTCAAAAAGTGGTCAGATTTTGGACAAAATAGTGTACTATGACGTTGAGGTCGACGCCATAGTATAGTATGATGTTGTGGTCACATTTTAGGCTAAAAAAAACAATTAAAAAAAAAAATTCGATTTTGGACGACATAGTATAGTATGTCGTTTTTGTCAAATTTTGGACCAAAAGTTTTTTTTCAAAAAAATGGTCAGATTTTGGACGAAATAGTGTACTATGACGTTGAGGTCGACGCCATAGTATAGTATGAAGTTGTGGTCACATTTTAGGCTAAAAAAAAACAATAAAAAAAAAAATTCGATTTTGGACGACATAGTATAGTATGTCGTTTTTGTCAAATTTTGGACCAAAAGTTTTTTTTCAAAAAGTGGTCAGATTTTGGACGAAATGGTGTAGTATCACGTTGAGGTCGACGCCATAGTATAGTATGACGTTGTGGTCACATTTTAGGCTAAAAAAAAAACTATAAAAAAAAAAAATCGATTTTGGACGACATAGTATAGTATGTCGTTTTAGTCAAATTTTGGACCAAAAGTTTTTTTTCAAAAAGTGGTCAGATTTTGGACGAAATAGTGTACTATGACGTTGAGGTCGACGCCATAGTATAGTATGACGTTGTGGTCACATTTAAGGCTAAAAAAAACAATTAAATTTTTTTTTTCGATTTTGGACGACATAGTATAGTATGTCGTTTTTGTCAAATTTTGGACCAAAAGTTTTTTTTCAAAAAAATGGTCAGATTTTGGACGAAATAGTGTACTATGACGTTGAGGTCATAGCCATAGTATAGTAGGACCTTTTGGTCACATTTTAGGGCTAAAAAAAAACAATTAAAAAAAAAAATTCGATTTTGGACGACATAGTATAGTATGTCGTTTTTGTCAAATTTTGGACCAAAAGTTTTTTTTCAAAAAGTGGTCAGATTTTGGACGAAATAGTGTACTATGAAATTGAGGTCGACACCATAGTATAGTATGACGTTGTGGTCACATTTTAGGGCTAAAAAAAAACTATAAAAAAAAAAATCGATTTTGGACGACATAGTATAGTATGTCGTTTTTGTCAAATTTTGGACCAAAAGTTTTTTTTCAAAAAGTGGTCAGATTTTGGACGAAATAGTGTACCATGACGTTGAGGTCGACGCCATAGTATAGTATGACGTTTTGGTCACATTTTAGGCTAAAAAAAAACTATAAAAAAAAAAAATCGATTTTGGACGACATAGTATAGTATGTGGTTTTTGTCAAATTTTGGACCAAAAGTTTTTTTTCAAAAAGTGGTCAGATTTTGGACGAAATAGTGTCCTATGACGTTGAGGTCGACGCCATAGTATAGTATGACGTTGTGGTCACATTTTAGGCTAAAAAAAAAAAATAAAAAAAAAAATTCGATTTTGGACGACATAGTATAGTATGTCGTTTTTGTCAAATTTTGGACCAAAAGTTTTTTTTCAAAAAGTGGTCAGATTTTGGACGAAATGGTGTAGTATCACGTTAAGGTCGACGCCATAGTATAGTATGACGTTGTGGTCACATTTTAGGCTAAAAAAAACAATTTTAAAAAAAAATTCGATTTTGGACGACATAGTATAGTATGTCGTTTTTGTCCAATTTTGGACCAAAAGTTTTTTTTCAAAAAGTGGTCAGATTTTGGACGAAATGGTGTAGTATCACGTTGAGGTCGACGCCATAGTATAGTATGACGTTGTGGTCACATTTTAGGCTAAAAAAAACAATTAAAAAAAAAAATTCGATTTTGGACGACATAGTATAGTATGTCGTTTTTGTCCAATTTTGGACCAAAAGTTTTTTTTCAAAAAGTGGTCAGATTTTGGACGAAATGGTGTAGTATCACGTTGAGGTCGACGCCATAGTATAGTATGATGTTGTGGTCACATTTTAGGCTAAAAAAAAGAATTTCAAAAAAAAAATCGATTTTGGACGACATAGTATAGTATGTCGTTTTTGTCAAATTTTGGACCAAAAGTTTTTTTTCAAAAAGTGGTCAGATTTTGGACGAAATAGTGTACTATGACGTTGAGGTCGACGCCATAGTATAGTATGACGTTGTGGTCACATTTTAGGCTAAAAAAAACAATTAAATTTTTTTTTTCGATTTTGGGCGACATAGTATAGTATGTCGTTTTTGTCAAATTTTGGACCAAAAGTTTTTTTTCAAAAAGTGGTCAGATTTTGGACGAAATAGTGTACTATGACGTTGAGGTCGACGCCATAGTATAGTATGAAGTTGTGGTCACATTTTAGGCTAAAAAAAACAATAAAAAAAAAAAAAATCGATTTTGGACGACATAGTATAGTATGTCGTTTTTGTCAAATTTTTGACCAAAAGTTTTTTTTCAAAAAATGGTCAGATTTTGAACGAAATAGTGTACTATGACGTTGAGGTCGACGCCATAGTATAGTATGAAGTTGTGGTCACATTTTAGGCTAAAAAAAAACAATAAAAAAAAAATTTCGATTTTGGACGACATAGTATAGTATGTCGTTTTTGTCCAATTTTGGACCAAAAGTTTTTTTTCAAAAAGTGGTCAGATTTTGGACGAAATGGTGTAGTATCACGTTGAGGTCGACGCCATAGTATAGTATGACGTTGTGGTCACATTTTAGGCTAAAAAAAACAATTAAAAAAAAAAATTCGATTTTGGACGACATAGTATAGTATGTCGTTTTTGTCCAATTTTGGACCAAAAGTTTTTTTTCAAAAAGTGGTCAGATTTTGGACGAAATGGTGTAGTATCACGTTGAGGTCGACGCCATAGTATAGTATGATGTTGTGGTCACATTTTAGGCTAAAAAAAACAATTTTAAAAAAAAATTCGATTTTGGACGACATAGTATAGTATGTCGTTTTTGTCCAATTTTGGACCAAAAGTTTTTTTTCAAAAAGTGGTCAGATTTTGGACGAAATGGTGTAGTATCACGTTGAGGTCGACGCCATAGTATAGTATGACGTTGTGGTCACATTTTAGGCTAAAAAAAACAATAAAAAAAAAAAAATCGATTTTGGACGACATAGTATAGTATGTCGTTTTTGTCCAATTTTGGACCAAAAGTTTTTTTTCAAAAAGTGGTCAGATTTTGGACGAAATGGTGTAGTATCAAGTTGAGGTCGACGCCATAGTATAGTATGATGTTGTGGTCACATTTTAGGCTAAAAAAAAGAATTTCAAAAAAAAATTCGATTTTGGACGACATAGTATGTCGTTTTTTGTCAAATTTTGGACCAAAAGTTTTTTTTCAAAAAGTGGTCAGATTTTGGACGATATAGTGTACTATGACATTGAGGTTGTCGACATAGTATAGTATGACGTTTTGGTCACATTATGGACTAAAAAAAAATTTTTTTATAATTTTGGACAACATAGTATAGTTGGAGTTTTTGTCAAAGTTTGCATTATCCTATTATCATGCATTGTATTTATACACATTATAACCATTGTCTGCCCTTTGAAAGTGCTGCAGAAACCCAGGATTGAACCAGGGACCTGCTGATCTTCAGTCTGACGCTCTCCCAACTGAGCTATTTTAGCTCTTTATAGTATATCAGTGTGACTATATTTAAAATTTTGGACCAAAAGTTTTTTTTAAAAAAGTGGTCAGATTTTGGACAAAATAGTGTACTATGACGTTGAGGTCGACGCCATAGTATAGTATGATGTTGTGGTCACATTTTAGGCTAAAAAAAACAATTAAAAAAAAAAATTCGATTTTGGACGACATAGTATAGTATGTCGTTTTTGTCAAATTTTGGACCAAAAGTTTTTTTTCAAAAAAATGGTCAGATTTTGGACGAAATAGTGTACTATGACGTTGAGGTCATAGCCATAGTATAGTAGGACCTTTTGGTCACATTTTAGGCAAAAAAAAAAAAATTAAAAAAAAAAATTCGATTTTGGACGACATAGTATAGTATGTCGTTTTTGTCAAATTTTGGACCAAAAGTTTTTTTTCAAAAAGTGGTCCGATTTTGGACGAAATAGTGTACTATGAAGTTGAGGTCGACGCCATAGTATAGTATGACGTTGTGGTCACATTTTAGGCTAAAAAAAAACTATAAAAAAAAAAAAATCGATTTTTCGCACGACATAGTATAGTATGTCGTTTTTGTCAAATTTTGGACCAAAAGTTTTTTTTCAAAAAGTGGTCAGATTTTGGACGAAATGGTGTAGTATCACGTTGAGGTCGACGCCATAGTATAGTATGACGTTGTGGTCACATTTTAGGCTAAAAAAAAACTATAAAAAAAAAAAATCGATTTTGGACGACATAGTATAGTATGTCGTTTTTGTCAAATTTTGGACCAAAAGTTTTTTTTCAAAAAGTGGTCAGATTTTGGACGAAATAGTGTACTATGACGTTGAGGTCGACGCCATAGTATAGTATGACGTTGTGGTCACATTTTAGGCTAAAAAAAACAATTAAATTTTTTTTTTCGATTTTGGACGACATAGTATAGTATGTCGTTTTTGTCAAATTTTGGACCAAAAGTTTTTTTTCAAAAAAATGGTCAGATTTTGGACGAAATAGTGTACTATGACGTTGAGGTCATAGCCATAGTATAGTAGGACCTTTTGGTCACATTTTAGGCTAAAAAAAAACAATTAAAAAAAAAAATTCGATTTTGGACGACATAGTATAGTATGTCGTTTTTGTCAAATTTTGGACCAAAAGTTTTTTTTCAAAAAGTGGTCAGATTTTGGACGAAATAGTGTACTATGAAATTGAGGTCGACACCATAGTATAGTATGACGTTGTGGTCACATTTTAGGGCTAAAAAAAAACTATACAAAAAAAAAATCGATTTTGGACGACATAGTATAGTATGTCGTTTTTGTCAAATTTTGGACCAAAAGTTTTTTTTCAAAAAGTGGTCAGATTTTGGACGAAATAGTGTACCATTACGTTGAGGTCGACGCCATAGTATAGTATGACGTTTTGGTCACATTTTAGGCTAAAAAAAAACTATAAAAAAAACAATTCGATTTTGGACGACATAGTATAGTATGTCGTTTTTGTCAAATTTTGGACCAAAAGTTTTTTTTCAAAAAGTGGTCAGATTTTGGACGAAATAGTGTACTATGACGTTGAGGTCGACGCCATAGTATAGTATGACGTTGTGGTCACATTTTAGGCTAAAAGAAAAAATATAAAAAAAAAAAAATTGATTTTGGACGACATAGTATAGTATGTCGTTTTTGTCAAATTTTGGACCAAAAGTTTTTTTCAAAAAATGGTCCGATTTTGGACGAAATAGTGTACTATGACGTTGAGGTCGACGCCATAGTATAGTATGACGTTGTGGTCACATTTTAGGCTAAAAGACAAAATATAAAAAAAAAAAATTGATTTTGGACGACATAGTATAGTATGTCGTTTTTGTCCAATTTTGGACCAAAAGTTTTTTTCAAAAAATGGTCCGATTTTGGACGAAATAGTGTACTATGACGTTGAGGTCGACGCCATAGTATAGTATGACGTTGTGGTCACATTTTAGGCTAAAAAAAAACTATAAAAAAAAAAAATCGATTTTGGACGACATAGTATAGTATGTCGTTTTTGTCCAATTTTGGACCAAAAGTTTTTTTTCAAAAAGTGGTCAGATTTTGGACGAAATAGTGTACTATGACGTTGAGGTCGACGCCATAGTATAGTATGACGTTGTGGTCACATTTTAGGCTAAAAAAAAACTATAAAAAAAAAAAATCGATTTTGGACGACATAGTATAGTATGTCGTTTTTGTCCAATTTTGGACCAAAAGTTTTTTTTCAAAAAGTGGTCAGATTTTGGACGAAATAGTGTACTATGACGTTGAGGTCGACGCCATAGTATAGTATGACGTTGTGGTCACATTTTAGGCTAAAAGAAAAAATATAAAAAAAAAAAAATTGATTTTGGACGACATAGTATAGTATGTCGTTTTTGTCAAATTTTGGACCAAAAGTTTTTTTCAAAAAATGGTCCGATTTTGGACGAAATAGTGTACTATGACGTTGAGGTCGACGCCATAGTATAGTATGACGTTGTGGTCACATTTTAGGCTAAAAGACAAAATATAAAAAAAAAAAAAATGATTTTGGACGACATAGTATAGTATGTCGTTTTTGTCAAATTTTGGACCAAAAGTTTTTTTCAAAAAGTGGTCAGATTTTGGACGAAATAGTGTACCATGACGTTGAGGTCGACGCCATAGTATAGTATGACGTTTTGGTCACATTTTAGGCTAAAAAAAAACAATAATAAAAAAAAAAATCGATTTTGGACGACATAGTATAGTATGTCGTTTTTGTCAAATTTTGGACCAAAAGTTTTTTTCAAAAAGTGGTCAGATTTTGGACGAAATAGTGTACCATGACGTTGAGGTCGACGCCATAGTATAGTAGGACCTTTTGGTCACATTTTAGGCTAAAAAAAAACAATTAAAAAAAAAAATCGATTTTGGACGACATAGTATAGTATGTCGTTTTTGTCAAATTTTGGACCAAAAGTTTTTTTTCAAAAAAATGGTCAGATTTTGAACGAAATAGTGAACTATGACGTTGAGGTCGACGCCATAGTATAGTATGAAGTTGTGGTCACATTTTAGGCTAAAAAAAAACTATAAAAAAAAAAAAATCGATTTTGGACGACATAGTATAGTATGTCGTTTTTGTCAAGTTTTGGACCAAAAGTTTTTTTTCAAAAAGTGGTCAGATTTTGGACGAAATAGTGTCCTATGACGTTGAGGTCGACGCCATAGTATAGTATGACGTTGTGGTCACATTTTAGGCTAAAAAAAACTATAAAACAAAAAAAAATTCGATTTTGGACGACATAGTATAGTATGTCGTTTTTGTCAAATTTTGGACCAAAAGTTTTTTTTCAAAAAGTGGTCAGATTTTGGACGAAATAGTGTACTATGACGTTGAGGTCGACGCCATAGTATAGTATGACGTTGTGGTCACATTTAAGGCTAAAAAAAACAATTAAATTTTTTTTTTCGATTTTGGACGACATAGTATAGTATGTCGTTTTTGTCAAATTTTGGACCAAAAGTTTTTTTTCAAAAAAATTGTCAGATTTTGGACGAAATAGTGTACTATGACGTTGAGGTCATAGCCATAGTATAGTAGGACCTTTTGGTCACATTTTAGGCAAAAAAAAAACAATTAAAAAAAAAAATTCGATTTTGGACGACATAGTATAGTATGTCGTTTTTGTCAAATTTTGGACAAAAAGTTTTTTTTCAAAAAGTGGTCCGATTTTGGACGAAATAGTGTACTATGAAGTTGAGGTCGACGCCATAGTATAGTATGACGTTGTGGTCACATTTTAGGCTAAAAAAAAACTATAAAAAAAAAAAATCGATTTTTCGCACGACATAGTATAGTATGTCGTTTTTGTCAAATTTTGGACCAAAAGTTTTTTTTCAAAAAGTGGTCAGATTTTGGACGAAATAGTGTACCATGACGTTGAGGTCGACGCCATAGTATAGTATGACGTTTTGGTCACATTATGGACTAAAAAATTTTTTTTTTATAATTTTGGACAACATAGTATAGTTGGAGTTTTTGTCAAAGTTTGCATTATTTTAAAGACATTATCCTATTATCATGCATTGTATTTATACACACTATAACCATTGTCTGCCCTTTGAAAGTGCTGCAGACACGCAGGATTGAACCAGGGACCTGCTGATCTTCAGTCTGACGCTCTCCCAACTGAGCTATTTTACTTCTTCATTGTATCAGTGTGACTATATTTAAAATTTTGGACGAAATAGTGTACTATGACGTTGAGGTCGACGCCATAGTATAGTGTGACGTTGTGGTCACATTTTAGGCAAAAAAAAAACTATAAAAAAAAAAAATCGATTTTGGACGACATAGTATAGTATGTCGTTTTTGTCAAATTTTGGACCAAAAGTTTTTTTTCAAAAAATGGTCAGATTTTGGACGAAATGGTGTAGTATCACGTTGAGGTCGACGCCATAGTATAGTATGATGTTGTGGTCACATTTTAGGCTAAAAAAAAACAATTTCAAAAAAAAAATCGATTTTGGACGACATAGTATAGTATGTCGTTTTTGTCAAATTTTGGACCAAAAGGTTTTTTTCAAAAAGTGGTCAGATTTTGGACGAAATAGTGTACTATGACGTTGAGGTTGACGCCATAGGATAGTATGAAGTTGTGGTCACATTTTAGGCTAAAAAAAAACAATAAAAAAAAATTTGATTTTGGACGACATAGTATAGTATGTCGTTTTTGTCAAATTTTGGACCAAAAGTTTTTTTTCAAAAAGTGGTCAGATTTTGGACGAAATAGTGTAGTATCACGTTGAGGTCGACGCCATAGTATAGTATGACGTTGTGGTCACATTTTAGGCTAAAAAAAACAATTAAATTTTTTTTTTCGATTTTGGACGACATAGTATGTCGTTTTTGTCAAATTTTGGACCAAAAGTTTTTTTTTTCGATTTTGGACGACATAGTATGTCGTTTTTGTCAAATTTTGGACCAAAAGTTTTTTTTCAAAAAAATGGTCAGATTTTGGACGAAATAGTGTACAATGACGTTGAGGTCATAGCCATAGTATAGTAGGACCTTTTGGTCACATTTTAGGCTAAAAAAAAACAATTAAAAAAAAAAATTCGATTTTGGACGACATAGTATAGTATGTGGTTTTTGTCAAATTTTGGACCAAAAGTTTTTTTTCAAAAAATGGTCAGATTTTGGTCGAAATAGTGTAGTATCACGTTGAGGTCGACGCCATAGTATAGTATGATGTTGTGGTCACATTTTAGGCTAAAAAAAACAATTTCAAAAAAAAATTCGATTTTGGACGACATAGTATAGTATGTCGTTTTTGTCAAATTTTGGACCAAAAGTTTTTTTTCAAAAAATGGTCAGATTTTGAACGAAATAGTGTACTATGACGTTGAGGTCGACGCCATAGTATAGTATGAAGTTGTGGTCACATTTTAGGCTAAAAAAAAAACAATAAAAAAAAAAATTCGATTTTGGACGACATAGTATAGTATGTCGTTTTTGTCAAATTTTGGACCAAAAGTTTTTTTTCAAAAAGTGGTCAGATTTTGGACGAAATAGTGTACTATGACGTTGAGGTCGACGCCATAGTATAGTATGAAGTTGTGGTCACATTTTAGGCTAAAGAAAAGCAATTTAAAAAAAAATTCGATTTTGGACGACACAGTATAGTATGTCGTTTTTGTCAAATTTTGGACCAAAATTTTTTTTTCAAAAAGTGGTCAGATTTTGGACGAAATAGTGTACTATGACGTTGAGGTCGACGCCATAGGATAGTATGAAGTTGTGGTCACATTTTAAGCTAAAAAAAAACAATAAAAAAAAATTCGATTTTGGACGACATAGTATAGTATGTCGTTTTTGTCAAATTTTGGACCAAAAGTTTTTTTTCAAAAAATGGTCAGATTTTGGACGAAATAGTGTACTATGACGTTGAGGTCATAGCCATAGTATAGTAGGACCTTTTGGTCACATTTTAGGCTAAAAAAAAACAATTTAAAAAAAAAATTCTATTTTGGACGACATAGTATATTATGTCGTTTTTGTCAAATTTTGGACCAAAAGTTTTTTTTCAAAAAGTGGTCAGATTTTGGACGAAATAGTGTACTATGACGTTGAAGTCGACGCCATAGGATAGTATGAAGTTGTGGTCACATTTTAGGCTAAAAAAAAACAATAAAAAAAAAATTCGATTTTGGACGACATAGTATAGTATGTCGTTTTTGTCAAATTTTTGACCAAAAGTTTTTTTTCAAAAAATGGTCAGATTTTGAACGAAATAGTGTACTATGACGTTGAGGTCGACGCCATAGTATAGTATGAAGTTGTGGTCACATTTTAGGCTAAAAAAAAACAATAAAAAAAAAAAATCGATTTTGGACGACATAGTATAGTATGTCGTTTTTGTCAAATTTTGGACCAAAAGTTTTTTTTCAAAAAGTGGTCAGATTTTGGACGAAATAGTGTACTATGACGTTGAGGTCGACGCCATAGTATAGTATGAAGTTGTGGTCACATTTTAGGCTAAAAAAAAACAATAAAAAAAAAATCGATTTTGGACGACATAGTATAGTATGTCGTTTTTGTCAAATTTTGGACCAAAAGTTTTTTTTCAAAAAGTGGTCAGATTTTGGACGAAATAGTGTACTATGACGTTGAGGTCGACACCATAGTATAGTATGACGTTGTGGTCACATTTTAGGCAAAAAAAAAACTATAAAAAAAAAAAATCGATTTTGGACGACATAGTATAGTATGTCGTTTTTGTCAAATTTTGGACCAAAAGTTTTTTTTCAAAAAATGGTCAGATTTTGGACGAAATGGTGTAGTATCACGTTGAGGTCGACGCCATAGTATAGTATGATGTTGTGGTCACATTTTAGGCTAAAAAAAAACAATTTCAAAAAAAAAATCGATTTTGGACGACATAGTATAGTATGTCGTTTTTGTCAAATTTTGGACCAAAAGGTTTTTTTCAAAAAGTGGTCAGATTTTGGACGAAATAGTGTACTATGACGTTGAGGTTGACGCCATAGGATAGTATGAAGTTGTGGTCACATTTTAGGCTAAAAAAAAACAATAAAAAAAAATTTGATTTTGGACGACATAGTATAGTATGTCGTTTTTGTCAAATTTTGGACCAAAAGTTTTTTTTCAAAAAGTGGTCAGATTTTGGACGAAATAGTGTACTATGACGTTGAGGTCGACGCCATAGTATAGTATGACGTTGTGGTCACATTTTAGGCTAAAAAAAACAATTAAATTTTTTTTTCGATTTTGGACGACATAGTATGTCGTTTTTGTCAAATTTTGGACCAAAAGTTTTTTTTTTCGATTTTGGACGACATAGTATGTCGTTTTTGTCAAATTTTGGACCAAAAGTTTTTTTTCAAAAAAATGGTCAGATTTTGGACGAAATAGTGTACAATGACGTTGAGGTCATAGCCATAGTATAGTAGGACCTTTTGGTCACATTTTAGGCTAAAAAAAAACAATTAAAAAAAAAAATTCGATTTTGGACGACATAGTATAGTATGTGGTTTTTGTCAAATTTTGGACCAAAAGTTTTTTTTCAAAAAATGGTCAGATTTTGGTCGAAATAGTGTAGTATCACGTTGAGGTTGACGCCATAGTATAGTATGATGTTGTGGTCACATTTTAGGCTAAAAAAAACAATTTCAAAAAAAAATTCGATTTTGGACGACATAGTATAGTATGTCGTTTTTGTCAAATTTTGGACCAAAAGTTTTTTTTCAAAAAATGGTCAGATTTTGAACGAAATAGTGTACTATGACGTTGAGGTCGACGCCATAGTATAGTATGAAGTTGTGGTCACATTTTAGGCTAAAAAAAAACAATAAAAAAAAAAATTCGATTTTGGACGACATAGTATAGTATGTCGTTTTTGTCAAATTTTGGACCAAAAGTTTTTTTTCAAAAAGTGGTCAGATTTTGGACGAAATAGTGTACTATGACGTTGAGGTCGACGCCATAGTATAGTATGAAGTTGTGGTCACATTTTAGGCTAAAGAAAAGCAATTTAAAAAAAAATTCGATTTTGGACGACATAGTATAGTATGTCGTTTTTGTCAAATTTTGGACCAAAATATTTTTTTTCAAAAAGTGGTCAGATTTTGGACGAAATAGTGTACTATGACGTTGAGGTCGACGCCATAGGATAGTATGAAGTTGTGGTCACATTTTAGGCTAAAAAAAAACAATAAAAAAAAAATTCGATTTTGGACGACATAGTATAGTATGTCGTTTTTGTCAAATTTTTGACCAAAAGTTTTTTTTCAAAAAATGGTCAGATTTTGAACGAAATAGTGTACTATGACGTTGAGGTCGACGCCATAGTATAGTATGAAGTTGTGGTCACATTTTAGGCTAAAAAAAAACAATAAAAAAAAAAAATCGATTTTGGACGACATAGTATAGTATGTCGTTTTTGTCAAATTTTGGACCAAAAGTTTTTTTTCAAAAAGTGGTCAGATTTTGGACGAAATAGTGTACTATGACGTTGAGGTCGACGCCATAGTATAGTATGAAGTTGTGGTCACATTTTAGGCTAAAAAAAAACAATAAAAAAAAAATCGATTTTGGACGACATAGTATAGTATGTCGTTTTTGTCAAATTTTGGACCAAAAGTTTTTTTTCAAAAAGTGGTCAGATTTTGGACGAAATAGTGTACTATGACGTTGAGGTCATAGCCATAGTATAGTAGGACCTTTTGGTCACATTTTAGGCTAAAAAAAAACAATTTAAGAAAAAACTTCGATTTAGGACGACATAGTATAGTATGTCGTTTTTGTCAAATTTTGGACCAAAAGTTTTTTTTTTAAAAAATGGTCAGATTTTGAACGAAATAGTGTACTATGACGTTGAGGTCGACGCCATAGTATAGTATGACGATTTGGTCACATTTTAGGCCAAAAAAAAACAATAAAAAAAAAAAATCGATTTTGGACGACATAGTATAGTATGTCGTTTTTGTCAAATTTTGGACCAAAAGTTTTTTTTCAAAAAAATGGTCAGATTTTGAACGAAATAGTGTACTATGACGTTGAGGTCGACGCCATAGTATAGTATGACGTTTTGGTCACATATCCGGGAAAAAAAAACAACAAAAAAAAAAAAAATCGATTTTGGACGACATAGTATAGTATGTCGTTTTTTTCAAATTTTGGACCTAAATTTCTTTTTTCAAAAAAATTGTCAGATTTGGGACGAAATAGTGTAGTATGACATTGAGGTTGACGACATAGTATAGTGTGACGTTTTGGTCACATTTTAGGCTAAAAAAAAATATATATATATTTTCGATTTTGGGCGACATAGTATAGTATGACATTTTGGTCAAATTTTGGACTGAAATTATATTTTCAAAAAAATTGTCAGATTTTGGACGAAATAGTGTAGTATGACATTTTGGTCGAGGGTTAGGGTTATTTGTCGTTTTTTGTCATAACATTTTTTAAATTTTTTTCTAAAAATGTTGGACGATCCTCTTACATTAATCCTGACAATCATCAATATTGTCTGGTTTTAAACCTTTTTGTCCAGCCCTCTCGCTCTGTAATGGCAGAATGAACATGTGGAAAGTGCACGTCTCGCTTCCTCCACATGTGTGATTATACTCTGATATGCAGGGTTACCTTGTCTGCAGCTCCTGCTGCTCGGCTGCATCCCGCGGATCTGTCAGTCGCGGTGCTGCTGGATGCGGCTGCCAGTTCTGCCGGGATGCTCTGGGAACGTCGCTTCCTCCTCGAGCACGCTGAACTCGGGCTGAGCCTGCTGCTCTGCGCGTCAGACACGCCGTCGTGTGCTGTCACCGACACCTCCAGGGACGTGGATCTCTGTCACACACACACACACACACACACACACACACACATAACAAATCAGGGCAGGGTTTCAAGCTGGAGTGCATTCACAGATGCACCTGTTCGTGCCATTAACAACAGGAAGGAGAGACAGGGAGTGGGATGTGTGTGTGGTGAACAAAAACATCACTCAGAGCTCATTCTGTGACTGATTTAAAAGAACTCTGGGCCCCACACGGCTGCATATGTACTGCACTTATTAAACAGAGAACGAGAGGTTTGGCTGCAGCACCAATTATCATATGTAAATGAACGTTTGGAGGTGCAGCGTGGCCCTTTGATTAAGCCGGTGCTGCACATCACTCTCTCTCTTTCTCCCGCTCTCATATTAGAATCTAATGCAAACTAATGCGGGCGTCCAGGAAATCTCCTTTAAACGCCTCAGCTGTGTCTTCAGCAAATCATTTAACTCCCGTTCTTTTTTTTTTAAAGGAGTGCGCGGTCGTAAATATTCAGGCCAAGCTGACACTGAGCACGTGTTCCTCAGTATCATGCGATTAAAAACACTGACCTGACCCATGGACCATGTGCACGATTCAAACCCTGGAGGAAAAATAAGAGTATAATCCCTGTCTCTGGAAAGATGGGGGTGTAGGAATGACTCAAACTCCGACTATTTACCCCCCAGTGACTCATTAATAAGTACACGAATGATTGCACCCAAGTGTTTTTTTTATGATGCTTTGACTTTAAAATGTGACAATAATATTATCTCTAGCATCAGGAGTGATTACAGGTAGAACCTTTTTATAAAGGTTCCACCTGGAACCCTTTTAAAGCCCTTTATTCAGGAAAGGGGTTTTAAAGGGTTCTCTGGATCAAAATGTTTCTTACTGGAACCATTGATGCTACATTGTGTGGTACATTGTGTTTGCTAATGTCGTTAGAAGGCTATTGGATGATTAGAAAACCCTTGAAAACGCTTGTGCAATGATGTTAGCACAGCTGAAAACTGTTTAACTGGTTCTTTGACCAAAGGGCAAAGTTATTATTTTGAATAAAAAAATCATTATTTCTAATCTTGTCAGTGTCTTGACTATATTTTCTATTCATTTTGCAACTCTTTTGATGAATAAAAGTCTGACTTTTAATGGAAAACACAAACAAACTGTATAGGTGAACCCAAAATTTGACCAGCAGATATACTCATCATATTATTTTTGATTTAGGCTTTTATCAATGTGTCTTATTTGTCCCAACACACGGCCTACACTCTTAGAAATAAGGGTTCCAAAGGGGTTCTTCTACAAGGACTGAGGTTCTACCTGGAACCATTTGCTTCTGAAAAACCCTTTTCCCAAAGAAAGGGTTTTTTCCCTTTAAAACCCATTTCCTGAATAAAGGGTTTTAAAATGGTTCTTGGTGGAACTCTCCAAAAGGGTTTTATATAAAAGGTTCTAACCTGGAGCCAAAAAGGGTTCTCCTATGAGGACGAGCCGAAGAACCTTATATGGTTCTACTTAGCACTTTTATTTCTAAGAGTGTACTTCGCGTAGATCAGTTTTGGAGGTAGTTTGCTGTTGTTTCACACGTCTTTGAGAAACATTCGCACATTCAGATTAGAAAGCTCTCACCCTTCCGTGCCTTTGGTCACTCAGTGTCAGTGCAGGTCTGGGCGTCTGGTGCTCTTTTCTCAGCTCTGCTGCAGGTGTAACGCAGCACTGCTGCTGCTGCTGCTGCTGCTGCTGCTGCTGGGCTTCACTCTGCTCCTCCCTGACCTCCTGCTGCAGGTCCTCGTCCTCCTCCAGCCTGCAGCTCACCTCCTCCCAGCTCTCGTCAGCCGCCACAGCTCCGTCTGCAGCAGCCGCGCAGCTCAGCTTCCCCTGATACGGCGCCGGCCCGCTGCAGTCTGCACTCTCCGGAACGATCTCTCTGTGGTGGTGGTGGTGGTTGCGGTGGTGGCGGTGTTGATAAGAAGGATAAGACTCTGAGTGGGAGTGGGGTTGGGAGTCAGCTCCAAGACTGCAGCTGAGCTGGACGGCTCCGGATGAAGGAGGAGGAGGAGGAGGAGGACAGCGCGAGGATTCCTCCGCGTCCCAGCACCTCTGCGGCTGCAGGGGTGCAGAGAAGAGAGGAGGCTGAACGCAGCTGGAGTTACAGAGCGCAGCGGCGTCTGCTTGGTTTTTGTCCAGACTGGAAAGATCTTGTTTTTGCGGCGAGGAAACGCCGTGCAGGCAACACATCTGCGGCTCGCAGCAGGCCTGGTACCCGCAGCCCGCGGCCTCTCGTCTGTGGAACACAGAGGGCAGCGGCACGCAGGTGATGGGCTGAGGCCTGAGGATACTGGAGCAGGACAGAGTCTGAGGAAACGTGCAGTTCCCTCCTTCAGCGGTCAGCTGACCTGAAGAAGAAGAAGAACACAATCAGGAATAATTAAATAGACGCTCATGATAATGATTTCTCTGTGTCATAAAAATGTGAAAATCTATACATCGAATAAAAGCTGACGTAACAGATTATGTATCTCGTCTGTCTCTGAGTAAAAGAATAATCTTGCTGTATTGACTAAAGTGAATTCTACTGTATTAACATCTTATTAGTGGCTTGTTCCTGCATTTATTTACATTCCTTTAAAGGTGCATTATGTAATAAATCGAAAAATCCTCCTAATATGTCACAGAGACTCAGGAATAATGTTCATATAACAAACTGAACTCACCAACAACAACAGTACAGACAAAATATTTGCATTAAAAAAATATTTTGCAGACTGCAAATAATTTTTTTGATTTGAAATCATGTTGTGGCGCCACCTACCGCTGTCTACCAATCATTGCAGTCAGTAGCGTCTCAGCTGCCGAGCAAACCACGGGTTGCCAGTTACGTCAGAAAACGGAACCTCGTTATTTTGAATTTGAATGTAGTAACCGTTTTTGGCCACATTCTTACATATGGCGCCTTTAATAACACTGTTTGTTTTAGTGAGATTCATTTTACCCAGAGTGGAGATCTGCTTCATCCAGTAACTTGCATCCCAGTCGAACTTGATCTTGACCGGACTCCAAGAGTCTGAGTGCAGCGAAGGCTCGAGCAGCTGCTGCATCTGGAGGGAAATCTGTATTTTGCGAGAATATTTATATTTATTTACTCAAGCCACAACGTCTCTACTGTTACTAATACTAATAATATTATCGGTATGAAACATAAACATGCAGAGAGAGGACACTGTGAGAGAAGAAAAATCATTCCGATTTCGTTCAAGCTGCCAACAACACAAATAGAAATCACAGAAATATACTGAAAATCTATCTGAAAGAAGAGCTTCCATCTGTCACACAATTCTCAGGAAAAAGAGGGCAGAGTTCAATTATCCCAAAAAATGACATTCAGAATCATCTAAAATGTACATTTCTTCTTTGTTCATTTACTTTTAAAATGTTTTATCTTTTGTAAAATTGTGTTTCTGTCTGTCTGTCCACATCACTGCAAATGAGCAGCCTCTCAACATCATAATCAAAGTTTATCATATGAAATTAAATAAAAGAAATGCATATTTATAAGTGGTCGACTGTAAATATAGTATAATAATAAAAAAATCATAATAATAAACTTTATTTATAGAGCACTTTTCAAAACAATGTTTCAAAGTGCTTTACAAGGTTGAACCAGGATAAAATCAGGCATTATAAACAATACAGAAATTATACTAAATATGACTGTGTGTGTGTGTGTGTCTGCGTGTGTGTGTGTGTGTGTGTGTGTGTGTGTGTGTGTGTGTGTGTTCTTGTACTTGCGGCATACTGAGGACCAGTGAGGGTTTTTAACCAACAAAGTGAGGTCATTTTTACGGAGTGAGGACATTTTGGCCGGTCCTCACTTTGTTTTCATTGAAATCACTTCCTTAGGTTGTAAGCATGCTATACTCAATTTGTCAAAAAAAAAAAATTCGAATTTTGGACGACATAGTATAGTATGACGTTTTTGTCAAATTTTGGACCAAAAAGGTTGGGTCAAATTTTTTTTTTAATTTTTTGGTCAATTTAAAAAAAAAAATTTGGGTCAATTTTTATTTCAATGTTGGGTCAAATTTTGGACCAAAAAAAAAAAATAAGTAAAAAAAGTTTTCCAGCCCTTTTTGCTCTGGAGCTCCACCTGCAGACATTTTATGGTACTGCCATTCATGAAGTAGATATTTGTAATTGTGTTGATTTATAAAGTGGAAATGCTGGTCCTCACTTTGTCAGCAACCCAGTCCTCACTATGCAGCAAGTACAAGAATGTGTGTGTGTGTGTGTGTGTGTGTGTGTGTGTGTGTGTGTGTGTGTGTGTGTGTGTGTGTGTGTGTGTGCGTGTGTGTGTGCATGGGTGCATGTGTGTGTATGCTCTTGTCTTTCTATGCTTGTGTGGACCACCCTCTGGCAAAACACCTTATTTGTGGGGACATTTTCCCTTGTGGGGACATTATTATGCCCTGGTCCCAAACGTGGTCCCCACAATGTGGTAAAGACAAGAAGGTGTGTGTGTGTGTGCATGCGTATGTGTATACTCTTGTCTTTCTATGCTTTTGTGGACCACTCCCTGGAAAAACACCTTTTTTGTGGGGACATTTTTCCCTGTCGGGACATTATGCCCAGTCCCGAACGTGGTCCCCACAATGTGGTAAAGACAAGAAGGTTTGTGTGTGTGTGTGCATGCGTATGTGTATACTCTTGTCTTTCTATGCTTTTGTGGACCACTCCCTGGCAAAACACCTTTTTTGTGGGGACATTTTTCCTTGTGGGGACATTATTATGCCCCGGTCCCGAACGTGGTCCCCACAATGTGGTAAAGACATGTAAGTGTGTGTGTGCGTGTGCTGTCGTCATACCAGAGCCTTGCTGAAGAGCACCGGGCCTCTGCGATGGTGGGTCGTCGCCCAGGCGATGAACTTCTGAACGTGGTCCAGCTGCCCACACGTCTCTATCGCCCCCTGCAGCTGGTCGTCCAGACGCCGCTGGAAATCCTCGGAGATTTTCTACAGGAGATAAAACACCCGCGATGTTTTCGTGGTAATTACAGGCGCGCGCGGGAGCAGAGCGTCATGACCGCGACACTGTGGCTCAAACTCATCCAGAACTCCTTTTATCTGAGCGATACAGAGCTTCTGATAGTGTAATATTACTCGGAGGCCCACGTTTCCTCTTTGCTCTCTGCGCCGATTGCATCGCGACACCTTTAGATTCATTGCGTGTCGCGCCATGGCTGGCTGAATGATAAGAAAGAAAGAAAAAGAGAAAGTAATTACCTCCAGTTGCTCTATTAATAGGTTGGTTCGTTTGTTAAGCTCGTTCATCATAATCATCTTTGCCATTTTAATCTGGTTCTCCGCCTTCCTGTGAGCAATCTTTACTCCGTGAAGTCTGCGGCGACATGAAAGAAGAAAAAATACATGGATCAGTCCTGGTAGAAGAAGAAAGAAAGCACTTCAGACTTTATGAATGCATGCATAAGCGCGCTATATTTGGCGCCGCTACATTTTTGACCGGTTGCGAGGCAGACCGACCTGCCCTCGATCTCTTTGGCATTGTTCTCCACCGCAGACCTCCTCTCGTCCACCTGCACCGTCAGACTCTCAAAGAGCCACTGCTGATCCTGCAGAGCCTCCCCCACCTGCACCACTCTGATGGAAACACACACAACAGACGATACACACTCCACTAATCGTGCACAACAACGGAATTAAAGTGTGTTTCTCCCTGAGGGAAAACATTATACAACATTATACCCGACGACCTTAGACGCAGCAACTGCAACATCCCGCGAAACAAACGCAGATTCATTCTCAGAGGCGATTCTAGAGTCTGTAGGGGCCCTAAGCAAACATTCCCAGGGGGCCCCTTCCTTCCAACCAGTGTTCATCACCATTATGTTACAAATAATCTGACACCAACGAAAAATGTATGTATGCTGTATGTAAATATTATTTTTTTTTCGAAATGAATGAAATAACATGGAAAAACCTAGTAATTAAAAAGTATGTGGAAATATAAATGTAAAGAACAATAAAATACTGTAAATAGCTTTTAAAAAAACTATATAAACTTAGTAAAAAAAATACATTGCACTGTAAAGAACCCACATTATAAAACAATATCAATATATAGAACAATAAAACTGTAAATAAGTGAAAAAAACATATATAAACTGAGTAAAAAAGATATGCATTACACATTACACACAGGTTAACGTGAGGTGGGGCCCCTTTAGGGAGGTGGGGCCCCTTTAGGGAGGTGGGGCCCCTTTAGGGAGGTTTCCTACTGAGATGTCATTGCAAATTGCCCATTGTTGTTTAAGGGGGACGGGGAGGCGGCTGCTCACTGCACATTTCAGTAAAAACAGCCCTCAGGCTCCGAGTGTTGGGGGGCCCCCTATCGGCTCGGGGGCCCCAAGCAGTTGCCTGCCTTGCCTGTTCACAAGCTGCGCCCCTGTTCCTTCTTATCGTAGATCAGCCAAGGGTAGAGTATGCTAATACAGAAGTGACAAGGCAGTTTAAGAAGAAGTTTTTTTCAAATCCCCCCTCCCTCCCTCACCCTCTGCAGTGTCCTTGTGCGCTGCATCTGAGCACTGACCTGTGGTTTTTGTGGGAGGACAGGTGACAGCTGCTGCAGCACAGGAGGTCACATGACTCACAAAACAGCTCCAAGGGCTCCTGTCTGTGAGAGTGGCACATGAGGAGGGAGCAAGGATACGACCCTGGGCCTGGAGGAGACATAGAAACAGAGAGAGAGCAACACTCTAAATGCTCTGCTGACCTTCTCTGTACTGTTATTATTGAGTCTTTAAACAACAACTACAAGGCCTTGATTAAAAGTTGAATCATATATTCAAGTAGTTTGTCTCTTGCATTGGCCAAATATTATTTATTCATTTACTAATTATTACAAATGTACAGCTTTTTGTTCTCAGAAACTTAATTCATGTCGCTGAAACTAAAACTAAACATTTTTCATCCATTTCGCATCCAGTTTTGTCCTGTTTTTCATGTACTTGTATAAATAACTTTTATTTAAAATACTGTTTTTAATTGAAAAGCTGATTACTGAAGTTAAACAATTATTTGTATTAGGTGGAAGAAAAAAGAGAATCCTTTCGGATAATTTCATGAATTTCAAAAATTCATTTAAATTATTCCTTTAGAGGTTTGTAAATATTTTCAACAGATCCTTCTTCAGGGCGATGCCGACTATTATGATGGTAAATTTCAAGTCATTCCGAGATACTTTTCGTTTTTGAGAAGAAAGTCAGCTCACTGTCAAAGTGCATCAGGGTAAATGGACAATTTCCTGAATTTCAAAAATTCATTAAAATTACTCTTTAAGAGGTTTGTAAATATTTTCAGCCGATCCTTGTTCAGGACGATGCCGACTGTTATGATGGTAAATTTCAAGTAATTCAGAGATACTTTTTGTTTTTGAGACTAAAGTCAGCTCACTTTCATCAGGGCAAATGGATCATTTCCTGAATTTCAAAAACTCATTAAAATTATTCCTTAAGAGGTTTGCAAATATTTTCAACAGATCCTTGTTCAGGGCGTTGCCGACTATCATGATGATAAATTTCAAGTCATTCCGAGATCCTTTTTTTTTTTTTAAATAGATAGTGTAAGTTCCAGACTATTATATCATATGATATTATATATTATATTTTATTTTATTTTAAATACAATAATCCAAATTTGAGTTAAACAGTATACATGAGCATAAGAATCTCTGTAAGTCGTGCAAAAGTGAACAGTGTACAGCTCTACCAGTGTAGATATTATTTAAAATACAGTAAACAACAGACCATAGTAAAATTACCTTAACAAAATACTTATCGGCATATTAACCTTAAAAATAAGAGATTAAAATATAAAAACAGATTGGACTGGATGCAAGACTGGTTATAAGTCCACAAAGGACAAACTCAACATCTTTTTTTGTTTTAAACTTCACCAATAAATTCTACAAACTGCACCTTTAAGAGAAGCAGGTTATTGTTCAAGTGTAAGATGGAGGTCACAGTAAATACCTGATACTCAAATCTGTAGAAGCAGCTCTTAATTCATCTATTACTGCAAACTTATTTCCTGTATTTGGAATAGTTAATATAGAAATTGGGAAATCATTTCTATCATCTAAAGGTGGCCTAAAACAATATTTCAGAGCTGTCACACACACACACACACACACACACACACACACACACACACACACACACACATGCTCAAAAATATCCCACTTTATCTTTTAAATGGGTCACAGAACTCACAGAACTTTGATCTAACAATAGCTTCTTAAAGCCGACGAGCAGAGCTCTGCTGCTGCTGCTGCTGCTGTTGTTGTCCGGCTCACCTCAGCCAACCTTGTGACTGCACATCCTCACACACTCTCTGTGGTCGCGAGCTCCGTGTGTGTGTGTGTGCTGCGTCAACCCCGTTCCACTGACCACATCCTGACTGTCAGTCAGCGCCGTGACGCCCCCTTTTCTCACGTTCGCACATTAAGCCGAACAAGCAAACAGCAGCAGCAGCAAACAGCAGCAGCAGCAAACAGCAGCAGCAGCAGCAGCAGCAAACAGCAGCAGCAGCAGCAGCAGCAAACAGCAGCAGCAGCAGCAGCAGCAAACAGCAGCAGCATCCCTCTCCCACATCACGGTGAAGATGTCGAGGATTCTGCTTGTTATGATTTTGATTTTTGACAAGTTACACAAAAGCAAACGCTGCTGCAACAGAAGCTGGCAAACCAACCCTGACAGGCACACACACACACACACACACACACACACACACACACACACACACACACACACACACACACACCCTAGGCTCCTTTAAATAGCAGCGCACTAATATTAGCATTAGATGAAATTGAGTGAGCCCTTCAAAGATCTGGGCCACGTCTTAAAACTGCAGATCTGCTGCGACTCTCACCTCTTTTCAATCGAGACTGAAGACGTCTCTGTTTCCAATCCTGCACTGTGACCTCTATTTGTTTTGATCTTCTATTACTTAATGTTTTTTCACATATATTTTACCAGCTTGTTTGCAGTTTTTTTGATTCTGATTTTATATCTGAAAGTTTATTTTTTAAGTTTTATACAAAGCACTTTGAACGACCTTGTTGTTGCTCTACAAATAAAAAAAGGAGTCTAATAAAACACAGGGATCTCCAGAAAACTGTGTTCAACCATTTCGTTGCATTATTCACGATGATGGCTCACTACCGAGACTTAATTAACAAACAGAAAGGAAAACAAAGACAAAGCCCAAAACAGGTATATGTGACGATGGCTCTGTGAAGTGTGTCTGTATATCGTTCTTGCCTTGTCCAGTCGGAGGCACTGAGCTGGAGCCTCTCTGGAGCTGCAGGTCAGGACACCTCTGCTGCTGCTGCTGCTGCTGCAGGTCAGTGTACGGAGCAGCAGCAGCAGCCGCAGCAGCAGCAGCTCTGTGATGCTGATGCACATCTGTGCACTGGTAACACAGCCACTTGTTGCAGAGCGTGCACAGACTCTGCGCGAGGGTCGGCTCGGAGCACTCTGAGCAGATCTGACACCGAGGGAATGAAAGAGGTTTAAAAACGTTGGAGCAGAAAAACGCAGGTGAGGCTGCAAACGTCAAAATCAATAACAATGTACTACAACAGTTCAGTAAACACTGATATATTATTTATGCACGCTGCAATATCTGCAATGTCCATTTTTCTGTCCATTAATGAACTGGTTTCTTCACATTTTCACGTAATTATCCTTATTATTATGACATTTTATCACAATAACTATCCATATTGACTTGTTGGCCCACAAGTAATTGTGTTGCTGCCTTTTTTCAACATCACACTTCTTTATTTAACACTTATTTGCTCCTTCAAGTGACGAAGCTGCTTTATTTAACCTGATTCTCATGTCTTTAGCCTCTGCTGTTGACCCTCTCTGCCAATTCAGAGACAAAGAACAGAACTTCTAACGTCTAACATTACTTCAGGGTTTTAAAACAGAGCAAAAACAAACACATAAACCGTGCCAACTGTCAACAACAAGGCCCTAAAATCAGCAGAGTCAACACACACAGAGAGAGAGAGAGAGTGATGCACAAACTGAACAAAACACGTGTTTTCTTGTTTCTGGAGGAGCAAAAATAAACACGATGGAGCACTCTTACCTTCTCCATTTCAGCGCTGTGAGAGCGGAGCTGCTGCCTCTGAGAGAGAGAGAGAAAGAGGACGACGATGATGATGTGTGATGATGCCTGAGCAGCAGAAACACTGACGCCTTCCACCTAAAGGCAGCAGGAAGCCGTGCACGCACAGCGAGAGGCGGCGGCCCCCAGAGGAGACGGCAGCTTACGCGACAACCTCAGCGCTCTCAGCCGCTCCTCCTCCACTTCATCCATGTGCAGCTATAACAAAACCGATGAAAAACATGAGCTAATCCTCTCCCTTAAATAAGCCTGTGCATAATAATTGGGAATTAGGGAGATAAGATAATTATTTTTTCTTTTTGTAGGGCAAAATATACCCGGAAGCCCTTCCCATCCAAAATGGAAGAAGGTAAACTAAATAACCTACAAGGACACAAGGAAGTTGTGCTGTAAGCAACTTTTTTCCGTTTTTTTGGACCAGGCCGTGCGAGGCAGGAACAGGCGACGCGAGTTCTCCGCTCGTGTCAGATTGAGGTCGGACGGCTCGGCCGTGGCCTTCTTCTCTTTCGTCAGCTCGAGGAGGGGCCAGCTCCCTGCGGAGCTAATACGCTCTGTGCCATCGTAGCACGGCGGAAAAAAAAACCGGGTCAGGCTCTGATGAGGATACACTCTACACTCTGTGCGGCTCTGTCTTAGCCTGAGAAATCAATTAAAGCTCACATAGAGCGGTCCTGTTGCACATATATGTTAGTTATGGAGGTCTACTTACATACATTAACTTGTTTTTATGGTAAAAAACCTCCTAGTTGCTGCAAACGAGCCGATAGAAATATGTCTTCTCTGACGCTGTTTCCCAGCCGCGAGATTTGAGACTCAACTCTCACACCCAGAAGACAGAGTGTGTTGTGATTGGCCAGTACCCGGAAGTGACATATTCAGCACACCCGCTCTCAGAGGCACAGCTCCCCCCTCTGGAACGGTGGATGCACTGCTACTCATTATCAAAACATTGTTTTAACAGTGTTTAAAAATAGTTTCTTCACGAGTCGATTGTCAAGGTCCACGTGTCGAATTTTTTGTGAACTTTACGTGTTTGTGACACTTCGACTTTTTTTTACTATACATTTTTTTGTCGAGGTGCGCACGTGTCGATTGTCGATCGATTTGTCGACATAAAAGTCCCATCCCTACTCAGAAGACACTGTCGCTCGTGAAACACCTCCACGACAGACGTTATTCTTCTTCTTCTGCGGTTCAATGTACGCAACCGGATGTGCCCGGACAAGTGTCCGGAGCAGGAGGATCTGCTGTTTCCGGAGAACCGATGTTTACATAACCGGACCGGGTTTTTTTCAGAGATCTGGCTAAAGCCCCGAGATTACAATAAAACACAGCGTTCTCAGCAGTGGCTGAACTGTTTGTTTTAGAACCTTCAGGGCTTCGTAAACAAGGTAATGACGCGGATACACACTAAAAAAACAAACAGCGTTAATTGGAACTTCCGGTCTAGGTCCGCTTTTAAAGAAGTATAAAGAGAGACCACACACACTCACCATCAGAACTCAAACTCAGGTGATGTGTGTGGAGTGAATCTGCCTGACGACAAACCCCTGCAGCCTGACCTACAAATCTGACAACTTTCTCATCCTTGGGTGGGGGGGGGGGGGAGCTCAGTGCAATCCCATTCCCCACCGTGCACTCAGAGACCCAATTTGAAACACAATTAGTCAGTCGTCATACGCACACACACCCTCTTCCTCCTCCACCTCCTTGTCGCCTCAGCTCTGGTAGAATTTTCTAACTGCGCACTTGCTTTCCCTGGCTCGGCCCCTCCTCCTCCTCCTCCTCCTCCTCCTCCTCCTTCAGCCGTTATCTGAAATCTCCTCTCCTGCCAGCGTCTCGCTGCCCTGTAACAAGGAAAGCTGGCACTATACATACGCACACATGCCATCTCAAGAGGCGTCACAGTAACAGAAACCTGTGCAGCGACGTGTGATTTTAAAGTGTCGCCCTGTGCAACAAACTGTTCACGCTGAGGTGAGCTCAGATGAAGCTAAAGATTATCTCTAACCAAGTTATTTTAATGTCGTTTTTGACCGTGACGAGTTCTGTTCGTCTTCTATTTAATCAGCTCATTAATTATTGAGAAGAAATCGGCGGAAAACGTTTCCCGAACCGCACCGAGACGTCTTCTCTTTGTCCACAAACCAAATAATCGATTATAGAAAATAGTTAATTAGTCAATTAATATTTGATTTGAAGTTTTAGGGCTGTATATCTTTAAACAGGCAACACAAAATATTACTCCTTGTTATAATTAATATTGAACTAGAACAGTGTAAAATTAAGTCCTTCATCATGAAAAATCAACTCTGTGGGTGGCGTTTAAAAGAGTGTTTATAAAATCCTGCCTTGATTTATCCATTTTATGTTAATGTCTTAGTTTTATTCATAAAGGCCCAAAATCACAACACAAAAAGTATCTTTGATAAGTAAAATATAAGGTTATTTTAATAAGGAAATGTCTCTAAAATGCCTTAATACTTTATTTATCCCTGACAATGAAAGTAATTCTGGTTAAAAAACAAAGTTAAAGTGACAACCAAACCTTTTTATACATAAAGAGATAATAAAATTGAGAGGTTTGACCAAACTATTAGTCTCTATAAATAAAAAACTACTTTTAGTGAGTGTTTTAGTGCCATATTTGTGTTTAACTGTCTTTGCCACTTGATCTCAATAAAGTTTTTACACCTTTAACTATTCATCACCAAATCCCATAGAGAAAATGAGCATTTTACTGTAAAGTGTTTCGTTTAAGTTGTCTGTGATTAACTTTTTTATTTTTAAACCAAAGCAAATGCAAACCTTGTCGTTAAATTATGATCCCGTGTCCAAATCTAGTCCGACTTTGATCGGGTTTGTTTCACAGAGACACAAATAAAAAGATCCGCTCATTAATGACATAAATGACGCGCGTTAGAATCACGTCCGGGCTGCACGCGCCTCTGTCTCTGCAGCTTCATCATCATCATCATTCACACTGATGATGATGATGATGATGATGATGGTGTGTTTTTTACAAAGTGCGCAGGAGATTACGCCCCTCTCATCATGGCATCATGGTGCAATCCACAACACAACAGTGCAAGATCACAAGCCCGCGGCGCAAAGTCATGCACGCGGACGACGATGTGGTTGTGAGTTTGTGCGCAGAATAAAGAAAAATAACATGCGTCAGGTAAACATTAGCGCGCGCGTGTGTATGTGTGTGTGTGCGTGATTTCCGTCCGATGATGGAAACGAGACAGTGACGAGCAACTTAACTTCTGTGTCAGCGCAGTCAGGTGCAGCCGCGGCGTCTTTACGTCTCTGCGCAAACAAACTGACTTTATCTCCTTTAAAATCATCCCCCTCTTTCTTTTTCTCTTCCTCTGCTCATTTTTTCTTACCCTGATCCGTTCATCCGCGCGCGTGCGTCCTCCCTCCCCATCGGATCTCGTCGCTCTTTTGGTCCTGCTGCCAAAAAAAAAAAACAGATTTGGGAGACACCAAGTCTCGCAGTGAATCGTGAGATTTTGTGCTCGCGCTCGTGCAAACGGACACTAATGACGTTTCTCAAAGCGGCAGCGCAAATAGAAATCATCAGAAATCATCGGAAATCGTCGCTGACGAGTGCAAAGGAATGACGGAAGTGTTTTAGAACACTTTGATTCAGTAATATGTTGAAATAAGTGCATTAAATCATCACAAATGACAAATAAAAACAATGAAATGGAGTGGAACATCCTGTATAAGACATGTTTTAACACAGTATTTAATAAAATAAAAGATAATATAAGACATAAATAAATTAACTAAATAAATAATCACAAAACTTTGGCAGTGAATTAACTACCGTTAATTAAGGTTGTGAAAAAATTGATAAAGTTAAAGCGTGTGTGACCTTTGACCCATTTTCACTGATCCTTTTATAATTTGTGTTTACGTTTCTTATTTTGTCTGCATAAGGAACTTTTACTCTCAGTAAACTTTAAACAAGCTATTTTTTTTACTTTAACTTGTAAATTTTTTAGACCAGTACTGACAAGTAAGTCATTATTTTGAGATACTAAGTCATTATTTAGAGATACTAAGTCATTATTTAGATATACTAAGTCATTATTTAGATATACTAAGTCATTATTTTGAGATACTAAGTCATTATTTAGATATACTAAGTCATTATTTTGAGATACTAAGTCAAAATAATTAGACACTAAGTCAATATATTGAGATACTAAGTCATTATTTAGAGATACTAAGTCATTAATTTCAGATACTAAGTCAATATAGTGAGATACTAAGTCATTATTTTGAGATACTTAGTCATTATTTTGAGAAACTAAGTCAATATAGTGAGATACTAAGTCATTATTTTGAGATACTAGGTCAATATAGTGAGATACTAAGTCATTTTGATATACTTAGTCAATATATTGAGATACTTAGTCAATATATTGAGATACTAAGTCAATATATTGAGATACTAAGTCAATATATTGAGATACTTAGTCAATATAGTGAGATACTAAGTCATTATTTTGAGATACTAAGTCATTTTGAATATATTGAGATGCTAAGTCAATATATTGAGATGCTAAGTCAATATATTGAGACACTAAGTCAATATATTGAGATACTAAGTCATTTTGAGATACAAAGTCAATATATTGAGAAACTTAGTCAATATATTGAAATACTAAGTCAATAAAGTGAGATACTAAGTCATTATTTTGAGATAGTAGGATGTTATTCACAAACTGCTCAACCAAAATAGCAAAAGTTACATTTAATATCTGGTATATTAAAAAAGTAGCAGTAAAATATATACATATTATCATTATTATTACTACTACTACAACTACGACTGATGGTGGTTTCATTGCTTTTACTCAGGGATCTGAGTATTTCTTCCCCCACAGGTTGTTCTTGTGCAGCAGCAGCAGCATCAGCATCAGCATCAGCAGCATCAGCATCATAAGCAGCATCAGCATCAGCAGCAGTTATTTTACATCCAATGTCTCCCTCGATTGCTATAAAGGACAAAACCTGAGGAAAAGTAATATGGCGGCTGGAATTAACAGTGTGTGTGTGTGTGTGTGTGTGTGTGTGTGTGTGTGTGTGTGCGTGTGTGTCAGTGACAGCCACCAGAGCGATGAGCTCACGTGTAATCAGGTTAGTCACAGCATGTGGTCGCTGGTGTTAGACCGACTGATCGTTATGGGATGTTACAGCTTCTCCTCAGCTCCTGGTGAGGTGTGAGGTTCAATGTCATCAGGTAAAAATGTGTTCTGTTTCCACACATTACATCTACACGACCGTCATGTAGAAATGTCCTTATTTTTAAAGGAAATATAATATTTTTCAATGAATATAACATGAAATTAATCATTTCCAGTGTTCTAATGGTACATTGTGTTTGCTAATGGCGTTAGAAGACTATTGGATGGTTAGAAAACCCTTGTGCAATGATGTTAGCACAGCTGAAAACAGTTCTATTTGGAATAAAAATCATTATTTCTAATCTTGTCAATGTCTTGACTATATTTTCTATTCATTTTGCAACTCTTTTGATGAATAAAAGTCTGACTTTTAATGTAAAAACAAACAAATTGTATAGGTGAGCACACACTTCTGAACGGTAGTGTTTACGCTGTTGGACTTTGATTCTAGAGAGATTAATCTGTGTGTTAATCTGGACTATAAATGGGTTAATGTGACATACAGGTAAGATGTAACACATTTATTTACTTTGTGAAATGAGTCAAAACCACGTTGTGAATGTTTAAACTACCACATTTAATCAAATATTGCAGGAGACTCTATGAAGAGTTACAATCATTTTCTTCATTGTCTTGGTGCCATGTACAGTTTTTTTCTCCAATAGGTCTTACACTCCTTAAACAGAGGCTGATGTGAATTAATGCAAATATAAAAAAAGACACGAATACATACGAACTGTACATCTATGCCCATATCAATAACTCTGATCACACTCCTCACAACAACAACAACAACAACAACAACAACAACAACAACAGTGGTTACCCTACAGCTCAGAGGCCGTGTACCGTCCTGCTATCACCATCTCACACAATAACACTATAAACACACATGGAAGAGCATCACAGCCAGTTTACAGTGCAATAATATGTACATGTTTACAATCGTCACCGCGCAGAGACTCCAGACGGGCGACTTAAAAACAGGAAGGAGACTTGGCCTCAGTTCTTTTTGTGGAGAAACTTCATTTTGTTCCCTGAAAGGAGTTAAAAACAAATGTTTTAAAAACAGGCTACGCGCACAATGGAACTTCCGCCTAGCAACCGTGGCTGCCCGTGAGCTGGGCTGCTTCCGGTAGGTCGTGTTGTCGCTGGGATTTCCCGGAGATGCTAGTGAAGTGCTGAGTCGTAGAGTAAATTTTATTAGTTAAAATTAACGGATTTCTGACACAAGGACGGTTATTGTGTCAAAAAGTCAGAACGTCAGCCTCACGTTGTTGTGTACCTCTTTGTACAAATTCGCCTCAGTACAATAGTACAAAAAACTTTCATGGGTTTGTGTGTGAGCAGAATGGATGATTATTAATTACTTATATAGCGGTGCGACTTAAAAAAAAAAAAAAGCAGAAACGTTTAATTTGAGGATGTATAAACACCATAGGAAAGTTTATCGTACAATTGTACCAAAAAATAAAGTATCTTTGAATGACTTGAAATTTACCATCATAATAGTCGGCATCGCCCTGAACAAGGATCCGTTAAAAATATTTGCAAACCTCTTAAGGAATAATTTTAATGAATTTTTGAAATTCAGGAAATAATCCCTTTGCCCTGATGCACTTTGACAGTGAGCTGACTTTTAATCTCAAAAACAAAAAGTATCTCGGAATGACTTGAAATTTACCATCATAATAGTCGGCATCGCCCTGATCAAGGATCCGTTGAAAATATTTGCAAATCTCTTAAGGAATAATTAATGAATTTTTGAAATTCAGGAAATGATCCATTTGCCCTGATGCACTTTGACAGTGAGCTGACTTTAGTCTCAAAAACAAAAAGTATCTCGGAACGACTTGAAATTTACCATCATACTAGTCGGCATCACCCTGAACAAGGATCTGTTGAAAATATTTGCAAACCTCTTAAGGAATAATTTTAATGAATTTTTGAAATTTAGGAAATGATCCATTTGCCCTGATGCACTTTGACAAAGAGCTGACTTTCTTCTCAAAAACAAAAAGTATCTCTGAATGACTTGAAATTTACCATCATAATAGTCGGCATCGCCCTGAACAAGGATCCGTTAAAAATATTTGCAAACCTCTTAAGGAATAATTTTAATGAATTTTTGAAATTCAGGAAATAATCCCTTTGCCCTGATGCACTTTGACAGTGAGCTGACTTTTAATCTCAAAAACAAAAAGTATCTCGGAATGACTTGAAATTTACCATCATAATAGTCGGCATCGCCCTGAACAAGGATCTGTTGAAAATAATTGCAAACCTCTTAAGGAATAATTTTTATGAATTTTTGAAATTCATGAAATGATCCATTTGCCCTGATGCACTTTGACAGTGAGCTGACTTTCTTAAAAAAAACAAAGGATCACACAACAATGTAGAGCTGACGTTCTGACTTTTTGATACGATAACCGTCTCTCTTGTATCCGAAATCCGCTCCTTTTAACTAATCAAAATTGACTCTACGACTTAGCACCGTCACTAGCAACTCCGGGAAATCACAACGACAACACGACCTACCGGAAGCAGCCCAGCGTACCAACAGCCACGGTTGCTAGGCGGAAGACTTCTACTACTTTTTATTCAGATTATTATACAGTCAATAAAACCTCAAAACAAACCATTTCACAGTAACCTTTAATGATCTTGTATTATTATGTCAATTTTAATGTTCTTCTTCTTCTAATAATAATAATAACAGTGTATATGCAGGAACACCTTTTTAAGACTTTTTCCAAGACCATCTCGCCATTTCAATTTAATTGATTTTAACAAACGCAGGAAGGTAAAATAAATATATTCATGCAGACGTTTTGCAGCCAAACCTTACGGACACAATTTAATACCTCATGAAGTCGGAATTAAGACTTTTTAATACTTTTTTAAGACCCCGCAGACACCCTGAGTAATGATTTCACCGAGAGGTTTAACGCTGCCCTTCGCAATCACAGCTGTATATTTATGTAAAGCATCGTTGAGCATTTTTCAAAAAGCACTAAAAAACAAATAAAATGTGGTACTGGTCAAATTTGAATGATCCTTCACAGACACATTTAAGGACATAAAAACGTCCTGCTTTGAATATTTTTTTTTTTAAATTTCCTATAAAATGTTAATGTTACATTTGCTCTTTATCACTTAATAAAACGCCTGGTTTATTATCTCTTACTATCTCAAATAGAAGTAAGATGATTCAGGTTTCCTTGTGGCACCTTAAATATTGCATATTGAATAATAAACGTAGTGTTTTTAACGTAACATCGGACAGAGATTTAAGGTAAAATGTAGCTTCAGGTCAAGAATACGTTGTCCTGCACATTCAGCCTGTATTATTAGTGAGAAACTTGATTATTTCTGTCACGTTATTGCGGTTTTTAAAAGTTGAAACTGCTGTCGCAGCACGATCAGGGTGAGACCGATCAGTTTGAACATGTCTTGTGCGTCTGTGACAGAACTCACCGAGGCCTTTGAGGAACTTGTTGACTCCACTTTGCTCGGTGTCTGGCAGCTCCTCCAGATACTGGTCCACCCTCTGCTCAAACAGACCTGCAGAGAAAACACGCCGATGTCAGCGTTCAGCCACTGGAGGTCAGCGTTGGCACATTGTCTTCTGCATGGGTGGATGTTCAAAAGTGACTTTGAAGGAGGGAAGAAAAAGTGTGTGTCACTCCGTCCGTCTAACCTTTAGCCCGGGTTTTCCTCAGCTCTCGATCCTGAACGAACCCGGCGAACATCTGCGACTCCATGAAGACGCCGAGGAAGCGGCGGATGCTTTTGGACGCCACGGACTTGCGGAAGGCCTCCCTTTGGAGAACGCGCTCCCCGCGCTCGTTCTGAGTGATAAACAGGGAGTAATGGCCGATGGTCTCCAGGAAGAAGCGGATGAAGGCCTCAGACACCAGGCTGTTCAAGGAGTTGTACTCTGGAGATGAAGAGGAGGAGAAGAAGGAGGATTCACCGCAGCTCTTTGATCAGGTATTCTCATTATTACTCACATTTGTATTTACAGGGATAGTGTGGTTGTTTGAGGTATTGAGACTGAGAATTTGGCCATTTTTGTGAACTCTATTCCTGCTCAAGAACATGTTAGCCACTTTTCCCAACATTTAACAGCCTTTTTATAACTGGAAAGTGATGGAAAGTGAATGGTGCACAAAACTGCTGACACTTCAGCAGAAGTGGAATTCAATTGGCTGCATCTCTTGTTTAATTGATAATATCTGTTATTTCTTTTGTTTTAATATTTTGTGCATCTTTGGATCATCACACATTTACTGTATCTGTACTCTAGTCCAAATATTGCATTGTCTATTGTCTATTATAAGTGAGTGACTTTTAATTTCATTACTTTCCACAAACAATGGAATTATGTGTTTTATTCCAAAGTCGTTTTTTTTAAATGTTGGCTATAAACAGCAATGAAATGTCAACAGTTTTATTTTGTAGTTCTTAATGCAGCAAATCCCTTAGTACAGGGGTTCTCAAAGTGTTGATACCTGAGGGCCAATTTAGGAACCCAACATTGGACTGAGGGCCGCCAAATGTAATTTAAGCGTTAATATAATACGCTTTATAATTTACTGGGTAATTACCCAGTAAATTATTATATTTTGGCCTTTGTTCTTACCTTCTAATTACAGGTTGATACCAAGTAACACATTTCTGTTACCATATATTTACTAGGTAAATAGCGAGTAATTGGGGGCTGTAGCTACCTGCTTATTACCAGCTTATAACCCAATAATACACTAAATTTCACCATATAGAAACCAGGTAAATACCCAGTATTTTTGTTTACACTTATTGGTCTGTATCCAGTAATGTCCAATAAACATTTAACAAGCTTAGTAGCTCCTGGATTAAAACTATCAACTGTTATTCATTGCGGGCCGCCAGAAATGTTTCTGCGGGCCGCCATTGGCCCCCGGGCCGCACTATGAGAACCAATGCCTTAGTATATCTGTATATAAACTGTGATATAATCTTAATTTTCTGGGTCAAACACAACCACGTTTCAAAAAAAGCTGAACTATCCCTTCAAAATAAAAGCATAACTACTGCATGTCACACAGGGCACATTATTATCACGCAGACATATTGAAGTTGAATCCGTGGTTTGGCCGAACGCTCACAACAACAAAAACATTGTGGATGTTTGGGGACGTATCTCATAAGTCTTTGGTCGAATCGACTTCTATAAAATGGACCACAAAATAAGAAATAATAAAACAAAAAAGAACAATAATAATAATAATTTTGTGGTCGTCAGTGTTGCCAGAGGTATTTTAAATCCACCAGAGCTGCTGGAAAATCTGACCGAGATCTGATCTTCGCGGCTAAAGACGACGAGACTTCATCTGAAACGGTGTCGGCTGCAGAAAACGCTTTGCTTTGCTTGGACACGTCAGTGATAACCGGCTGTGAGTGAAACTATGATTACATTTGATTGATAAGGAACAAATACAGTCGACTTTAATACAGTCTGAACCACATGATTATAGTGTGAGGACTTACATCGACTCAATATGTCTGTTTCCTTGAGGGGTAAACGTTCAGAAAACCTCAGTTCCCATACCGGGAGTCGAACCCGGGCCGCCTGGGTGAAAACCAGGAATCCTAACCGCTAGACCATATGGGAGACACACCCTTATATATAGGCTCAATTCAAAAAACACTTCTGATACATGAGCCAGTGTATGAGCATGACCACTAAACACAATAGTTTTGTTTTCATAGGCCAAACGTCTTCGCTTTACAGAGGCCCCTGTGTTTCTACAGCAGCACGATCTATCCTGAGCGTGTGCTCTGCATCTTAAAGCTCACATAGAGTGGTCCTATGGCACATATATGTGAGATATGGAGGTCTACTCACATACATAAACTTGTTTTTAATGGTCAAAAACCTCACTTTAAGGTTCTACATTGTCTGCATTATTCTAAGGAGAGGTTACATAGAATAAACCCTGAGATATCCCCTATTTGTGACAGATGCCTTGTTGCAGAAGACACATTGCTTCCCAGCTTCGACCCTGTGTCCCAAGGTTAAGATCTTTTGGCTTAATATCTTCACTTTAACCTCTAAAATACTTGACATACAGTTGGAACCTAATCCACATATTATTATTTTGGGAATTTCTGACGACATTAAAAGGTTAAACAACTACCGACGATGTTTTCTCTCCTATAGTCTCATCATCGCGAAGAAGCTACTTGTCGTGCATTGGAAAAAGAAAGACACACCCACCACAAGGATGTGGCTTAGTGATCTTACTAACACTCTCCACTTAGAGAGAATAAAATACACTCTTATGGACAAACTCCTACACTTTGAAAAAATCTGGTTACCTCTCATTCACTATCTCACACCTGATAGTGGAAATTAATGTTTCCCCTTAACTATAATAAAGTAGTACTATGACGGAAGGATAAGGCTGGGTAAGTTGGGAGGGTGGGATTTATTTATGTTTTGTTTTTGCGAGTACAATATGTCCTAACTGCACACATTTCTATATTGATATGCATTATACTATTGTGTATGATGTTGTTGATATATCGTTGTTACAAGGTGCTCTAATAAAAATATATTGAAAGTGCAAAAAAAACAAAAAAAAAAACTCCTAGTTGATCGAAATCTCGAAATCTCACCCCAGAAGACAGAACTGTGTTGTGATTGGCCAGCCAACGAGAGCTTTCTCAACTGTCCTGTGATTGGCCAGGTACCTGGAAGTGACATCATGAGCACGTCAGCGCTCATAAACGCAGCTCCCCCCTCTGGAACGGTGGATGCACTGCTACTCATTATCAAAACATTGTTTTAACAATGTTTAAAAATGGCTTGGTCACGACTCCCCACCGCAGTTCCACCTGAAACCCTTTTGGAGGGTTCCCCCAAGAACCCTTTTAAAACCCTTTATTCAGGAAAGGGGTTTTAAAGGATCAAAATGGGTCTTTTACTGGAGCCATTCGTGTTACCAAGAACCCTCGGAAAACCCCTTTCTTCAGTAGAACTTCAGCTTCTTGTAGAAGGACCCTTTCGGAACCCTTATTTCTAAGAGTGCAGATACACACCAAAAAACTTGCCGTCTATGGGAGCTTTAATGCAGAAGAGAAAAAAAAGACCATCATGCTTTGTGGTCTGTGAATACCAACATAGTTCACTGACACACTCAGGGAAAAGGGGAGGGGGGGAATTATAACAATCTGCAGTCTCACCACTAGGTGTCACTAAAACCCTGACTGGACATTTGAGGCAGATTGAACTTTGTAAATAGTGTTTGACTGTTATCACATTTACCTCGTGTCACCCCCCCCCGACTGTCTGTGGTGTAGATTATTACCCACTCATTAGCTTCACTCCCACCTGTCATCATCCGAAACCCTGAATCATCATCACTACGATGAAAATGATGACACCAGTCTCTGTGAGTCATGGCTGGAAGTGCATGAGACTCCTGGTTTCCCAGAGAATTTCACAGGAACACGGAATAAACTTGTTCTGGCGAAGACGTCACAAAACATCTGTCTGATTCGTCAATTGTTTTTCTTTTTTTACCTTCGTCGGACTCGCTGTCAGAGTCCTGATTGATGATGTCATTCCTCTGCTCCAGAGCTTGCTCGAGGGCCGCTTGAAGTTTCCGCGGCAACAGCGAGGCCTCGTCGTCCATCTGTAAACAAGCGAGAAAAAAAAAACATTGCATCGGCCGGCGATAAACAAAGCTTTGTTTGGAGGGTGAGTTTCAAAGAGACCGAACCGCATGTTCTGCAGCCTCTGTTTAAAGAAAGGCTCCTAAAGTCGGTCTCTGACGCCCTCTGTGGCCTAAAAACGTCTGACGTTCGCTGGCTTTTTGTTAACCGAAAACAGTCACTGTCTCGTCGTGTGTTTTCTCAGTTAATCCAGTTATTGCGGAACACAAAAAATAAAAATAAAGTTAACACATCGTAGATCACCAGCAAATATGTGTTTCATTCATTGTTTTGTTTGTTTTCAATTATACTTTCTGTCATGATCATTTCTGCTTTTCATACTTTTTATTTACGCTGCTTTTAAAACGGCTGAAGTCACGTGACGACGTCTCTGTGAACTCACCTGACGGATGAACCGGTCAGTTCCGAGGTCGACCATTAACGCCTGAGGAGAAGACGGAGATGTTTCAGAATGAATGAATGAATGAATGAATGAATGAAAACAAACCCTCCTTTTATCTCTGACTTGTTAAAACCACATTTGTTCCCTCGTAAAAACCGTCAGCACTCGGACAAATTTACGGCACAACATTTTTTTGAAATACGAAACACATTTTCGCGAAGACGATTTTTCGAGGATCGTCGTTTCGTGAGTCAGTCGGTTACAGGAAGAGATGAGAGATGGAAGAGAGAGCAGATGTTGTTGACGAAGTATGAACAGCTCAGTGTTTCACTGTGACTGCACATGAAGGTACATGTTACATGTGTTTTTAAATGAACAAAGCAATTATAAGTCATAAAAAGCCTATTTTATACCATCATTTACAGTAGGTTACATGAATACATGTCTTTTTTAAACTAAACGATCAGTGATCATTAAGAAGTTAACGCTTTATGACACTAGCCAAATTCTGAAGGCTTCAAAACAGATAATTATGGATGACGTCACGTGGTGGAGAGAGTACTGAACTATGCTACTATAGTGTACTATAAGTACCACTATTTTGATAACATTTTACTTAAATGTAAGTAAAAGTATGAGTAAAAGTTGCTTCGTTTGCTTTTTTTTTGACAAGGTTCTTTCTTGTTTCGAGCAAAAAGAAAAAAAAAAGGGGCCACAAATCTGACATGAATTGTTTTTAAATAAAGACAAACCTTTACAAATGAAAGTGCTGACAAAATAAAATGATATATCAGTCGCAAATGGGTCAAAGGTCACAAATGTTTTAACTTTCTCACTCACTCTGGGACCTTAACTTGCACCATTCCCTGCCAAAGGTGCGTGATTTATTTATTTTTATTTAATATAAAAAATATGAATATATATATTTATGATAAATATATGATATTCAGGCCAACATTTTTTTTTTTACTTAGCAACGGATGCAATTTAAAACACAGTGAAGTACAATACTTCCAAAAAGACATACTTAAGTTAAGGTAAATTTACACAAAAGTACACAAAAAACCTACTCAATTACAGTAACGTAAAACGTCATTTGTGTAATTCCACCTTTGCTAACAGGTTCTTTCGACGCCCCCTACTGACCATAATAATAATATAATAATAATAATAAGTTAGGATAGAATTAGCCTGAGTGTGTATTTCTGCAATTTATCAGACAAGGGATCCAGAGAGTGAGGCTTTAAAGTGCGTAGTCCAGGCTGCGTTTACCAGTTACCTCCGTTAGCTGCATTAGCTCCATTAGCGTTAGCCTACAGTGGAACTAGAGCGGTCTGTTTATTAAAGGAAAAGAGCAGCGCTACAAATAACCAGCGTACCTTTGTACTGCGTATGTGTGCCTCTGTTTTTAAAGTTTAGCGTTACTTTAGAGACTCATTTTAACAATCCGGAGTCACGTAAACATGACGTCATTTTCTGGTCAGTCGTCATGGAAACCAATCATGCGTTAATGTTGCCCAGCACTAACTTTAAAGCAGAGTTAAATTTCACATTTTAGGTTCGAAATGAGAAAATCCAATCAATGACGAGCCTACCTCTTCCACAGGTAACTCTTTGAGTTTCGGCAGCGAGCTGGACAGCAGCCCCACCAGGAAGGGGGTGGGACAGCACACGATGTCCAACATGGAGCCCGGCAGCACCGGGATGAAGGTGTGCTGCCAGGAGAACGGGTAGAGCAACGCCACCACTGCATGCATGCAGCTGGACAGGGTGCTGGTCGACCCGGGGACAAAAGAACAACAAACACCATCAATCACAGACACACAAAACCACGCCCTGCAGAGGCCACACCAGATCAAACCAAACACAATCAAAACACGGCAGATGTTTCTGTAGATAATGAAAAAGTTTAGGGGGGAGGGGGAGGGGTTAAAAACAAGCTTCTTTGAAGCCTCAGCTTTGACGCCTTGTTCTTCCTGCACTCTTAGAAATAAGGGTTCCAAAAGGGTTCTTCTACAAGGGCTAAGGTTCTACCTGGAACCATTTGCTTCTGAAAAACCCTTTCCAGAAGAAACGGTTCTTGGAAACACTAATGGTTCCAGTAAGAACCATTTTGATCCAGAGAACCCTTTAAAAACACTTTCCTGAATAAAGGGTTTTAAAAGGGTTCTTGGTGGGACCCTCCAAAAGGGTTTCAGGTAGAAACTTTATGAAACGGTTCTACCTGGAGCCAAAAATGGTTCTGCTATAAGGACAAGCCGAAGAACCTTATATGGTTCTTATATATATATATATACACTTAGCACTGTTATTTCTAAGACTTTATGGTTTGTCGATGCTGCAGCTGCACTACACTCTTAGAAATAAAAGTGCTAAGTAGAACCATATAAGGTTCATCGGCTTGTCCTCATAGGAGAACCCCTTTTTGGTTGGAACCCTTAGTGTTACCAAGAACCCTTTTAAAACCCTTTATTCAGGAAAGGGGTTTTAAAGGGTTCTCTGGATCAAAATGGTTCTTACTGGAACCATTAGTCTTATCAAGAACCCTTCAAAAACAAATTGTTCCAGATAGAATCTCAGCCCTTGTAGAAGAACACATTTGGAACCCGTAGTTGTATTTCTAAGAGTGTAGAGTGAAAGAAAGCAGAGGGTTCCAAAAGTGTTCTTCTACAAGGGCTGAGGTTCTACCTGGAGCCATTTGTTTTTCAAGGGTTCTTGGTAACACTAATGGTTCCAGTTAGAACCATTTTGGTCCAAAACCCCTTTCCTGAATAAAGGGCTTTAAAAGGGTTCTTGGTGGAACCTTTATAAAAAAAAGGTTCTACCTGGTGCCAAAACGGGTTCTCCTATGACAACAAGCCGAAGAACCTTATATGGTTCTATACTTGTGGCACTTTTATTTCTAAGCGTGTGCTGACGTGGAACAGAAGGCTCCAGCAGACAAACATAACACAACTTCTGGACAAATGAATCATGTTATTTGTTCCACCTCTGCGCCACTTAAACTTCCATCTGCTGCAAACCACAGCGATGAAGGGGTGAACCCCCGTGAATGAACTGCATCACTGTGACATTCGCTCTCTGCTCCGTCTGTACGGAGGAGGAGGAGGAGGAGGAGGAGGAGGAGGAGGAGGAGGAGGAGGAGGAGGCGGTCGTCGCGGCGGCGGTGGTGGCGTGACTCTGACATGTTGCTGCAGTTAAGCCGGAGGCTTGTTGACGTAATACCGAGTCGAGCCGCTCCGGGTTTTTACTCCGACAGCTGTGGCATAACATCGCGATCGCAAATAGCAGCCTGTCTTTCTCACGATCCGTGGCTTGTTGACAGTGGCTGACCCTCCTCCCCCTTCTGTCCTCTACATACTGTCCATGTACACAAAGAGAGGGAAAATAAACTGCGGGGACACACACACACACACACACACACACACACACACACACACATGCAGTGGCACTAAATGAGTATGGATCAAGAAGAAGAGCAGGGATCACACATGGTATGCAATCGCACACACACACACACACTTTTAATGAGAAGCGTTTTTCATGGCGATTGTCATCAGCAGCCAACAAGAACGTCCAAGTAAACAGGAGTTAGGGCCAATTCCAATTCCTATCTTAACCCTCAAGCTCAACCCTTAATCTTAGCTGGCCCCTCAAAACCAAGTGTTGAGGGTTATTTTGTCACTTAGAAATGGGACACCCCTTAAATGCAGATACGTCTTCAGACTGTAGGGGGCAGAATAAGCTGCGTCCAGTCTGTTGACTCCAAAAAAGAAGAAGAAGAAGAAGAACGCATTTACGTCACGACTATTTATTACGTCCGTTTGTCGGTCAAGTTATTAGGTTGTCAGTTAGTTATAAGATGATACTCATACAAATATTCAGCTGACAGTTACCACACACCACGACTTATTGAAAAGTAAACCATAGCAAACGATCGCTTGTCGGCTATTGACGAAAGATCGTAAAATAAAAATAAACGTTACGCAACAATGACGTCAGTAATCCATAAAATGGGCTCAAACTAAGATAATACAATGGTTTTCATCGTTTTTATATCTCTATTAACAAAGGAAATACTTCATTTGTAGCGTACTCGTTTCGCTGCTTTCGGACGCCAATCATTGTTATGTCAAAACGCGCAATGCATTATGGGTAGCCCTTGCTCCCAAGGGTGGTCTCGGAAAATCTCAATATTTAGGGGGCGATGCAGCCCTTAAACTTGGCCCTCAACTTAATTTTTCTGAGAATCGGGACAGCACTTGCACTAGAGGGAGAGCATTTTTGAGATTGAGGGTTAAGCAAGGAATTGGAATTCACCATTACTGCCTTGTTCTTGACCTGATTTTTTTTTACTGAGTTTTCAGCCTGTGGAGCAGTGAGATCAGTGAATGAGAACCTCCTCAAACTTTTCCACAAGACCCCCTTTTTTTCATCTTCCCACAAATCAGTTACCGGGATCAAAGTGGATTTTCCTGACAGGCTAAAGCAGAATTACACCAGTTAAAAACCCCAAAGACTTCGGTAACCGCTGAAGTTCTCACTCTTTTCCGGACTTTTCCAGTTCCACTCCGAACACGAAGCACTTGCAGCTTTGCTTTGGCCGCTCTGATTTCCATTTGCCCGAGGAGGAGGGCTGCATAATTCCAACCAGATCCTACCCTTCTCCGAGGTTCTGACGAGTTCCAACAAAGAGTGATGGTGCACAGATCTCAGAAGTAAAAAAAACCTCGCCCACAGGCTACATGCGGCCCTGCACACCACTGATACCAAAAGGATCAATTACATTCATCTCCCCCCCCCAACAACCACACACTCTTGGGAGAAGATGAACTTGCAGTGAAAACACTCTGCACCACCAGAGGTTGCCACTCAACCCTGGAACAAGACGAGACAAGGCAAAAAATGTTATAAAATAATGTACTTGTGAAAAACCAATGCAAAATGGCTCAGTAGCGCCCCCACAGGTCAGGTCCCTATGGAGCTTGCAGAAATGTATTTGCGCCGAAATTCTTGAAATTTGGTGGGTATATTGCCCGGCCCGAAATGAACAAAAAATCCTCTTGACACCATGACCTCAACGCAACAGGAAGTCGGCCATCTTGGATTTGGCGTATTTCTTGGCTTTTTCGAAAGTTTCGTATCTGAGCTTGCAAAATTTTGAAATGTATCTCCTCCCACAGTTTTGAGAAAACCCCCACATATCTTATATCAGAACGTGCGGTTTCTTCGGGAATAGCCGGCTATGACTTTTCTAAGGGTTTGGAGTAACCATGGCGACACAAATCGCGAAAAATGACAATTTTGTCTTAAGTCTTTTCACATACCCACGAGTGGGAAAATGAGAAAAAACAAGCCCACTTTGGAGCCTCACGGTTTCGTCAAACTTTGACGTAGAAACGTCATTGAAACTTTAAACGGGTCACAATACTTGAGACTTTTCTCACCCAAGTCAAGGTTTTGATACATGTCACAGTTTTTCCACAATCGCAGTTTACGTTTTGTGCAAGAAAATTAATCACAAAAATCTCCAAACAAACTGACATTCCCGTTACATTCAGGCGAAGAAACACTGAAAGAAAAGCTTCACTGACGTCTCTATTCACGACGTGTTTAACGTGGTTGCTAAGAAGCACTTCACACCACAGCGTCGGAATTCACAGTCGTCAGGAGCAACTTGGGGGCGCAGTGTCTCGTCCAAAGACCACTTGGTATGCAGGGAATCAAACCGCTGACCTTATAGTTAGAGGAAGAACCGTGATTCAACCTCCTGAGGCTCAGCCTCAAAACACCTTCTTTTGACCCAGAGCAGAGGGCGAAGGTGTGGACCGGGGGTTTGGATCCAAACCACTTGTTTGCGTCTGCTACAGATACCAATAATACCCATAATATCACAACCATGAACGATATTTCCCCCCAATACCAGAATCAGTTCCGATTGCAGCTGATTTACATCTTTTAAATTGCTAAGCTGTTAAAAACACATTTGCGGCGATGCATTTCACTCCCCGACCACAAGCAGCCATTTCGCAAACATAATGCTCCAACTGTGCGACAGCTATTCTGCTCCCATAAGGAAGGGAATAAACAGACCACAACATAACTCAGATAACTCATAACTCAGCTGCTGCTCTTTTACATTAGTGTGATATTAAGGTGTTTAGATCATCCAGGAAAACAGGTTTTTATTCTAACATCGCGATACCAATGAGTATTGCACTACACTCTTAGAAATAAAAGGGCTAAGTAGAACCATATAAGGTTCTTCCTCATAGAAGAAACCTTTTTGTTTATAAAGGTTCCACTCATTTGGAGGGTTCCACCAAGAACCCTTTTAAAACCCTTTATTCAGGAAAGGGGTTTTAAAACAGTTCTCTGGATCAAAATGGATTCTTACTGGAACCATTAGTGTTACCAAGAACCCTCTGCTTTCTTTCACTCTACATTCTTGGAATAAGGGTTCCACAAGTGTTCTTCTACAAGGGCTGAGGTTCTACCTGGAACCATGTGTTTTTCAAGGGTTCTTAGTAACACTAACGGTTCCAGTAAGAACCATTTTGATCCAGAGAACCCTTTCCTGAATAAAGGGTTTTAAAAGGGTTCTTGGTGACACTATTATAAAGGTTCCACCTGGAATCCAAAAGGGTTCTCCTATGAGGACAAGCCGAAGAACCTTATATGGTTCTACTTAGCACTTTTATTTCTAAGAGTGTAGAACAGCTGCAGCATCTACATACCATACACTCTTAGAAATAAAAGCGCTAAGTAGAACCATATCTTCCATACTTCCATACCATATTCTTCAGGAAAGGGTTTTTCAGAAGCAAATGGTTCCAGGTAGAACCTCAGCCCTTGTAGAAGGAACCCTTATTTCTAAGAGTGTACTTTGTCTTAAATGTTTAACCCCAATTTTCATAAGATCATATCACATAAGCATGGATTAAGGTTCCTTTGATAGATTTAAACCCCGATTATAAAACACACAAACGTCATACGAGCGAAGAACCAGTTCTGCAGAGGTGGAGCCGCAGCAGCGGCCGCGTTGCTATGTGTTGAGGTTTGGGAGCTAATCCTTACATATTAGCTCTCATAAGTCTGCCAGGTCTGGTTTAGTGTGTCCGTGTGTGTGTGTGCATGTGTGTGTGTGTGTGTGTGTGAGGCCGAACTGGCAGATACGGCAGGAAACATGGGATCGAGAGCTTAGCCTGCGAAGCCCCGGAGGAGAAGGAGGGAGAGTCTGAGTGTTTGAGAAAGAGGGCAGGAGTCAAACGCCTGCATCACCACATGCTTCACAGCTCCAGTGTTTTATTAGCGCTGTGCTACGGCTAACGCTGATTCCACAGACGCAGCAGCGGCAGCAAATAGGACGAGGCAGAGCTGTAGCTGTCAGACGCCAGCTGTGCTGCAGAGCTCTGCAGAAGCGGTTTTTTTTTTTTGGGCTGTTTAAGCTCAAGAAATCATCTCACAGAGAACACACACACACACACACCTATAGGATTTACACGACGAGCTGCACATGCACCTTTAATCTGCTCTTCCTTGACGCTTTCCCCCCCCTCACTTCCTGTCTGTAAGCACTGGCTCTGCGTCTCCACCGAAGTCTTTTTTTCCGCAAAGAGGAACGGCTTCCTGACGGGAAACTCGATACGTGCTTTTATTAAAAACCCCACAATAAAGTCTGAGCGAGCAGATGAATGTGCGCAGGTGTTTGTGTATATGAGCGTGGACACGTGGGTGTAAACATTCACAGAGAGCAGCGCTGATGTAAAAATCAGCTGGTGGGGAGTCTCCGGAATAATCACTGAGGTCTTTTCAAAAAAAGAGAAGAAGAAAAAGAGAGAAACATTTCACATGTTTACAGATTTCGTTCCCCCTCGAAGGCAAAACAGCACATGGAAAAGCAGTTAAGTCGCTGGCTTCGCGCCAGCTCTGCAGAGCGCGTTGCAGAAGGTGTTTTTTTGCGACCGAGCGTGGAATCAACGACACGAGTGCGGGACCGAACTTGTCGAATATATCAAATGCCAGCAGCAGTATAGCAATAATTCTACCTGTCAAAAAACTGCAGCTGCTGTGAGAAAAACACAACACGCAGCGTACGCTACACGTCACATGCAGCATTATTATTTCATCGTGTGGTTAAATGACCAGGAGGACAACAAGAGAGTGAAATGTAAACAGGATTAATTCACCCTGTCTGTCTGTAAAAAAAACCCACAAAAAAAAGCTTTCAGAAGCCACTGTTTTTTCTCCACTCTCCTCCCTTTTCACTCCTTCTTCTTCTCCTCCTCTAACACAGGCTTCTCATCTTTCATTGTAATCGCTTCTGTTTTGCTGCTTCACTCAGTATGCAAAACACTCAGCCCACGAAAAAACAAAAAGCCTATCTGAATGTGCTAATATCCATCCATCGTCTGCCTCTTTATCCTCCACATGAGTGAAAGGCGAGAGAGTCCAACCCCCCGGACAGGTCGCCAGTCCATCACGGGGTCTGAATGTGCTGCGATTCAGTGGTTCTCCAGCTTTATTATACCAAGAACCCCCTAAAACCTAAAGATACATCCTCCTCTTCCTCACATAATACGTCACACACTGGTACAGTGACGTTAAATTAAGATGGAGTGAGAGATAAGGTGACGCTAACTATTCGTTTTTTATTATTATTATATTCTCATTTGTTTTATACACTGTTATATCCAGTACAACAGTATTTCTGATTTTCCTCCACGTACCACAAGAGGAAGCTTACTCGTACCGCGAGTTGAGAACCATGCTGCTACCCTAACATAACCCTAACCCTAACCCAGTAGACCACACATATACCATGCTCCTCATCACATGTGCAATATACTGTTATTTTACAAATGTGCAATATAAACATATAATAAACCATGCTCAATCTCTGCCTATAATGTAAATATCTAGTCCATACTGTATATATTCTGGAAACTGTCTATTATGTACACTATACATTCTTTTAACTTTTTTATATAGTCTCAGTGTTAATATTTTTTTATAGTGTACTTTTCTTGTTAATGCATGTTTATTATTTATCTTCACTGCTTATCTTGCTGCTGTAATGCTGTAAATTTCCCCACTGCGGGACGAATAAAGGACTCTCTTATCTTATCTTACATCAAATTACAATAATATAACAAGTTTGTTCAAATACCATTGACGTAAAAACGGCAAAATCTGCCAAAAATGGCTGTTCAGCCCAAGATGGCTGCCTTCCTGTAGGACTTACGGCAAAGTCATCATTGACTTTTTGGACCGTCCTGACACGATTAACACGTGCACCAAGTTTCGTTCATGTACGTCAAACACGATAGAAAAAAGTCACCTAAACGAAGCTGATTCTCGTTTTTGAGAATTTTTTCAGGTGAGAAACTGCGTTTGTTGTGCATCTAAAGGAGAAAATTAGCTCACTTTCTTCTGATGAAGTGAATGCACACAGTAGTTTGAGTCGCTCTAAAACCAAGTAGCAGAAAATGACTGATTGGACACGTCAACGCCTCAAATCCAAATGTTAATGCATAAAAAAGTGGAAATCTGTCCACTAAATACTTAACTCTTACATGCAATCGTTGTATTTCAATGTCTTTCATCTAAATCCAATATGCAAATATGGAGTATTTCACCACCACATGCACAAACGCTGTGTTCACCATCCAGAAAAAGACTCTTAACAAACTCTTATTACTCTGCAGGTCAGTTAAGTTGAGTAAAGTAATAACACAGTGACATTAATCTCATTAGGCATCAAACCTGTTGTTACAGGCATCCGTCGGTGAATTATCACTTCAAAGGAAACGTGGAAGAAACACAATACGATTAAAGGAGTCAACAAGTGCAGCCTAACACGGCGTCTGCTCTTAGTTTCAGTCGGTTTAGGAGAGAAAACATACATCATGTTCCACTGACGAGGTGTTTTGGGAGTGGATTTTCTGCAGCAAAGCCCCAAAGGGAGCAGCCGCTTTATCAGTGAGTGTCAGTCGTTAACGCTGTTTTTAAAAGAAATGAAAACACAGGAGCTCTGCATGAACCCTGCGACGATGCCACACACGTACAGATAATAAAGTTATCAGTCACGGATAATTACTGTAAATCAATTAGCTTTTTCTGACAGTTTTTAAATGACTTCATTATGCAGCGTTTATTACTTAATGTCAGCAGTCATTTTCAACTCTGGATGTAAAACATTGACGTACAGCAATTATCGTGTTTCCTACACTCTGAGAAATAAAAGTGCTAAGTAGAACCATATACGGTTCTTTGGCTTGTCCTCATAGGAGAACCCTTTTCGGCTACAGGTAGAACCTGGAACCCTTTTGGATGGTTCCAGCAAGAACCCTTTTAAAACCCTTTATTCAGGAAAGGGGTTTTAAAGGGTTCTCTGGATCGAAATGGTTCTTACTGGAACCATTAGTTTTACCAAGAACACTTGAAAAACAAATGGTTCCAGGTAGAACCTCAGCCCTTATAGAAGAACACCTTTGGAACACTCTGCTTTCTTTCACTTTACACTCTTAGAAATAAGGGTTCCAAAAGGGTTCTTCTACAAGGGCTGAGGTTCTACCTGGAACCATTTGTTTTTCAAGTGTTCTTGGTAAAACTAATGGTTCCAGTAAGAACCATTTCGATCCAGAGAACCCTTTAAACCCCTTTCCTGAATAAAGGGTTTTAAAAGGGTCCTTGAGGTTCACTTGGAACCAAAAAGGATTCTCCAAAGAGGACAAGCCGAAGAACCTTATATGGTTCTACTTAGCGCTTTAATTTCTAAGAGTGTAGAACAGCTGCAGCATCGACACACCATACACTCTTAGAAATAAAAGTGCTAAGTAGAACCATATCTTCCATACTTCCATACCATATTCTTCGGGAAAGGTTTTCTCAAATGGTTCCAGGTAGAACCTCAGCCCTTGTAGAAGGACCCTTATTATTATGGAACCCTTATTTCTAAGAGTGTATTATAATCTGGGATATAAGAGCTCTAAATATGAGGTCATTCTTGCCGAAATTTGTACAGAACAGAGCTAAACTGTGAGCTAATGATGGCACTGAAGGTCAAAGGGAAGGTCAAATATCCAAATATACTTTACGGTGATGTGATGACAACTCTTACATTAGAGGAGAAGATGATCACTGATCCTGTGGGAGAGCACTTTGTTCAATATCAGATGTCACTACATCACATAATTGGCTGTTTTTGGACGAATCTTAATAATATTTGGATCATGGCTTTGGCTCCATGACTCCTCGATGTTATCACCTCTGGTAATGGTTTCTCTCCGGGGACACACACACACACACACACACACACACACACACACACACACACAGTGTAGTGTCACTCATAGACGGGGAGTGAGCGTGGCATCATAACTTAAGTCCGACAGCGACAGTCGAGCCGCAGATCACAGAGGGCAGAGTCGTCACGCAACACAGGAAGTGCATTCCTTCCCCTCACAGTCACTGCCCCCACTGATGTTTGTTTAAACTGGGCTCTGATACATGGAGAGATTACCCCCCCCCCCCCACACACACACACACACACACACATCACCACCCCCAACTCCACCCTCATCCACAATACTCTAAAAGTATGTGTCTCTGTTTTTGGTAACATGGAGACTCGTTTGTCCTCCACACGATCACATCCTCCTCTCATTTAAATGATGGCATCAAAACACTTTCTGATACTAATCAATACTTAAGTTTGGCACCAATATGTCGAATATGTGTCAAGTTATCGCGTTGACAAGCTTGAAAAGTGCCGGTTTTTGGCTAATTTCCAAGTTACAAGTGCAGCTGTGACCTTGGAAAGTAGGTCAAGGTCACCCATCTTCGAACTCGTCCAAGATACTTGTAAGAGGCATGGAAAGTGCCAGTTTGACATCAATATGTCGAATATTTGTCAAGTTATCGCGTTGACAAGGTTGAAAAGTGCAGATTTTTGGCTATTTTTCAAGTTTCAAGTGCAGCTGTGACCTTGGAAAGTAGGTCAAGGTCACCGATCTTCGAACTTGTTCAAGATACTTGTAAGAGGCATCCACAGTGCCAGTTTGGCAGCAATACAATAAATATTTGTCAAGTTATCGCGTTGACAAGCTTGAAAAGTGCCGGTTTTGGCTAATTTCCAAGTTACAAGGGCAGCTGTGACCTTGGAAAGTAGGTCAAGGTCACCCATCTTCGAACTCGTCCAAGATACTTGTGAGAGGCATGGACAGTGCCAGTTTGACATCAATATGTCGAATATTTGTCAAGTTATCACATTGACAAGGTTGAAAAGTGCCGGTTTTTGGCTATTTTTCAAGTTTCAAGTGCAGCTGTGACCTTGGAAAGTAGGTCAAGGTCACCCATCTTCGAACTCGTCAAAGATACTTGTAAGAGGCATGGACAGTGCCAGTTTGACATCAATATGTCGAATATTTGTCAAGTTATTGTGTTGACGAGCTCGTAAAGCGCCGTTCACACATTTCTCACATTTTTCCCGCAAAAAAAAAACGCGTAAAAATTCACGAAAAATTCAAAAACAGGGTTTTTCGACAAAACGGAAAAAAAAACGCCTGGAGATATTCACCCACTAAACAATCCTGCAAAATGTGAAGGACGTACGCGCACAGGAAGGTATTCATTTTAGTCCGGACGGACGGACGGACGGAATGACGGACGCTAGCATAAAAACGTGACTCATTCTGGAGCCTCACCTGAGTTTATCGGCCACAAAGATGACTCTGCGCTCCAGCAGCAGCGAGGCAAACACTCGGACCACCTGCCGTACGCCGAGGCAGCGGAACAGACTGTCGAAGTCCACGTGCTCCAGCCTGGAGTCGGTGGGCCGCCTCAGCTCGATGACCTGACGCGACCACAGGAGATGACGCAGGGAGTCAGCGAGAGCGTGATGAAAGTGAAGTCATTATGAGCGTTATGAAAAAAATAATGACCTCGTTTCCTGCTCCGGGCAGAAAGGTCTTGACTTTGATCAGCTTCCCTGGTGCAGGGAAGGGCGACTCCATCAGGCTCCTCATGAACGGGTAGACCAGAGCAGCCGAGACGCCTCGCCGCCTCTCCACCTCATCCAGGATCTGGACATGGGAGTAAAGAGCATCATCATCATCATCATCATCAGCACAACTCAGTGGAAACCAGCAAAATGTGAAAGCAAGGGAAAATAAATGAAGGTTATTGAGCATGGCAGCAATTAACGGAAACATATTCGATGTGTTTAGTATTAACAATTTTTCTGGAACTCAGTAAATCACTTTTTTTTTTCCTTCTCCGTGTCTCTGTGTGTTTGGAAAATTCCACTTAGTGCTGCCTGTGTTTGTTCCAAGCAGCCTTTTGTCTGCTTGTTTTCAAGGTCACATGATATCACCCTTCATCTCTTTGTGTGTGTGTGTCTTTCTCTCTCTCACACACACACACAGACACACACACACACACAGAAGCTTCCACTGAAATCAAACACTGTTGTCCTTTAATTTCCAGGTTTGTTGCTACGCTGATGTCAACATAAAGGAATCTGTGGTGTTCTCTCTCTAATGATGATGATGATGATCCTGAACTGTCACATGATCCAAAAACCCGCCCAAAAAACAGAATAAGCATACAAATAATAAACAGAGAACATACCTATAGCTTTATACTTTATACACTCTTAGAAATAAGGGTTCTAAAAGGGTTCTTCTACAAGGGCTGAGGTTCTACCTGGAACCATTTGCTTCTGAAAAACCCTTTTCCCAAAGAAAGGCTTTTTCAAGGGTTCTTGGTAACACTAATGGTTCCAGTAAGAACCATTTTGATCCAGAGAACCCTTTAAAACCCCTTTCCTGAATAAAGGGTTATAAAAGGGTTCTTGGAAGAACTTTATATGGTTCTACTTAGCACTTTTATTTCTTAGAGTGTAGGGTATGTCGATGCTGCAGCTGCACTACACTCTTAGAAATAAAAGTGCTAAGTCGAACCAAATAAGGTTCTTCGGCTTGTCCTCATAGGAGAACCCTTGTTGGTTCCAGGTAGAACCTTTTATGAAAGTTCCACCAGGAGCCCTTATAAAGCTCTTTATTTAGGAAAGGGGTTTTAAAGGGTTCTCTGCATCAAAATGGTTCTTACTGGAACCATTAGTGTTACCAAGAAACCTTGAAAAACAAATGGTTCCAGGTAGAACTTCAGCCCTTGTAGAAGAACACTTTCGGAATCCTTATTACTAAAAGTGTGTTAAAAGAGTGAAAGAAAGCAGAGGGTTCCAAAAGTGTTCTTCTACAAGGGCTGAGGTTCTACCTGGAACCATTTATTTTTCAAGGGTTCTTGGTAACACTAAGGGTTTCAGGTGGAACCTTTAAAAAGGGTTCTCCTATAAGGACAAGCCGAAGAACCTTATATGGTTCTACTTAGCACTTAGCTTAAACTCAACTCAATATTCACGAGGCTTCAGGTTGTCATGTTTTCAGTTGTTCTTTAGAGTCTTTGATCACAGCTGACGCTGCAGTTTCAAAGAGCTTCACAAGATCCTCATTATCAAATAATACAATATGCATCATCTTTGAAATCATTCTGTTTCATTTTTGATATAATAGCTGCTTTGTTTCCACAGTCTGCTTTCACTCAGCATGTTCTACAAGTATAAAGTATAAAGTACGGCTATGGCACAGACAAAAAAAAGAGGGAAGTCGGAAACACTGATCAAAGAGAAGAGCGTGCATTATTTTTGGGGTTAACTGCAGCGACAGCATGTGTTTGTGTGTGTGCATGTGTACAGTATATATATATATATATATATATATATATATATATATATGTGACAAGGCTGAACTCACCGTGGAGAACAAGTCGAAACAGCCCAGCCGGCTGATGACGCAGTACACCTCTGGAAGGCGAGGCCCTTTCCCAGACGGCTGTGAGAAACACACCGACAGAGACTCATAAGACACTGGTGTTAATAGACTCCATGGAAACAGAAACAGATGTTTCGGAAAACTGACCCCGAAAAAAGTGCAGAGAGCACCAGAGAATATAAATTCACACACTCGCAGGACGTTAAAGCTGCACTGCGTAACTCCACTGTAATAGAGAGCGTGGCGTGGAGCTGATGCTGGTTTTAACTCTTTCACAGCCAGCCATTTTCAGAGCATTTTGACCCATCTTTGGAGACCCACAGAATATTGTTTTCTATGATGATGTAAACAGTGAAACTAAAAAACTAAAACATAGACTTTCTTCTTTTATCTGGAAAAAAAACTTTGTTTCTACCTTTTTCCGTTCTCTAGTAATCTGCATTAGAAAATTGGCTGATTTCACCAAAAACTGAGAAAACGAGCTTTTCAAGCAGATCAGTGACTTTGAGGCTAATATTTTTGTTGCTTTAGTGACACCTCAAACATCTGTTCACTTCGGAACAATTGTTACGCGCTGCCGCTTTAAGGCTCTCGAAGGTGAAGACGTACGTTCAAGAATGGAAGCAAAACTCAAATGTTCAAAAGGGGGAAAATATAAACACAGAGAGTAATAAAAAACATGTTTTTATTACTTCCAGACTCCATTACTGTAATGTTTCTGCTTTTTTGGTCTAGCCTGAAAAAACAACATAGTTCAGCTACAGCTACTGCATTGAATCAACCTTCAACACTCTTAGAAATAAGGGTTCCAAAAGGTTCCTTCTACAAGGGCTGAGGTTCTACCTGGAACCATTTGCTTCTGAAAAACCCTTTTCCCGAAGAAAGGGTTCTTGGTAACACTAATCCCATTTGCTGAATAAACGGTTTAAAAAGGATTCTTGGTGGAACCCTCCAAAAGGGTTCAAGGGGGAACCTTTATAAAAAGGTTCTACCTGGAGCCAAAAATGGTTCTCCTATGAGGACAAGCCAAAGAACCTTATCTAGTTCTACTGAGCACTTTTATTTCTAAGCATGTACACTCTTCGAAATAAGGGTTCCAAAAGGGTCCTTCTACAAGGGCTGATCATGAGGTTCTACCTGGAACCATTTGCTTCTGAAAAACCTTTTCCCTGAAGAAAGGTTTTTTCAAGGGTTCTTGGTAACACTAATGGTTCCAGTAAGAACCATTTCGATCCAGAGAACCCTTTAAAACCCCTTTCCTGAATAAAGGCTTTTAAAAGGGTTCTTGGTGGAACCCTCCAAAAGGGTTCTCCTATGAGGACAAGCCAGAGAACCTTATATGGTTCTACTTAGCACTTTTATTTCTAAGAGTGAAGGACTGTCAGATTGTGAGGTAGCAGCCTCTTTACTGCTCTTATTAAGATAAATATTGTTTACATGTATAACTATTACCGGTCTTTACTTTCTTTACTTATGTATTTCATTTGTATTTGTTATATTATTATTATTTTATTCCTGCTGAGTTGTGATTATTCATCTTCTTTTTTTTTTTGTCTTTTAAGGTGTTTTCCCTTGTGGCTGACAGTGGGATTTCCTCCGGGTTGCACTGATTTGTATGTAAGGTGCTATATAAATAACCACCCAGATCAGATGATCTACCATGATGCAACTATATATACTTCTCTGTTCATATATATATATATGTGTATATATACACACACACACACACATATATATATATATTTATAGTTTCTGGGCAATGATACTATCACGTGCAGATAAGAAGTGTAAACAGCGTAAGTGAAGTTCTGAATCTGGTCTGTCATCAGCCTTTCATGTGGAAACCAACTTCCTAAACACAGGTGGTTTATCTGCTGCTGCTGATCCTATCTGCATTTCCTCTGTACACTCATGGACCATTATGTGCTTCCACGCACTCAAACACACAGACACAAACGAACACAAGCCACTGCAGAAGAAACGCCAATTCATTTGTCCTTATTAGGATCTACGGTTCTCCGCTCTCGTTTCTCCCGCACTCGTCCAAATGGATGATTAAATCAACGATGTGGTGCTTGAGTCGAGGCCTCAGGAATGTTCTGTGACTGCCAACAGCTGGACAGACGGCAGGGAGGAAACGGAGTCGGTGGAGGAGCCGCCCGCTCACCTCTTCCTCTACCTTCATCAAAACCTGCCTCTCTGTCGCGAAAGGTCGCAGATCGACGTCGCGGATCAAGACGTTTCCGTCCCTCGAAGACAAGCTCACGACGGTGAAAAACGCCAGTTTCTCCTGAGAAGACGCACTCACTCACTGCAGCGCTGTAAACACGCTCGAAAACACACACACAATCACCACCACATTCGCACAATCCCACATTCGCCGCAAAAAGCCCGAATGGGAAAGTCAACAAAACCTTCAAAGCTCTTCCCGGGGCCTCATTACGAAGAGGGAAAACGCTGCACGATGACAACGTTCGGATTGTTCATGGTTTCTCTTCGTCTCGTCTCTCCCTGAGAAAATCTTGTTAAAATCGAATTGGCCGTTTTATTTTATTATTATGTTACATTTTCGCTTTATGACCGTTAGCGAATGTCTGCAGCATCAGCTCCGCTCAGAGAACCTGCGGTCGTTTCTCTCACGTATTGTAATTATATCGAATTCAAATGACATTTTAAAAAATTAGACCACTTTAACACGCTTCCCTGGTTAGCAACACGGTTTGAATGTTTGTTATTCCAGATGTTTCTGTTACTACTGCTGGCTGCAGGTATTTCCTGGGCAGACTTGAACGACAACAGAAGGACGAGAAGTCCCTGGACCATCGCGCTGATCAGCTGCTATCATCATCAAACACTGACTTTTGCTTTTCCTGTTTTAAAGGTGCATTATGTAATAAATCATAAAATCCTCCTAATATGTCACAGAGACTCAGGAATAATGTTCATATAACAAACTGAACTCACCAACAACAATAGTACAGACAAAATATTTGCATTAAAAAAAATATTTTGCAGGCTGCAAATCATGTTTATGTTTTGAAATGCATGTGGCGCCACCTACCGCCGTCTACCAATCATTGCAGTCAGTAGAGTCTCAGCTGCCGAGCAACCACGGGTTGCCAGTTACTTCAAAAAAAAAATGAAACCTAAAAGACTTCTGTATTTTGAATTTGAATGTAGTAACCCTTTTTGGCCACATTCTTACATATGGCACCTTTAACAGAAAAATAAAATAAATAAAATTAAACTATACAAGTTCAATCTTTCAGATGTGTCCGTCAAACTATTAAGGTAATGAGTCTTTCCTCATCAGGTGGGCACAAACCAGAGAATAATCCATTATTATTTAACATACAGTGCACTACCGTTCAAAAGTTTGGGGTCACCCATACAATTATTTTGTGTTTTCCATTAAAAGTCACACTTTTATTCATCAAAAGTGTTGCAAAATGAATAGAAAATATTAGTCATGGGCGCGCTAACGGCTGTTAACGGCGTCAACTGAAAAAGACGCGCGTGTCGTCGCGTTTACGTGACTCCGGATTGTTAAAACGAGTCGCTAAAGTAACGCTAAACTTTAAAAACAGAGGCACACATACGCAGTTACACAGGTATGCTGGTTATTTGTTAGCGCTGCTCTTTTCCTTTAATAAACAGACCGCTCCAGTTCCACTGTAGGCTAACGCTAACGGCGCTAAAAGGAGCTAATGCAGCTAACGGAGCTAACTGTTAAACGGTGCTTGGACTCCGGTGTCGCGGCACGTAAACGTGACGTCACGCGTGTCTGTTTCCGGTCAGTCGTCATGGAAACGCGTCATACGCTAGCTTAGCGCTAGAAAATATCGTCAAGACATTGACAAGATTAGAAATAATGATTTTTATACCAAATTAAACTGTTTTCAGCTGTGCTAACAAGGGTTTTCAAGGGTTTTCTAATCATCTAATAGTCTTCTAACGCCATTAGCAAACACAATGTACCAATTAGAACACTGGAAATGGGCCTCTATACACCTATGTACATATTCCAATCCATTAAAAACCAGACGTTTGCAGCTAGAATAGTCGTTTACCACATTAACAATGTATAGAGTGTATTTCTGATTCATTTAATGTGAGATTCATTGAAAAAAAAAGTGTTTTTCCTTCAAAAAATAAGTGTGTGTGAGCCCAAACTTTTGAACGGTAGTGTATACGTTGGTATAGTTTGGATCAGATCATCACCACAACTTCCTCGCTCCTTAATAAGAACAAAGTACATATGTGTTTGACTGTTTGACCTTGGCAGAGGTATTCACTCGAGTGACTGTTAAATATAATGATCCCTGTCCTGCTGCCACAGTGCATCGCCGTGCAACACATCCGTGGCTCGGCAGGAAACAATCATCGCGTGTTCAACATAAAGATCTCAGTCACAGCAAACAGGACTCAGCAGGGGGCGCTACAACGAGAAGAAGAAGATGTGAAAGGGTAACGGTGTTTTACCAGCAGGCGTCTGCAGTACCCAAACCTCCTGCTGCCGTCCTCTCCGGTCAACATGAAGGAGAAGGTCTCGCTGCAGCAGAACAAGAAAAATGTATACACATGAGAACTGACACACACACACACACAGAATAAAAATAATCATAAAAGACTCCGTGCAGGACGGGTTTGGCACAGCGTCACGATATATAACGCTCACTCAGAACGCTCTGTGGCTTAGAGGTCAGGAGAAAATAACTTAAATGATATTATCTGTTTTTGGCTCTGCAGGGTTTTTCAAGAAGTGGTGTTTGAAATATGTCGGCGTACTCCGTCGACGTGGGACACATTCAGGGTTTTCTGCTGCAACGTCTAAAATAACAACCTTAAAGATTCCTTTCTCATACCTGTTGTATTCAGAGACGGGATTCCAGTCTTTGGCGTCTGGGAAACAAAACTGAGGAATGGCTTTGAGCCTCTGTTCGGCCTCCCTCATCTGCTTGGTGGGACGTTCTAGCTGTGAGAGGAAGAGGAAGAGGAGAGTTTTCATCAGCTTGTTCTCTGTACGATAACTGGTACATGAAGGTTAACCTTTGACCCCTCCAGTCCTCAATAACTCAACAACAGCTTGAGCGTTTACTCGCTTAGGACAAACCTTGTTAGAACGATGGGGCATGGACTAAGGAAGTAACAAGAAATACATTCTCAGAAAGTTAGGGTTTGATATTGGTGCTGTGATCTACACTGTTAGAAATAAGGGTTCCAAAAGGGTTCTTCTACAAGGGCTGAGGTTCTACCTGGAACCATTTGCTTCAGAAAAACCTTTTTCTCGAGGGAAAGGGTTTTTCAAGGGTTCTTGGTAACACTAATGGTTCCAGTAAGAACCATTTTGGTCCAGAGAACCCTTTAAAAGCCCTTTCCTGAATATAGGGTTTAAAAAGGGTTCTTGGTGGAAGATCCAAAAGGGTTCCATGTGGGAAAAAGGGTTCTCCTATGAGGACAAGCCAAAGAATCTTATCTAGTTATACTATACTTTTATTTCTAAGAGTGTACACTCTTAGAAATAAGGGTTCCAAAAGGGTTCCAAGTCGAACCTTTATAAGACAAAAAAGGTTCGACCTGGAGCCAAAAAGGGTTCTCTTATGAGGACAAGCCGAAGAACCTTATATGGTGTATGACCTTGTATACTTTGGAACAAAGTGCCAACAATATAAGCTCATACTAATTTAAATTATAGATTATAGAATATGTACGTTCAAGTGTGAGAAACTCACATAAATATGAATCTTTATTTCAGAATGGGAGTGGTTCTCTCTCCTACTTTAATCCATCATCATCATCATCATCATCATCTCCATAATACACATTAATCTATGACCACATTCTCACACTGGGACATATGACACATGCCCATTATTTTCTCTCATTGTTCATATTATATAATATTTTTTTCCCTGCTTTCAGAACTCTAACATGGCTCCCGCCCATCATAAATGGAAAAATAGTCGGTTCTAATTCCTGAGCTAAAATATTTGAAGCCACTGAAAAGCCCCTGACACGTGTTTTGGACTTTATGAATATTTGCTCCACGTGAACATAATAAATCAGTGGCTGAGGATTCCTGCCGGGTCTAAAGGTGAGAAGACGAGCAGAGGGATCCACTTATCACTGTCACGCCGTTTTTTTACCTTGGGGAACTGGTACGTGACCTCGGGGGAGAAGGAGTTTCTGCTCGGCTTCTTCTTCAGCGAAACCACCACGAAATACTCAAAGAGTTCTCTCTCCTGCCACTCGATGAGCTGCAGCTCCAGTGTGCGGTAGCTCGGGGCTCGACGGAGGATGGACTGCAGCTTCAGCAGCCGCTGGGTGTGAGCTGAGGAGGGGAAGACGAAGAGTTTAGAAGCATCTGCCTTTAGCCAGACGGGAAATGGATTTTTCACTGACGCTGCTGAACTGTTGTGTCCAAAAAAAAGAGAGAAAGTTTCACTTAATCCCATCACTATTCATCCCTGTCACTGGATATTAAAGTGATAAATGAGTGGTCAACGGATAATCCGTGCATATTAAGGCAAATCTCAATTTTTTTTTTTTTGCTCGGTGCACCGGAGCCAAGTCACATTTCTAAATTCCACACTGTGATTTACACTCTTAGAAATAAGGGTTCCAAAAGAGTCCTTCTACAAGGGCTGAGGTTCTACCTGGAACATTTGCTTCTGAGAAACCCTTTTCCTGAAGGAAGGGTTTTTCAAGGGTTCTTGGTAACACTAATGGTTCCAGTAAGAACCATTTTGATCCAGAGAACCCTTTAAAACCCCCTTTCCTGAATAAAGGGTTCTTGGCCAGGTGGAACCTTTATAAAAAAGCTCTACCTGGAACCAAAAAGGGTTCTCCTACGAGGACAAGCCGAAGAACCTTATATGGTTCTACTTAGCACTTTTATTTTAAGAGTGTAGTGCAGCTGCAGCATTGACATACCCTACACTCTTACAAATAAAAGTGCTAAGTAGAACCATACAAGGTTCTTCGCTTGTCCTCATAGGAGAACGCTTTTTGGAGGGTTCCACCAAGAACCCTTTTAAAACCCTTTATTCAGGGAAAGGGGTGTTAAAGGGTTTCCTGGATCAAAATGGAACCATTAGTGTTACCAAGAACCGTTGAAAAACACTTTCTTCGGGGAAAAGGGTTTTTCAGAAGCAAATGGTTCCAAGTAGAACCTCAGCCCTTGTAGAAGAACCCTTTAGGAACCCTTATTTCTAAGAGTGTAGATCCCAGTGTGGAATTTAGAAATGTGACTTGGCTCCGGTGCACCGACCAAAAAAATAGTGATTTGCCTTGATATGCACGGACACGAGTGCATCTCCAAAAGGGTTCCAAGTGGAGCCTTCATAAAAAGGTTCTACCTGGAGCCAAAACGGGTTCTCCTATGAGGACAAGCCTTATAAGAACCTTATGTGGTTCTACTTAGCACTTTCTAAGAGTGTAGAAGCTGGATGGATGATGAAACACTTGACAAAAGCATCTACTGCTAAAATAGTAGATACATACACAATGTCCCTTTTCCCGAAGAAAGGGTTTTTCAAGGGTTCTTGGTAACACACACTAATGGTTCCAGTAAGAACCATTTTGATCCAGAGAACCCTTCAAAAGTCATTTCTAAATTCCACACTGAGGAGACTTTTGCAGAGAGGAAAAAAACAAAAAGCCGGGAAGTGCAGCGTCACCGCGGTTCGCTCACCTTTGAACCTGTCGTCAGAGTCGCTCTCGCTCTCGCTGTTGTCATCTGCAGGCAGACATGAGACAGACAAGAATGTTTTCTACAGAGGTCAAAGAGGTCATTCCATAAAGGTGTTTATATCACGGCGGGGTCAGAGGGTCAGAGGGTCAGAGACGGCGGCGACGACACAAACGTCTGCACGCGTTAAAGAGTTAACAGAGACGGCGCTGACCTCTCAGAGACGCAGTCTCCACGTTGGACATGGACAGCTTCTTTAGCCTCTTCTTCCCACGTTTAGTGCAGTAAATGGAGTTGATCCTCTGGACCAGCTGTGAAAAGAAGGAAGACAAAATCCCGACATTTGTTTCTTTTGATCGGGCAGTAATACAGAGGAAGCAGTGGGGGGGGGGGGGTTACAGTGTTAAATACTGTACGTTTGCTTTAGGGAGTTTGTAGAAAAACAAAAGTGAGAAGCTTCAAGGCAAGAAAACCACACACAGACACTAAAACCCTGGAAGTAATTTCACTGCCGTTCAAAAGTTTGGGCTCACCTTTATCATTTTTGTTGTGTTTTCCATTAAAATCAGACTTTTATTCATCAAAAGAGTTGCAAAATGAATAGAAAATATAGTCAAAACTGTTTTCAGCTGTGCTAACATCATTGCACAAGGGTTTTCTGATCGTCCAATAGTCTTCTAACGCCATTAGCAAACACAATGTACCATTAGAACACTGGAAATGGGCCTCTATACACCTATGTACATATTCCAATCCATTAAAAACCAGACGTTTGCAGCTAGAATCGTCGTTTACCACATTAACAATGTGGTAAACTTTACTTTATCCTCCACAGGAAGGAAGGCCAGTTCATCACAGGGCCACAGATAGAGACATTCACTCACACTCTCACACCTATGGTCATTTTAGAGTGACAAATTCACATAAGCCCCAAATCTGCATGTTTTTGGACTGCGGGAGGAAGCTGGAGAACCCGGAGAAAATCCACGAACACACTGGGAGAACATGCAAACTCCTTGCAGAAAGGCCCTTTGTTCCAATCGGGTCTCGAACCCAGGAACCCGGGTCTTCTTGCTGCAAAGGCGAGAGATAACCACTACACCTGATCCTTATCTGAAGGATTATCAGTCATACACAACTGTGCCGTCTCTGACTCTGGAAACCTGACACAGTCAGAGCTCTGCATGGATTCAGTGTAGGTGTTAGAGTACATATATATATATATATATACCTATATATATATATATATACAGTATAATATACCTTGGGGATCCTCCAGTGCCTCTGCGAGGCCAGAGTGTCGCTGGTGCCACAGAGGCCGTCGTCCAGCAGACCACAGGGCGACGACGTCACGCCCAGCAGCAGCTCGTCGTGGCTGTAGCGTTTGGATAACTGTGACAGTCGGTGGCTCCTCTTCTCGCTCTGACCCGTGAGGTGGAGCGACTGGCTACTGGGTTTGGAAGGTAACTGTGGTCAGGACAGAAAACAGAAAATCTGATCATTTATTCATTCATTCATTCATTCAAAAGCATGTGTGACATCTAAAGGTGAGACTTCTTTCCCGTGCACATCAGAGAACAACTGTGGTCTAAACCAACTAGAAAGGATTATTATAATACAAGTTATTCTTGCCTCAAGTGCATAAAAATACTTATTTTATAGTGTGTATGTGCATCTGTATCTTATTTTTATCTGATTTTTTGGCTTGTTTTGTTCATATTGTGTCATTTTCAGTGCGAAATCAACACAGTCTAATCCAGGGGTGTCAAACGTACGGCCCGGGGGGCCAGAACTGGCCCGCCAGAGGGTCCAATCCGGCCCTCACAGGATGAATTTGTTAAAATGACAATGTCAAATACAATATTTTTCACTTCCAGGTCCAGTGTGATGTGTAAATGGTACATTTAGGCATAATATTGTTGAAATTGCACTTATATTTCACCATAAATTTCATGTTTTGTAAAAAAGACAATTTTCATGAGGACAATTGTCTTTAAATGCATGTGTTTTCTTTCTTAATAAGACGGGGGGGGGGTGGCTTTTATTGTGAAGTCGTGTCTGAAAGTGCCATGAATTTGCTTCAGAGGTTTTTGCGCTGACACTGACGACAACAGCTCATTAAAAACAGACAAACAAAGAAATGTTTGAAATATCGCAGGAAGCCACAAACGGCACCAAAGTCGCTTCGCAGAACCCTCTGCCCCGTTGTTCTGCGTAAAAAAAAACTACGGCTGTCGTGTGAAGGAAATGAAAGGAGATCGCAGATGTTTGTGGCAACACGAGAAGCCGATCGTTGTCTGACTTTTATTATTTATGATGTCTTATTGTTTTGGCTTCACCGAGAGCAGACATACATCAGTTCCTCTTCTCTTTTAGTCCTGACAAAGACGATGTTCTACGAGTGTTTGTATTGAACCACCGCGCGCGTCTTTAGTGAGACTGTGTTTGACTTTCTGTTGAACATCAGCGCTGTTTAAACTGTCGTAACGAGGCGTCAGATCCTCTAACTGATCTTATCCAGAGTCACTAATAAAACACATGTAGTTTGTTTACATGGTGAAAACAGATGTAGTGCTGATGTTGATGCAGGATTCAGACTCACCTGAGGCGGAGAGTTCAGCTTCCTGTCTGCAGCCGTCCACGGTCTGTTGCTCTCCGACAGGCAAGACTTTCGACCCATGTTCTTCCTCTTCAGGTCCACGTCCTCGTACGGGTTCTCCTTCTCTGTGGGGGGGGAAATCAAACGTCAGAACTCTTACGCATTCGTCTTCATGCGCTCTCACACTGGGGCAGGTACGAGTGCAGGTCAGTGCAACCAGTCCAGCTGTCTGGAACTCTGAAGGGTTCCAAAAGGGTTCTTCTACAAGGGCTTCAGGGCTTCTGAAAAACCCTTTCTCAAAGAAAGGGTTTTTCAAGGGTTCTTGGTAACACTAATGGTTCCATTTTGATCCAGAGAACCCTTTAACAACCCTTTCCCTGAATAAAGGGTTTTATAGGGGTTCTTGGTGGAACCCTCCAAAAAGGGTTCTCTTATGAGGACAAGCAGAAGAACCTTATATGGTTCTACATAGCACTTTTATTTCTAAGAGTGTAGGGTATGTCAATGCTGCAGCTGCACTACACTCTTAGAAATAAAAGTGCTAAGTAGAACCATATAAGGTTCTTCGACTTGTCCTCATAGATGAACCCTTTTTGATTCCTGGTAGAACCTTTATAAAAAGGTTCCACCCCGAAACCCTTTTGCAGGGTTCCACCAAGAACCCTATTAAAACCCTTTATTCGGGAAAGGGGTTTTAAAGGGTTCTCTGGATCAAAATGGTTCTTACTGGAAACATTAGTGTTACCAAGAACCCTTGAAAAAGCCTTTCTTCTGGAAAAGGGTTTTCCAGGTAGAACTTCAGCCCTTGTAGATGGACCCATTTGGAACCCTTATGTCTAAGAGTGTATGAGGACAAGCTGAAGAACCTTATATGGTTCTACTTAGCACTGTTCTTTCTAAGAGTGTATGGACAGAAGCTGCTGCTGACATTATATTTGAACTAAATATTTTGTATGGTCTTGATTATGAAATAGATCTGGCAAAGAGAGCTTGCTCTAAAATGTGGAGGTTTGTCAGAGTGTTGGTTTTATGATGATTAAAGGTTCTGCAGTGCCAGAGGCAGGACGAGAAGGAGCGATAGAGAATGGGACAAAAAAAAGAATGATTGTTTTAACCCCCACTTAAACCAGGCGTTTAAAAGACATGAACAATGTTATTTTAGCACAAAATTGTTCCAGATCCATTTTCTAACAGTCAGAGTAATAGTTGAAATGTGTTTGGCAGTGGATTCACTGCATGTACATGTTCAGTTGGACCAGAACTGGACTTAATGTGACCTGGACACTCAACAACGCGTGTTTCACAATCCCCAACACTGGCCTATACCTGGAATTAGAATAAGACCAGAGCAACAAAAACATGACAAAATCCAGCCTGGTAGATTAGTGCTGAGGCTGAAGCTCTGTCAGATTTAAGCTTTACAGTGTTCTATGTTCATGGATGTTGAGAACAGTTTAATACTAACAAGATGAAAGAGAACTCATCACCATGTAGCACCTGAACAGTGTAGTTGAGCTGTAGTTTAACTGTGCATGGATCGATCTCCTCTGCTTCCTTTCACTCTACACTCTTAGAAATAAGGGTTCCAAAAGTGTTCTTCTGCAAGGGCTGAGGTTCTACCTGGAACTATTTGTTTTTCAAGGAAACTTGGTAACACTAATGGTTCCAGAAAGAACCATTTCGAACCCTTTCAAACCCCTTTCCTGAATAAAGGGTTTTAAAAGGATTCTTGGTGGAACCCTCCAAAAGGGTTTCAAAAGGGTTCTCCTATGAGGACAAGCTGAAGAAACCTTACATGGTTCTACTTAGCACTTTTATTTCTAAGAGAGTCTAGTGCAGCTGCAGCACCGACATACCCTACACTCTTAGAAATAAGAGTGCTAAGTAGAACCATATAAGCTTCTTCGGCTCGTCCTCATAGGAGAACCCTTTTGAAAACCTTTTGGAGGGGTTCCACCAAGAATCCTTTTTAAACCCTTTATTCAGGAAAGGGGTTTTAAAGGGTTCTCTCGATCAAAAAGGTTCTTACTGGAACCATTAGTGTTACCAAGAACCCTTGAAAAACCCTTTCTTCGGGAAAGGGTTTTTCAGAAGAAAATGGTTCCAGGAAGAACCTCAGCCATTGTAGAAGAACACTTTTGGAACCCTTATTTCTAAGAGTGCAAGAAGAACAAGGCGTCAAAGCTGAGGCTTCAAAGAAGCTCGAAAAGTGTTTTTCAGAAGCAAATGGTTCCATGTAGAACCTCAGCCCTTGTAGAAGGACCCTTTTGGAACCCTTATTTCTAAGAGTGTAGACTGAGGCTGTTTTTCAGCACAAGACAGATGAGACTCGGGGGTCAAAGAGGGTAAAGGGGGCACAGGAGGGGCCTCCCTGTGGTTAGTCTGGGAACAGATGAGTCAAGTAAGGTAAGTCAAAGGTCAAAGGTCACTCCCAGCTGGCTCGAGTGAACTCCAAACAGTTACTGTTGGCACGGGGCCCCGTGGGCCCCACCGGGCCCAGCTGAAACTTCTGGACACAACACTTGTAGTGAGTCACTGTCCAGGTATGCAAACTGTCTGCTCTAAGACATAGTGGTGGTGTGTGTGTGTGTGTGTGTGTGTGTGTGGGGGGGGGGGGGGGTCATTTCCTTAGACATTGTTTTTTTTACTAAATAATGCAAAATAAAAACCAGATTAGTCATTTTTTTTAAAAAGCTGCTCTTTCCCTGAAGAAGTGAGTGTAAATACAGGAAGAGCCTTTTGTTCCCGCTCGTCTTCATCCATCGATGATGGAGCACAAAGGCAAAGAAAACTGCAGCTCGCGCTGATGTCATCTGGCCCGGCGCCAACTTCAATAAGGCGAAAACTGGTGTAACGCCGCGGTGCACGTCTATTCAGACATGTGCTCTGCTCTGAGAATAGCTTTTTTGGCAGGGTCCGAAAAAAGGTTGTGAGAAAGTGTAGCACACAGTGTAGCCACAGTGAGGGATAAAAAACAGAGCCAGATGGCGTCGAAATGCACGAGGGGAACTTTTTCACAAAAGAAAGAAAGAAATGCAGCGTTATCTGTCAGCAGACGAGAGAGAAAGAGCAGAAAAGCTGTTCGGTCGCTGCGGTTCCTTCTTCCTGCGTTTGGACGAGGAAAAACCCGGTGAACTCTGCAGCGCAAACACTGGAGATAAACCTACAGGCAGATGCTTTGTTTGCTTCTCTATTTAGAGCAGGGGTTCTCAAAGTTTTGATACCTGAGGGCCAATTTAGGAACCCAACATTGGACTGAGGGCCACCAAAGGAAAAAAAAAACGTAATAACTATGTTGTAAAAAAATTTATTTGGTCCAAAATTTGCCAAAAAACGTCATACTATACTATGTCGTTCAAAATGTTACAATTTATGGGGAAAAAGTTTTTGGTCCAAAATTTGACAAAAACGTCATACTATACTATGTCGTCCCCAATTTTTTAAATTTTTGGAGAAAAAAGTTTTTGGTCCCAAATTTGACTAATTTTTTTCAAGAGAAAGCTTGGTCCAAAATTTAACAAAAATGACATACTATACTATGTCGTTCAAAATGTTAACATTTTTGGGGAAAAAGTTTTTGGTCCAAAATTTGACAAAAACATCATACTATACTATGTCGTCCCTAATTTGACAATTTTTGGAGAAAAAAGTTTTTGGTCCCAAATTTGACACATTTTTTTTTTCAAAAGAAAGCTTGGTCCAAAATTTGACAAAAATGACATACTATACTATGTCGTCCAAAATGTGACAATTTTTTGGGAAGAAATTTCAACAAAATTGGACAAAAACGTCTATACTAAAAACATATAGTATAATGTGTATAAAAACATACTATACTGTGTCACTATGTCATCCAAAATTGGATGACAGTAAATACAGTTGTCCAGTTTACACTTATTGGTCTGTATCCAGTAATGTCCAATAAACATTAACAAGCTTAGTAGCTCCTGGATTAAAACCATCAACTGTAATTCATTGCGGGGCCGCCAGAAATGTTTCTGCGGGCCGCCATTGGCCCCCGGGGCCGCACTTTGAGAACCAATGATTTAGAGGTTAATTATTGAACCTGAAAACACACACACCGCCGTGTACATATACACAAGCAAAGTACACTTCACGCAGTAAATTAACTCACGGGGAGTGAGTTTCTGTGCGTCATTAAAGCCGAGGAGCGGAATGAGAGGGCTCGGACTGACCCCACGTTGCGCCGCTAGCTCGTTAAACCGCGTAATGAGAGCCTGCTGGGAAAATGATACGTCTCTATAGCTGCTCGTGTACTGGAGGGTACTAAACTGGTCCCTGTGATTACAAACATCCCCCGGCCCAGACACACAGCATTAGGGCAGGGAGGGGGACACACCTCGGCCGCGATTCTACATATTCTGTGTACACAATGGACCGCGTGTGGGCAGTGTCCGGATCGGCTTACGGGGTAAAGTGGACAAACGCGGTTACATCGGCACCGCTTGAAAACCCGGTTACGGCGCTGTAAGAACATCTGGCAGCGCCACAAACCATTGTATTTTTAGCGTTTTTTTTAACCCGCAGAATAACACAAAAAATCATGGGATCAACCGTGTGCATAATTGTCTGAGTGTGATTTTATTTAAATTAAATTACTCGTGATATACTGTGTATATATATACAGTGCTGTGCAAACGTCTATTAGATTTGCTGTTTTACAGCGTACAGTGATGTCATTATTTATCTTCTGTCACGTCATTGGAACAAATCCAGAAAACATGAGGTTAAGTAGGAGGTATGGAGTTTTTAAAATTTCAGTTAAGTGTAACCTCACCCTCGCACTTACAACAATAACACAAAGTCTAATTATTGTTACAGGTGAAACCTGTTTGTCCTGCAATTTCATGTCAACAAATGTGAAAACGCTCTGCAGCAGCAGCTTTTTCACACTTTGCGAATAACAATAAGACCAACTTTCAGGCACATCGTTCCAATCCAAACGCCAAATATCAGAGAAAGTTGACAGATAGATACGGTCAAATTCAAACTGAGCATCAGCATAAGGAGGAGAGATGATGGTGAATAATGCCATGGCTGTTTGTGCCAGACGGGCTGGTCTGAGAATTCCAGAAAGTGCTGACCTACTGGGATTTTCTCACACATCCATCACATCTCTAGCGTTTACAGAGAATGGTGTGAAAAGGGAGAGTGAAATATGGCAGCGAGCGTGAGTTCTCTGGAAGAAAAATTTTAATGCCTCGTTGTTGATGCCAGAAGTCAAAGGAGAAGGAGCAGACTGCATGGTTCCAGATAAAAGAACAAGTGCCCTCTGCTGGACAAATAAGCGATGGCTTCAAACTGTCTGCTGCACTTCTATGCTGTATAACACATTTTTTTTTTTCAATGAATGTAACATGAAATGAATCATAAATACACTGTTTACATTGCTAATGCGGTAAACGACTATTCTAGCTGCAAACGTCTGGTTTTTAATGGAATATGTACATAGGTGTATAGAGGCCCATTTCCAGTGTTCTAATGGTACATTGTGTTTGCTAATGGCGTTAGAAGGCTATTGGATGATTAGAAAACCATTGAAAACCCTTGTGCAATGATGTTAGCACAGCTGAAAACAGTTTTGCTGATTATTATTTTGAATAAAAATCATTATTTCTAATCTTGTCAATGCCTTGACTATATTTTTTATTCATTTTCCAACTCTTTTGATGAATAAAAGTCTGACTTTTAATGGAAAACGCAAACAAACTGTATAGGTGAGCCCAAACTTTTGAATGGTAGTGTATAAACATATAAACATAAATATTTTCAATGATGCACCAGGTTAGAGAGAACTTTGTGCAATAGGCAGCAAAAGCTCTGCGGCAAAATTGGTATGGAAACTGAAATATTACTAAATCAATCAAAAATTAATCAAATTAATTCAGGAAGTCACTAGCAATAGCCAACCTTGATGCAACCCAACACCAGCTGCCACTTATTTAAGTGTCACGTACGTAATTAAGTACACAGTGAGTGAATATACCAATCTCCAATGGGAAAGAAGAGAAAAACCCCATCAGTCTATCAACATATAACTCACTATCATTCCATCTATCATCACCACAAGATAAAATCACTCACAACAGTTGCCTAATACTGTGCTAACAAATTAGCTGAACATCCATTATCAGTCTCAGGTGCCAACAATCCAAGATGATGAGTGAACATCTCCACAAGATGATGAAGAGGAACCAACCAAGCCAAGACAATATACCGTTGTCTTCTCTCTGGGACGCTTGTTAAAACAGGGGCTCACAGGGACCAGAACACGGCTCATTTCCCCCCGACGTGGCCGCCTCTCAAACGCGTCAGCTGACCTCTGAAACCTCTGAAACTGCTGCATCGCTGCAGTGGAAACAACTGCTCCTCGCTTCAGCGTGAGAGCTTTCGTTTGAAGTCGCCGGAGCAATTTCAGCCTCGCTCGAGAGACAATGTCCTCGTCAGGAAAAACAAAACCCTCAGACGTCTCCGCACGGCACACACTGGCCGAATAATGGGAGGCTTTGTTGGTGTTCGCATGAAAATCAGGCCCCTGCCCTGACGCACTTTCTGCACATTGTCGAGCTAAAATATGCTTCAGAGCAAACAGGTCACTGATTCATAAACAATCGGGTATAAAAAAATTTTTTTTTAAAAAGCCCTTATTTGGCCATGACTGAGCATTTATGATGAAACGTATTTAGTGTGACATTCTTTTTTACTGCATGTGAAACATGAGCTCCAGTCATGAGACTGCGCTCACACTGACACACATTTCCACCACATTAAGTCAGCACTGGGGGAGCTGGCGAACGGAGCGGGCAGAAGGCCCCGGGTCATTCGCTAGTGGAAAGGAATTTGGCTCCTCGACATGTCCAGCAGTTCATACACGATAATATGTCAGAGTCGAAGCTGTTTGAAACATGTCGCAGCAAAGGTTTGAGATGAGGGAGGACGGATCAAAATCTTCTTTATCACAGTTTTAGTTCTGTATTGTTAGTGATATGTTTGGGGACCGTATCCATGTTCCCTGGGGCCTATGTCCTATGTTCCCCGATTTGTATGTGACCGGGGAACATAGGACCCTTTCTCTAAAAAAGGGTCCTATGTTCCCCCGCTGTTCGCCCAAAGGGTCCTATGTTCCCCGCTTTGTATGAGACCGGGGAACATAGGACCCTTTCTCTGAAAAAGGGTTCTATGTTCCCCGATGTACCCAATAGGACCCGGGGGACATAGGACCCTACCCCTTACCCTAACCCCTTACCCTAACCCCTTACCCTAACCCTTACCCTTACCCTAACCCTAACCCTAACCCCTAACACCTAACCCCTAACCCTAACCTACCCTAACCATAACCCTTTACCTTGGAGCTCCACGCCCAGGCTTCCACAAAGTGGGGAACATAGGACCCTTTTTTTAAAAAAAAGGTCCGATGCTCCCACGATCGGGGAACATAGGACCCGGGGGACATAGGTACGACCCCATATGTTTGTGACCAACATAATTCGAAAAGTCACGGACGGATTTGGATGCGCGGTGGCAGCGTGTATTTTGTAGGCACTGAGCCGCCTTGGTGGAGGTCTGCGCTCTCTGAGTGCTTTTCTAGTTGAGTGCTTCTTACGTTTTCTTATTCCAGTCAGCCAGATTTTTGGTCAGCTCCTGCTCCTAGACCAGGGGTTCTCAAAGTTTTGATACCTGAGGGCCAATTTAGGAACCCAACATTGGACTGGAAATTGAAGATAGCGTCACCGACCCCTTGTCGTTCTTCCGCCATATTGGATTGACTAGAAAGCAAAACTAAACTTTCACAGGTCACAAATTTTGTCCGACCTTCACAAAATGATCTTTGGACCAAGCCTCGCAAAAGCTACCAGAAGGATTTTAGATTTTCGGAAGCATTTGCCCGTCACAGCCAGACGAAATCGGAGGTGTAGCCGCCAAACAGGAAGTTAGCTCATATATCAGGAAGCCTTTCACGTATCGTAACCAAACTTTGTACATGAACTCGGGACTCCAATATGAAGAAGCACAAAATCTGAAAAATGAAGTATTGATAGCATTCTAGTTAATATTTATTAGTGCCCGTTAAATCGCTTCCATGACGACTGAGCGCATGTCATGTTTACGTGACTCCGGATTGTTAAAATTAGTCTCTAGAGTAACGCTAAACTTTAGAAACAGAGGCACACATACGCAGTACACAGGTATGCTGGTTATTTGTAATATAAAAGGTTAACACACGTTCACGCACGTCCTTCTAAATGAGCTAATGCAGCTAACGGAGCTAACTGGTAAGCGGTGCCTGGACTTCGGTGTATCGCGGCGCGTGCTTCTTTTTCCGGTCAGTCGTCATGGAAACGCATCATGCATGTTAACGTGTGTTAACCTTTTATATTACATATATACCATTTATATTTCATAACATATCATAACTATTAATAGCACAGAAATGCAACCACACCTCTTCATTCTCCTCTTTTCTATCCATATAGCTTATGCATTCTTATGCTATCACATTGTTTCAATTGTCTTTAAATAGTTATTTTTTAAATGTGCTAATTTAAACGTTGTATGCAATACAATGACAATAAAGGCTATTCTTATCCTTCTTATTCTTCTGTGTGGAGTTATGAATAACAGCAAAGACAATCACTTCAGTTAAATAGACCCATTGTTCAGTGCAGTGGTTCCCAGACTTTTTCCTCTGAGCCCCCGTGGATAAATAAATACAAATTCTGAAGCATACATTACCTTAATGCCAAACCTTAGACATATACAGTAAATTTAACATCTTAATACTAAGTTTAAACAGACCCTGTCGCATCAATTCTTAAATAAAAGTGTGTAATAGTTTCCGAAATACATTTGATTAGTGAATTCTGTGTTATTTTGATAAAGTAACTTTGTCAAAACGTGTTGAATAGGACAATTAAACATCTCCATGAGTGTATGTTTAATTAAAATAAAATTAATACGTAAGTAAATGCACACACACACACACAGAGGGATTACTGTCCTGTGTGCACTCCCACACTGAGACGATTTCTACACCCGAGGGTGTGATCGCGCGCCGTGCGGACGCGACAACAAACATTTTCCCCCTTTCCTGTTTCAGACCTCGTCATAATGTGTTGGACAATGTTATTAATCACTGCCTCCGTGCAACGATCACCGCCTGTTTCTCACGCTCCTGTTGTCTATTCACCGGAATTACAAATCGACAACATCAACACAGAGACATTACAGCTCTAGCCAGGAGCCTGGTGGAGGTGAGTGCGTCCACAGAAACCTTTCACATCGTGCACAATATCAAAAGGAATTTAGACCTCTGCTGCACTCACAATATAATATAACTACATAATAATATAATATATGTGTATTTAATATTACTCTGGTACAAGGGAATGAAAAACTGAAAAACAGAGTTTGACCTGAGATTACCTTTAAAGCAGCCTGCATACACTCTTAGAAATAAGGGTTCCAAAAGGGTTCTTCTACAAGGGCTGAGGTTCTACCTGGAACCGTTTGCTTCTGAAAAACCCTTTTCCCAAAGAAAGGGGTTTTCAAGGGTTCTTGGTAACACTAATGGTTCCAGTAAGAACCATTTTGATCCAGAGAACCACCCTTTAAAACCCCTTTCCTAAAAGGGTTCTTGGTGGAACCCTCCAAAAGGGTCCCAGGTGGAACCTTTATAAAAAAAAAGGTTCTACCTGGAGCCAAAAAGGGTTCTCCTATGAGGACAAGCTAAAGAACATTGTATGGTTCTACTTAGCACTTTTATTTCTAAGAGTGTATTTTTTAAATGGATCTGAACATATTCTGTTATTCTACCTTCTTTGACTCTTACTATTTTCAAAATGCTGCCACTGAATGTTTTTCTTTAGGATGAGTTGAACTGAACAGTTCTTGGTCCACCTATAACCAGTATTTTCTCAATTCTGTGACTGATTTGTCCATAAATATAGTCAGAATATAGTGAAAATTACCAAGTGAATACATATCTACACCCAAGAACCTGCCGACCGAACCTACAATTAATAATTGCATAGATGTGACAGAATATACTATGGAAAAGGTCACTTTTTCTGTCAACTTAAAGCTAAACGTATTCATAACACTGGGGGAAATGGGTACAATTCATCAGACCTTTAAGACCAGATTTTGTCAGGGTAACAAGCTGAAGGACTTTTTATTTTATTTATTTTTGGGGTTTCCCAATGTATCTCAGTGGCTGATGACTGACAATTCTGATGTTAACAACTTTAAATCCATTTGTACTCGTCAATTGATGTGAAATGTCCTAATAAAAAGATAATTACATACAAAAAGCCGTCCCCGAAGCTCTTACCTACTATATCCTCATAGGCGTTCTCCTCTAAAGTGCTTTTGGAACTGGGTCGATTCTGTGCGTCTGCGGTCAGAGTGCCGTTTTCTGTCGGCGAGGACTGATGAGAAGACGGCAGACTCGCAGCATCCTCTGACTCACAAGACTCTCTGGAAATAAAGAAAGAAGGAAATAAAGACAGACAAAACAGACCGGGATGGGAAAAGTATATATCACGGCAGCGTACTCAAAATGTCAAGAAGAAAGAGTCTGAAAGAGTCAGCGTCTACCTCACAGAAGGTAGACAGGTAAGAGTCATCAGAAAAAAGAAGAGGCCCAGATGCTTTTAAAAATAGTCCAGACGGTCAGTTCTACCTGCCATCTGGAGACAGAGAGGCTGAACAGATGGAAGAGATAGAGTTCAGAGAGACAGGAAAAGAGAAGAAGAAGAAGCGTCCTGATCACAATGTGCTGAAATCACAGAAGCAAACATGCAGTTTTCTCGCTGTTTCTAACTACGCTCGTGTTGCACCATCGACTTTGGGCTTTAAAGCATGTTCTGAAATGAGCCAGAGCCACAGGAATGTTAAACACAGAGTCCAGGAGAATGTTTATGGATATATCATCCACGTTTTCACATAGGGACGATCTGCACATGGCCCCGCCCACTATCAACAAGACTGTGGACATGACAGTCTGAACGCTTTAGGGTTAGGATTTAAACTGAGAGTGGACTGTAGTGACCACGTTTACGCAAAAACATGATAATGAGTGTTGGATTTCTCTGGGTTCTATTGTTTATTGTTTGTTTAGAGTTAATAAAGTAGAGTGTTGTCAGTTACAGGCGAAATATGAGTGAATTTATGAACTACACTTGATTTATGAGTGGGGTTTTTATATATATACATATATATGTATATATATATATGTATATATACGTGTGTATTTATAGAGAAAGACGATTTTTAGGATTTCTGGGTTTTTTTAGGATGTCCAGGCAGCTTCAACTTCATCGTATATACATTCTTAGAAATAAGGGTTCCAAAAGGGTTCTTCTACAAGGGCTGAGGTTCTACCTGGAACCATTTGCTTCTGAAAAACCCTTTCTCAAGGGTTCTTGGTAACACTAATTCCAGTAAGAACCATTTTGATCTGGAGAACCCTTTAAAACTCCTTTCCTGAATAAAGGGTTTTAAAAAGGGTTCTTGGTGGAACCCTCCAAAAGGGGTTCCTAGTGGAACCATTATAAAAAGGTCCTACCTGGAGCCAAAAAGGGTTCTCCTATGAGGACATGCCAAAGAACCTTATATAGTTCTACTCTGCACTTTTATTTCTAAGAGTGTACACTTACAAATAAGGGTTCCAAAAGGGTTCTTCTACAAGGTCTGAGGTTCTACCTGGAACCATTTGCTTCTGAAAAATCCTTTCCCAGAAAAAAGGGTTTTCCAAGGGTTCTTGGTAACACTAATGGTTCCAGTAAGAAGCATTTTGATCTAGAGAACCCTTTAAAACCCCTTTCCTGAATAAAGGGTTCTACCTGGAGCCAAAAAGGGTTCTCCTATGAGGACAAGCCGAGGACCTTACATGGTTCTACATAGCACTTTTATTTCTCATCGCTGTTAATTTTAGTCCTTATTCTCTGTATAGCTGTGATGTACGTCCTGTTTCTATCTTTTCTTCTGCTTACATGTACATTAACTTGCATTTATATCCTTCTGTGTTTTATATTGTCAGAGTTTTCGGGCACCACTGTAACACAAATAATAAAATAATCCATCAAACACCAAAGCTGAACAGAAACAGTTGGACAGAACAGCAGTGACTCATGCCGTTCGCCTTTGTTTAAACCACTGAACAAATAACCACTGGAATGTTTATAAAAAGAGAAAAGAAAGAAAAGAAATGCTTTCTTTGTTTTTCAGAAACACAAATGACTTCAGCTCAATGTAAACACACAGAGGACAGAGATGTTCTCACCTGTCGTGGTTTTTGGCGGACGTTCCCCCCGCGGTCTTTGCCGTCCGCGGCGCACTGGGCGCAGGCGTGGAGGGCAGAGGGGGCGGAGACTCGGCGCCTCCGTTTGGAGGTAGTCCGTTGGCGGGCGACGTGGCCTCCTGGTCCCGCTTGGCGTCGTACTCGAAAGTGCGTTTGGGTTTGGGCACGGGGTTGACCGGCGTGGCCACAGCGGCCTGTTGACCGTGGGCTGGTTCCGGGCTCTCGGACCTGACCGAGCTCACGCTGAACCTTTGTCTGAGTTTGGAGAGCTTATCGGACCCCAACGCGGCGTCCGGCTCGGTGGCCACCGAGCAAATGCTGCTGCGCTTACTGGTGCAGGTGCTGTCCAAGCCGTCACCGATCACATAAGACCTCTGTCTTGTCTTGTCCGGAGCGTAGCAGTTGCTCAGATACCGTGGAGGGGGAGGACTGGGGTTCTCTTTCAGGGCCTGCTCTATCTTCTGTATCCTGTTGAGGACGGCCGACGTCTCCTTCCGAGCAGACAGGGAGCGCGCGAACTCCGTCTTACCGATCCGTTTCTGGAAGCGACCGTGGTTGTCCTTGTCCGAGACTCCGTCCTCCGCCTCCGTCTCTGTGTAGGAGCATTCGGAGAAGGCCGTGCTCATCCTGCGAGCGCCCTTAAAGTCGAAGGTTTTCTCGCTGCAGGGAGACGAGAGCAGGCTCGGGCAGCCCTCGCTGCCTCCGACGCGCTCTCCTCCTCGTTTGTCCAGACACAAGCTCATCCTAGGCAGAGAAACCCTCCTGCACTCCCATTCCGAGATCTTTTTGCGGATGGTGGCGGGCGGGACGCCTGCGACGGAACGCGTGAGCGAGAGGGTTCGTTTGTGGCCTTGGATGGAGGAAGGTCCCAGGGAAAGCGTGCTCCAGGTCACCGGCCTTCCATTAAGTCCACTTCCCGCAGAGTGATCCCCTTGTTGGTCCCTCTCCTGGTTTTCCTGGACACCTTGACCGTCCTGATGAGAGGATTTAGTTTGACCCTGGGGCTTGTAGATGGAGAGCCTGTTGTCCAGACAGCTGATGCTCTTCGACTTGACCAGACGGCCCTGGGAGTCGGCGGCGGCGTCGTCGCGCGCGAGCGTTGCACTGCTGCTGCTGCTGCTGCTGCACAGCGCGGCCGCCTTGCCCTTGCAGCCGGTGCGTACCAGGAACCGGCCGTCGGTGCGGACGTACCTCGCCTGCTTCCCCGAGTTCTCGCCGTCGCTGAGGACCGGCTGCTGGCTCTGCTGGCCCTGGCTGCCCGAGAGCACGGGACACGGCGACGTCGACCGGCACCTGAAACGAAATAATAAACAATATTTAAAGGCGCCATATAGTAAGAATGTGGCCAAAAACTACATTACTACATTCAAATTCAAAACACCCGAGTTTATTTTTAGGTTTCGTTTTCTGACGTAACTGGCAACCCGTGGTTGCTCGGCAGCTGAGACTCTACTGACTGCAATGATTGGTAGACGGCGGTAGGTGACGCCACATGACGCCAAAACATGATTTCAACACATAAAACATAAGTGAATTTATGAACTACACTTGATTTATGAGTGGGTTTTTATATATATATATACACCAGTGTGTATTTATAGAGAGAGATGATTTTTTTAGGATGTCAGGGCAGCTTTAACTTCATCGTTTATATACTCTTAGAAATAAGGGTTCCAAAAGTGTTCTTCTACAAGGGCTGAGGTTCTACCTGGAACCATTTACTTCTGAAAAACCCTTTTCCCGAAGAAAGGGTTTTTCAAGGGTTCTTGGTAACACTAATGGTCCCAGTAAGAACCATTTCGATCCAGAGAACCCTTTAAAAACCCTTTCGTGAATAAAGGGTTTGAAAAGGGTTCTTGGTGGAACCCTTCCAAAAGGTTCTACCTGTGGCCAAAAATGGTTAGTACATTCAAATTCAAACTACCGAGGTCTTTTAGGTTTCGTTTTCTGGCGCAACTGGCAACCCGTGGTTGCTCGGTAGCTGAGACCCTACCGACTGCAATGATTGGTAGATGGCGGTAGGTGGCGCCACATGATGCCAAAACATGATTTGCAGTCTGCAAATATTTTTTTAATGCAAATATTTTGGCTGCACTGTTGTTGTTGGTGAGTTCAGTTTGTTATATGAACATTATTCCTGAGTCTCTGTGACATATTAGGAGGATTTTATGGCCAGTTGCTTTAGATTTATTACATAATGCACCTTTAAGGGCTATTAATAAAAAAAGGAGGCAAATTATAAGAGCGGCCAACAACTTCCACAGTAAAGGAAAGTCACAGGAAAATCAATGTGAACCAGATGTGAGGAAACCGAACAGAATCAGCTGAAGGTTCTGAATTCATTCCCAACTTCAAAGGCAGAATGAGAACCTGAGCCACTTATTTAGAACAACCACAGGAAAGTATTTTGTCTTTGGCAGCAGGAGATTCAAACAAAGGGCCAAAGGAAATACAGACTACATTAAAATGCCACTGAGGATTTTTCCACATGGGGAGAAATCGGCGTGGACCTCACACAGAAAGCACGATTTATGACAGCGCTCTTACCTGAGAGTCTTTCTCCTCACGGCCTTTTCTGATCCCTGCAGCTAACTCACGCTAGGTGTACGAGACCGTACCATCGCACGTTTACACACACAGCATTAAAAACCTCACGAGAATCAAACGTTCCCTCTGGTTCCTCTGACACCTCACGACTCATTGTCTCTCAGGAACCTTTGGCGTGACTCGAAGTCTGACTAACGATTGCGAAAGTGAAGCGTTTGGGAGATCTGATGTCACCGCAGAGCAGTGGTTAGAATAACAAGCGTTATGGAAGGAGGAGGAGGAGGAGGAGGAAGCTGAGGGCTGCAGACTGTGATCCAACAATGCAGGTCAGGACAGATCTCACTTCACACACACACACACACCTATCTGCCCTTCCCTGGTTTCATTCCTCCTGCTCCAGGGTGGGGAAACTTTTTTGACAACAGCCGAGGAGAAACCTGCACGCTGTAACGTATGCGAGTGTGATGGATGCATCGTGAAGAACGTCCCTCACAGAAACACAAGAGAAGTTCATCAAAGTCATGATGACTCACGTTATAGTCTATAGCACGGGTCTGCAACCTGCAGCTCCAGAGCCTCATGTGGCTCTTCAGGCTCCTTGTAGCTTTGAAGAATAAAAAAACTCGTGTTTTTCATACTTTTTTGTCAAGATAAAGGCATAAATAAAAGTGTTTTGATATTTTTGGTCTGTCCCATCCAATTGAAAAACCTTCCCCTGAAACCCGTTTTTCAAGGGTTCTTGGTAACACTAATGGTCCCGGTAAGAACCATTTTGATCCAGAGAACCCTTTAAAACCCCTTTCGTGAATAAAGGGTTTTAAAAGGGTTCTTGGTGGAACCCTCCAAAAGGGTTCTCCTATGAGGACAAACCGAAGAACCTTATATGGTTCTACTTAGCACTTTTATTTCTAAGAGTGTAGTTCATATAGTTTATAGTCAACTTATCTAGCATCTGATAGAACGGATCCCTTTTTGGCTCCAGGTGGAACCTTTATAAAAAGGTTCTACCTGTGGCAGTCTCTTTGACGACCTTTGACCCGGAGTCAGAAGACACTGTCGCTCGTGAAACACCTCCACAACGGACGTTATTCTTCTTCTGCGGTTCAAATGTACGCAACCGGATGTGCCCGGACTAGTGCCCGGAGCAGGAGGATCTGCTGTTCCGGAGAACCGGTGTTTACGTAACCGGACCGGGTTTTTTCAGAGATCTCGCTGAGCCCCGAGATTATAATAAAACACAGCGTTCTCAGCAGTGGCTGAACTGTTTGTTTAGAACCTTGAACCTGAAAAGTCCTGTTTCCGTTTGGATAAAGTCAGAGTGTAGCATCAAATACTGGAAAAAAAAAAAGTACAGTGTTTAAGTTTCCACAACTGTATAGATAAAATATATATATAGCATAAGTCAAACAGAGCTCATGGTTTCAAGAGGAAAATCCTCTGATATTGATTAGTATTATAAAATATGACACGTTTCATTGGAGCCTCATACGTCTGACAAATGAAAACCACACTGACTCTCTGACCGACTTCAGCTCTGGGAACTGTGATGTTTAACATGAGTGAGATGTTTTAGTGACAACCAGATCCAACACAAAGTCCTGAAAAACACCAACATTTCTGGAATTGTGACACACTTATGTATGCTCGGTTGATTACAAATGAGTTTCTGTCAAATGTTCTCCTTAAGCCAAATTTATACTCCTGCGTAACCTACCCAGAGCCCTCTGCGTCGTCTCCGGCTGAACGAAATATTTTATAAGTGTCCGTCACTCCGTCAAGGGACAACGGAGACGGCAAGAGCTGCGATCGGTCCTCAGGACAGGCCGAGCTAACGCTGCTCTGTGCCGGGCTCACAGCGAGCACCGAGCGTCCACAGAGGCGGAGCTGATCACCACCTACAACGTCGCTGCCAAACTATAAATAAATACGTCATATCCTAACACACACAGCACATGTTTAGACTCTAAATGGCCAATTTCTCGCCTCAAATTACCTTAAAACTGCTTTCCGTGACACAGAAAAGTGAGAAACGGCCACTGTTTCAACAACAACAACAACAGTCTTTCTCTCTCGGACGCCATTGCTCACTGTAGCTAGGAGCACAACAACCTTACGCATCGACCCCTACTGACCGAGCGGGAAATTGCAGCGCGACGCAGTCGGAGAAGTATAATGTGGCCTTTAGTAAGTTGACCACTCACTCTGGATTGTTGACCATTAATCCCATTTAAAGAGTACTTTAATCTGATCTGCTTACAGAGCAGCAGACTTGATCCACTGCAAAAGTACGATCGGCCACAAAAGAAGATGGATTTCAGAACGTATTTTAGCTAGAATTCCTTCTTCGTGCTGTAAAGTGAAGACGACAAAAAGAAACTATGAGCAGAATTGAAGTATATTTAGATGTTGAGGACTTTCGGGGGTTTGTAGTGGTCTGGATCACGCTTGTATAAATAAGCCCAGTTCAGTCAGCTTCAGATGAGCCGGCCACACACACACACACACACACACACACACACACACAAACTGTACTGTACAAAGACTCAGAGCCCGGTCAGGACCAGGTCTCTGGATCTCACTCAGACTTCCAGGGGCTCGCAGACCACAAACCACTTCCTCTGACTGACCAGGACAGAGAGAGCAGAGCCATCACAGGACGTCCTGTGTTCATCTGAAACTCAGTTCTGCACCAGTTTAACTCAAGTTTAGGAGGATTTGCTTCACCAGTATTTTTCATTTAAATATTATAATTTATAGGAAAATTCACGGGGATTAAAATGTAATCCTCGATTGCACTGTACGACCATATTTTGTAACAGTTTATACATCATTTGTCAAATGTTATTCAGAAAACGCAGAGGGTTTTCAGCATTTGTCCTGATTTATATTGCAAATAGGCATCATTACACATTTTTACACACCTCAGCCCTTGTAGAAGAACCCTTTTGGAACCCTTATTTCTAAGAGTGTAGTGTATATACTGTATATGTGCATTATATTTTTGTTTGTTTGTTTGTTTGTTTGTAGCTTGTATGTTTCCTTTGTTGTTTGTTTCTGCCTCTAAACCTCAATATGGGTGTAATTTCTCCTAAAAAAAATGGTTCCTAGCTACTGTATATAGCTTCTGGAAATAGAGTGTGTAGCACGTTCCTACCCAACACCACTTGTGTTACAACATGAACCTTTAAGACCTTTAACAATCTCAGGTATTATGATGATGTTTGTCAACTTTTAAAAGAAAGAATTGTCATGTTAGAGAAACATAACCATCAGCATTAGAGCTTTATCCTTCACTGATCACTATCTCGATCATTAATATTATGATGAACATTTGTTTGAGTTACTACTGACAGTAACTTACAGAAATCAGCCATAGCGAGTTCTGTGTTATATATAAAAAAAACAGTTTTTCCTCTAAGTTAAAACCAGACAGTCACAAACACAGCTGCTTTTTTCCTGCCGCTACCGAGACTGCATTTAAATAAAATCTGAGCTCGCTGTAAATTCACAGGGTGATAGATTGTGAGAAATGAATCCCGCAGATATCACATATCATTCCCAAAGTTAGTTTTTGTCCCCCAGCAGGACACGATCGGCTCTCTCGACATGCTAACACAAGCTTCAGCTCACTACTCACGGCTCAGAGTTGGATGGGGCCCTTGTCCTGGATACGGGATTGTACTTGCATGAGCTTTGGAAGTGTAATCATGACTGACAATCCCTGGTCTTTAAAAAAAAAAGAGAAAGTGACTACAGACTGATCCCTGAGGTGGTTGGAAATAAATATAACTGCAGGTACAGTTTAAAATCAAAAAAAGCATATCAATGTAGTCAGATAGACTTTCCAAATCCGTGCAATGAGACTGAAAGAGCAGATGAACCAACCCAACCCTGTCCCACGTGTCACTGACCTTTCGGGGGCTTCTCGGGAGGCTTTACCCCCTCCTGCACGAGGCACAGCCTTGGAACTCTTGTTGGCTGTCATGTTGGTCTGCAAACCACCAGCTCACCTGGTGGACAAACACAAGGATGTCAACAATTAAAGGACCTCTCCAAGGATGAAGCACAACAACCAGTTCAATCACCCTGAACAAAACAGCCCTGTTCAGAACGCTCGCTTTAGTAGTATCTCTTTAGGTCCACCTTAAAGATCCACCTTAAAAAAAAAAGTAAAATGAAACTTAAGGGACAGGAAATGAAGCTAACAGCAGTTAGCATTTGGAAAAGTGATCATTTGCAGGCTCTAGCAGGCACATTGTCGTCATATATAACATGTATACACTGGACAGATAAATCCTCTGAGGCTGGAAGTTTGTGTAGAACTCTGTGCTGCACTGTGGAGACAAGAATAGAACTTTTCGCAGACTTCCGGTTTTCCGATACCGCTGCCCTCGCCAGCACAATTCCAAGAATTTAGCGCATTGTGACGTCTTGATGAGTGCGTGTTTTATCTCCTGTACTTGGAGTGAGGAGGACCACAAAAACATGACTGAGTCATCTTTTTTCACACTTTGCCGACCTCCAGAGTCCTAAATATAAGGATTTAAATGATTAAAAAGTCGATTTTTGCATAATGTGGGACATTTAAAGAGCGGCAGCATTTCTGCACAAACACAAAAACACACGGCTCATATTGCAAACTCGGTTCAGTTCAGTTAAGTATTAGGTGTGAAATGAAGATAATATCGATTGTCATGATAAATCCTGTGCCTAAAACCAGATGACCGACATTCCTCTGCGACCACAGCCCAGCCGAGACAAAAGCAGGAGTGTCATTCGTCTGAACAGGTCACCTCTTGTACACCAAACTCTGGTTTTTTACGAAAGGTGTGACTCTGCATATTTGTGCCAACAGGTAAACACCAGCGTCTGTAGCAATAATAGGATGATACCAGGAACATATTATAGGAGTCAGTGCAGCCATAACTCACACAGCAGGTTGGACGTTCTGTGCCAGAGTTTTTCCTGTCACTACAGACATGTCTGTTATTGCCTCAAACTTGCACCACTGGAACAGAAAGTGCAGCATTTGCAGCAAGTTCTCAGTCTGCATTCACATCACAGCCAGAAAGGAAATGTGGACAGAAAACCATTAATCATGCAGCCGCTGCCACACTCATTGGTCCCGCAACGAGGAAAACCAAGAGAAAAAAACGACGTAAGTGAGCAAGTTTGAGGCGACCGAGTGCACGTCATGACTGATTTAATCTATAACCACAATGGTTAACTTCAGCATAGCAGACTCCCACACAATCTAACAACAGCAAGGGGAACTAACATTCTCATGTCTGTTACTATACCAATGTCACAACCTCGAGTATCTACTGATCCTGATATCAGGCCAATACAATCCCACAAAGAAGAAATAAACAGTTAACGAGATAAAATCAGCTAAAATAGTCTTTGTTTGTCTTTGCATAGTGAAGCATCACATTATATACGATGTCAGAGTTAGCATCTTTCTCTTTAATGTATGTGATCCAGTGATTTTGACCTTTATCGGACCAAAATATACTCAGTATTGTATGAGTTTATACCTAATTTAAACAAATCACAACAAAACAAATCTCTGTTATTTAAACTAATCTCTGCTAGAGATTTTTTGAGAATATTAGACGATCACTACTGGACACAGGCTAAGGTAACTTTGTCTTTTCATTGTGGCAACAATGAATAATGTTTGCACTTTGTAATAAAAACAAACAAACTGTGTTTCATACAGTATTTGCATTTCTGTAAGAACGTATCAGCTGATTCCCGTGTATTCGGCTTAAATGTGAATATTTTCTTAGATTCTTTGCCCCATAAAACAAAGAAATCATTAAAACTGAATCACTTTTGGTTTGTGGACGAAACAAGACGTTCGAGAACATCGTCATTTTCAGGTTTGACAAACACTGGTCGACGTTTTTTTTTAGCATTTTCTGTAGTGCTGGGCACTAGATCAACGCATGACGTCATGTGTGCCGTGACACCAGAGTCCAGGCACCGTTTACCAGTTAGCTCTGTTAGCTGCATTAGCTCCTTTAGCGCCGTTAGCGCACCTACAGTGGAACTGGAGCAGTCTGTTTATTGAAGAAGGAAGAGCAGCTTACCTGTGTATTGCGTATGTGTGCCTCTGTTTTTAAAGTTTAGCGTTACTTAAGCGACTCATTTTAACAATCTGGAGTCACGTAAAAAACATGACGTCATACCTTCCAGGTATTGACCAATCACAAGACAGTTGTGAAAGCTCTCGCTGGCTGGCCAATCACAACACACTCTGTCTTCTGGGGGTGAGATTTCAGTCTGAAACAGCGCGGCTGACGAGAGCTTCAGTGAGGAGAGATTTGGATCATCTCATTTGCAGCAAATAGGAGGTTTTTGACCATAAAAACAAGTTAATGTATGTAAGTAGACCTCCATAACTAACATATATGTGCAACAGGACCACTCTATGTGAGCTTTAAACCACCTAGCAAACCTATGATCGATGCTGGACAGTCACGGAAAAGTGCAGACAATAACAAACAACCATTCAATTAAACGTTTCCCGAACCTTAATCTCAAATTACTCCATCAGATAGTTAAAACCACTGTGTACTCTGAAGGCCATTGCCCCTGGAAAAAAAGAAAAACACTTTATGAAACGCTTTGACCCTTTCAAGAAAGCTCAAAGCGATTGTTCTGGTGCACGAGGAGGTCAAAAACGGAGAATCCCTGGAGATCAGAGGTGGAGGATGGGAGGGCGCATTGGCAGCGTGACTTGTTTACAGGAAGTAGTTGTTGTATGTACGAAGGAGTCAGCCAAGCAGTAGTGGAGCGGAGTCCTGGAGAGACGGATGAAGAGAGAGCGAGGCAGCATTCCTGCTGTCAGCTATTTCCTGTCACTGAGGACCGGGCGTGCATCATTATTTGTGTTCATCTAACACAAAGACGGATGCAGATTACAACTCATCTCTACTGTTGTCAGCCTGGCTTTTAAAGCTGTGGAGGAAAAGAAAATAATGTGCTTATGTCCAACTTTTACACCTATAGGCTAAGGGTGAATTCCAATTCCTCGCTTAACCCTCAATCTTAAAAATGTGCTGTCCCGATTCTCAGAAAAATTAAGTTGAGGGCCGAGTTTAAGGGCTGTATCGCCCTCAATATTGAGATTTTCCGAGACCACCGTTGGGAGCAAGGGCTACCCAGAATGCATTGCGTGTTTTCACGTAACAAAGATGGCGCCGAAAGCAGCGAAACGAGTGTGCTACAAATGAAGTATTTTCTTTGTTAATAGAGATATAAAAATGATCTTAGTTTAGGCCCATATTATGGATTACTGACGTCATTGTTGCGTAACATTTATTTTTTTATTATACAATCTTTTGTCAATAGTCGGCCGGTGCGGACAAGCGATGGTTTGCTATGGTTTACTTTTCAATAAGTCGTGGTGTGTGGTAACTGTCAGCTGAATATTTGTATGAGTATCATCTTATAACTAACTGACAACCTAATAACTTGACCGACAGACGGATCGTAATAAATTATCCTGACGTAAATGTGTTCTTCTTCTTCTTCTTCTTTTTTGGAGTTGACAGACTGGACGCAGCTTTTCGCGTTATTCTGCCCCCCGTAGTCTGAAGATGTATCTGCATTTAAGGGGTGTCCCATTTCTAAGTGACAAAATAACCCTCAACACTTGGTTTTGAGGGACAGTTAAGATTAAGGGTTGAGATTGAGGGTTAAGATAGGAATTGGAATTGACCCTAAGAAATCTGCAGGTGAATTAGAGTGAGTAATGACTAGGATTACAGAAAAGATTTCAATATTATTCTTCAGTTATATACACAAATAAGTCGGCGCTGCACACCCTAGCTGGAAAAATGTTTATCGTTCATGTTACTGTTGTCATTTTTTGTTGGACAGACAAAGTAAGAAGCACAGAAATAGGTCAAAGACGACCGAAACGGACTTTCTCAGTGTAAACACCAAGGCGTTAGCCAACTGACTTCCTGAGATCCGATAGCATCTCCTCACACAAAATCACAGGCTGTAAACAACCGCAGCTCGGAAAACTCTGCATTCAACCCGTTTTTCCCTCACATGTGTGAGCCAGACAGGAGCTAAACATCAGCAGCTTTATGGAGACGTTTCTTCATCAGCCATGACTTGACATGAACTGGTGTTTTACAGAGTGATGCAGGGCATGAAATGAGGCCGTCACTGTCGACTTTTTTTCAAAAACATTCATACCCCTGCGATATGAACCGTATATGAGCCGTCCTGCTGTTCCTGCTTGTTTTCTCAGGCACGTTCCAGTGTAAATGACCTTTAGCCCCCCCGGGCTAATATGACAAAACCCACCAGAACATCATCATATCATCGATCATATCGTTCTGCGATCAACAGGTTCTGGCTGCAGCAACAACATAAAGCTAAGGAACAGCGAGAGAAGAGAAAAAGTCACACATTTAGACAGATATGTGACATCTTCAGCCTCAGCAGCTGATGATATGACAGGAGTGGACTTCAGGAGTCAGCAGAGGATTAAACACAGCCGTTAAGCCCACGACAGAGTGACTGACATGGCAAAGATGTTAATGTAAGAGGGCAACATTGAGCTGGAACTGTACTCAACATGGAAATATAATGTAACATCAATCGTGACCCTAAGAATCAAATCGAATTGTGAGACACCCAAAGATTCACATCCCTATCTGATACTGATACTAAAATAGCAGAAAAATAATGAGAATCAAAGTAAGATCCCAAATTTGAAATGTTTCCACTTGTATTGTAACAAGACAAGAGATTAGACAATGTTGCACTAAAGTAGTTTGTAAGTATGTTGTCTTTTTTATGGTTATAGAGCACCTTTAATATACTCTTAACCATATCAGATACTGGTAACACTGGTAACATACGACTGCATCGCATTTCCCAACACAAGCAGCCTTTGTATCATTGTAAACACAATCACAGAGCATTGTGATGTATGTTATGATCAATATTCAATCCTGACAGGACAGTAACATCCACTACACTCTTAGAAATAAGGGTTCCAAAAGGATCCTTCTACACGGTTTGAGGTTCTACCTGGAACCCATTGCTTCTGAAAAACCCTTTTCCTGAAGAAAGGGTTTTTCAAGGGTTCTTGGTAACACTAATGGTTCCAGTAAGAACCATTTTGATCCAGAGAACCCCTTAAAACCCCTTTCCTGAATAAAGGGTTTTAAAAGGGTTCTTGGTGGAACCCTCCAAAAGGGTTTCAGGTAGCACCAACTGGAGCCAAAAAGGGTTCTCCTATGAGGAAATGAGGCTCCACCTGGAGCCCTTAGTGTTACCAAGAACCCTTTCAAAACCCTTTATTCAGGAAAGGGGTTTTAAAGGGTTCTCTGGATCAAAATGGTTCTTACTGGAACCATTAGTGTTACCAAGAACCCCTGAAAAACAAATGGTTCCAGGTAGAACCTCAGCTCTTGTAGAAGAACCCTTTTGGAACCCTTATTTCTGAGAGAGAGTGTAGAGTGAAAGAAAGCCGAGGAGATCGATCCATGCACAGTTAAACTACAGCTCAACTCCACTGTTCGGTTGTTACGTGGTGATGTGTTCTCTTTTCATCATTTTCCTGAATAAAGGGTTTTAAAAGGGTTCTTGGTGGAACCCTCCAAAAAGGGACAATCCGAACAACCTTATATGGTTCCACTTAGCACTTTTATTTCTAAGAGTGTACACTCAACGCAGAGAGATGAAAAAGGCCAGATATTTCTTCCTGACGTTGAACAGTCAACGGCATCATCTTCATGAACAAGTTCAGCCGTTTCGAGGGTTTTTTCCTGGTGTTGTAACGTTCATTTCCATAATAATGAAGCGATTGCATGACAGAGAAATCAATGACTGACATTTTCCTCCTCAGTAACATGAGCGTATTCATGGAATGGGAATATAACAGTGTGTCTCCATTAGACCACAGTATGTCAGTATGTGGGCTGGAATAAAAGAGCCCTTTGTGTTCAGACAGTGTTCAATATGTCCTTGAGAGAGACAAGTCTTATCACCCACTGCATGTGTGTGTGTGTGTGTGTGTGTGTGTGTGTTTCCTGGATAAACACTGACCTTGTCAGGACCAGTAGTCCTTATAGGCATTAACTGGTAACTGGTGCATTTACTGGTGTCCTACTGGAGAATAGCTACACAAACTGGGCGAGACTCAATTAGTGAAAACATCTTTCTAAGTAGATTCCAAACATCCTCGGCCCTGTCACGTCTGACAGATCGTCTGATAGACTGTTCACTCGGCTACACACAGGAATGTGGCTAACACTGAGCGGCGGCTCGAATTTAAAATATTAAAGAATGTTTTCAGAGGGTGAAAGAAAACACACGAGGGACCGGGGCCAGAAACACCTGGACCTAACCCTCGCCGAGAGCCTCGCTCTCATTCATCCACACAGAAATATGCACTCTGTCAGCACCTGGCACTGCGTGTTCATGAGTGTGTGAGCAGCAGCGCAGCAGCGTTTCAGGATAACGTAACGCATGAACATTCATTAACCTGTGATTCTGTTCATAATAAGCTCCAATGGACAGAAGCTGAAACTTTATTCCACCGTCTCTAACTCTCTTCTGTCCGACCTTGTTCTTTATTTCTGCTGATCGGCAAACCTGACTTCAAGGCAGCCAAGAAGCTGCAACAGGCAGCCAAGAAGCACTGGGGAAAGGAATGAGTGAAAACTCTCTGCAAATTCTCAACGCTTTCCACACAACTGTCAGGGAGATATGAGCGCATGAGCCCACACACTGATCCACACACTGATCCACACACTGATCCACACACTGATCCACGCCACTGTTTCACTATCTGCAGAAACACCAGTGTTGTTGTCCCCGATCGACAAAATACTACATACTTGAGCAGAGAAGCAGAGAAATCTGGAGCTGAAATGCAAAAAAGTTATTCTGGTGGAGGGGAATCCCGCTCTCCTCAAAACATTTACTCTGTGACCTGGGCTTTTAAGATGCACACCACCATTCAAAAGTTTGGGCTCACTTAAAAACGTCCTTATTTTTGAAGGAAACACACTTTTTCTTTCAATGAATCTAACATTGAATGAATCAGGAATCCACTCTATACATTGTTAATGTGGTCAACGACTATTCTAGCTGCAAACGTCTTAATGGAATATGTACACTCTTAGAAATAAGGGTTCCAAAAGGGTTCCTTCTACAAGGGCTGAGGTTCTACCTGGAACCATTTGCTTCTCAAAAACCCTTTTCCCAAAGAAAGGGTTTTTCAAGGGTTCTTGGTAACACTAATGGTTCCAGTAAGAACCATTTTGATCCAGAGAACCCTTTAAAACCCCTTTCCTGAAGAAAAAAGGGGTCTACCTGGAGTCAAAAAGGGTTCTCCTACACTCTTAGAAATAAGGGTTCCAAAAGGGTTCTTCTACAAGGGCTGAGGTTCTGCCTGGAACCGTTTGCTTCTGAAAGCCCTGAATAAAGGGTTTTAAAAGGGTTCCAGGTGGAACCTTTAAAAAAAAGGTTCTACCTGGAGCCAAAAAGGGTTCTCCTACACTCTTTGAAATAAAAGTGCTAAGTAGAACCATATAAGGTTCTTCAGCTTGTCCTCATTGGTGAACCCTTTTTGGCTCCAGGTAGAACCTTGTTATAAAGGTTCCACATGGAACCCTTTTAAAACCCTTTATTCAGGAAAGGGCTTTTAAAGGGTTCTCTGGATCAAAATGGTTTACTGGAACCATTAGTGTTACCAAGAACCATAGAAAAACCCTCTCTTCGGGAAAGGGTTTTTCAGAAGCAAATGGTTCCAGGTAGAACCTCAGCCCTTGTAGAAGAACACTATTGGAACCCTTATTTCTAAGAGTGTACATAAGTGTATAGAGGCCCATTTCCAGTGTTCTAAGGGTACATTGTGTTTGCTAATAGCGTTTGAAGGCTATTGGATGATTAGAAAACCCTTGAAAACCCTTGTGCAATGATGTTAGCACAGCTGAAAACAGCAAAGTTTGAAGGGCAAATCTTTTGATGAATAAAAGTCTGACTTTTAATGGAAAACAACAAAAATTGTATAGGTGAGCCCAAACTTTTGATCATAGAACCTCTGCCGATGCTGGAACTGCCAACATTCCCGTCTGACACATAGAGAGAGAGTGGTATATATTGTGAATATACTCTCCTTACATGGTAATCCACAGCTCTCTCACCTCTCTGTGTGACGACATGTAAAAGAAAACCACCAAGGTCGATGCTGCTGGCGGTCGCACACACGCCCATGCCTGAATAACGAGCGCCGCTCGATCCACCGCATTCACCGTGTAAATACATTTCTCCATTGACCAGGTGGATCTGCTTCTTGGTGCCGTTTCAGCAATTTCAGCCCCTTTTTTTGCCCTGAGTAATCATCACACACAAAAATCCCTCGGTGTAGCCTCGATATGAGCGTGTACAGCTGCAGCTGCAGGGAAAACAAGCTCAGATCCATGTGAGCTGCAGCGGGGGGGGGCCAGAGTTAGTGTCAGCGAGGTGACCCCTGACACAAAAGTCTCTCCTCCAAGGACAAAGGATGCAGATACGATCGTGTTTTTTAAAAAGTCCAAACGACTGCCAAAACATTTCACAAGCAACAGATCAGCATAAAACATCCTGCAGCAAGAGAATAAGAAACCAAAGACGTTCGTGCACCACAGTCCCATCTCATGATGTCAGTCACGATGCAGTTTACGTCCACGTCTGTTCACGCTGACATACGATAATACGCGCAGATAAGACTTTGGAGGAGTTTATTAAAAAAAAAAAAAAAAAAAAAGTCTTATAGCAAATGAATTCTTGAGCTGTCGCCAAAAATGTGTTTTATCAGTTCCAGTCCATGTGAACCATTGTGCCAGATGTAATTAAATTCCATCCCGACATTCCTGTATAATGGCATTCACAGTCTAACTAACAACTGTTTTCGTCATGGATTCATCGGTTTATTTTGCTTTCTCCATCGGGTGAGTTTGTGACGGGGATGTTTACGACGTTTGGGTTTTGTAATGTCACATGAATGCGTCCTCGTCGTTCGTTATTCCTTCCTGTTCTTCCTCCGTCCCTGACCTCATCAACTTGTTAGTACATCCTTAAAGCGGAACGAGACCGGAAGTTCCTATTAATGCTGTTTTTTAGTGTGTATCTGCGTCATTACCTTGTTTACGAAGCCCTGAAGGTTCTAAACAAACAGTTCAGCCACTGCTGAGAACGCTGTGTTTTATTGGAATCTCGGGCTCAGCGCGATCTCTGAAAAAACCCGGTCCGGTTACGTAAACACCGGTTCTCCTGAACAGCAGATCGTCCTGCTCCGGGCACTAGTCCGGGCACATCCGGTTGCGTACATTGAACCGCAGAAAAAGAATAACGTCCGTTGTGGAGGTGTTTCACGAGCGACAGTGTCTTCTGACTCTGGGTCTGACTCCGGGTCAAAGGTCGTCAAAGGGACTGCGGCGGGGAGTCGTGAAGAAGCTATTTTTAAACATTGTTAAAACAATGTTTTGATAATGAGGAGCAGTGCATCCACCGTTCCAGAGGGGGGAGCTGTGCTTCTGAGAGCTGGTGTGCTGAATATGTAACTTCCTGGTTGAGAGAGTTGAGTCTCAAATATCGCGGCTGGGGAACAGCGTCAGAAAAGAGGATTTCTATCGGCTCGTTTACAGCAACTAGGAGGTTTTTGACCATAAAAACAAGTTAATGTATGTAAGTAGACCTCCATAACTCACATATATGTGCAACAGGACCACTCTATGTGAGCTATAAAATATCTGATCACGGGGAACAAGACGTCAACAGAGATCTCAAAATGACGAAATTCCACAAACCGTAGATATGTATTTTGTTTTCATTGCCACAGAAGAGAAAAGAAACTGGAAAATAAATAATAACGGTGAGAAATCAGAGAACCCGGAATCCCTATCACCTTGACCTCTGACTGCTAATATCTTATCTTACTGCTATATCAGTTCATCCTTGATTTCAGCTGAACTTCGGTGCCAAGTTTCAGGAAATTCCCAAGGAATTACAGCGATACTGTGTCCGAGTCCAAGTGTGAGCAAACTGAAAACAGAAACGCTTCCTGCTCGTGAGGTCACCGACGCAGAAACATGAAGTCAAACCAATCTGTTAGTCAACCGATGATCCCTCCTAACCTCGTCTTAATCTGATTATTAAAGGCACAAATCAGAGTTTCTAAGAAAAACAGATGAATGGAAACTCAGCTTTGTCTGCAGGGACACTTGAGTAATTGGATGACTCAGTTATCAGTGATTGATTATTTGGAAACAAAGACAAGACAGAGCAGGATGTCTACGTTTTATAAAGCTTTAAAAAAAGAGGCATGGAAGGAACCCTTATTTCTAAGAATGAACAAGAAGGCACTCATACCAACATCAATTCAAATATCTCATAGTGATGGGACAATACCACTTATCCATTATCCATCAACACCTGAAAATACACACATCACGTGACCACTCACACACACTGCATGTGTGTCGGCGTAAACAGGAAGCACATTGTCTACTGTGCAGTTATTGTTGGTGTAACTCAAAGCAAAAGAGCGGCGTTGCGACGCTTTCCAGGTATCCCACCAGGAAGTGAACATGGGTGTTTCCAAAAGTCTCCATTTCTGCTCGTCCAAACTAAAACACACGCCTGATTTTACTAAATATAAAACCAGATTTCTATCACAGGAGCTGGAAAATGTCTTGTTGTTGCTGTTTTGACAACATGCATAAAGGTAGAATAATGTGCAGCTCACTATTCCTTTAAAGCTCACATAGAGTGGTCCTGTTGCACATATATGTTAGTTATGGAGGTCTACTTACATACATTAACTTGTTTTTATGCTCAAAAACCTCCTAGTTGCTGTAAACGAGTCGATAGAAATCCTCTTTTCTGACGCTGTTCCCCAGCCGCGATGTTTCAGAGTCAACTCTCGCACCCAGAAGACAGACTGCGTTGTGATTGGCCAGTACCCGGAAGTGACATATTCAGCACATCCGCTCTCTGAAGCGCAGCTCCCCCCTCTGGAACGGTGGATGCACTGCAAATTATTATCAAAACATTGTTTTAACAGTGTTTAAAAAATAGCTTCTTCACGACTCCCCGCCGCAGTCCCTTTGACGACCTTTGACCCAGAGTCAGAAGACACTGGCGCACGTGAAACACCTCCACAACGGACGTTATTCTTCTTCTGCGGTTCAATGTACGCAACCAGCCGTTTTACGTAACCGGACCGGGTTTTTTCAGAGATCTCACTGAGACCGAGATTACAATAAAACACAGCGTTCTCAGCAGTGGCTGAACTGTTTGTTTAGAACCTTCAGGGCTTCTTAAACAAGGTAATGACGCAGATACACACTAAAAAACAGCGTTAATAGGAACTTCCGGTCTAGGTCCGCTTTAAAAGTACTCTGGGACATTCAGTGTCAGATCTTATTTTCTCTCAGACATTTTCAATCAATCATGGACTGATTGACAGATGGATGGAACCAGGAAAGACACCAGGAACTTTGAGTTAGGAAACCGCAGTGAGCTTTAAAGTGTCTGGGTAAAGGCCAGACTTAATATTCCTGTTAAAGAACTTCCTCAGCAGCGTCATGTTTTCAGTGAGAGTGGAAACTCATTGTTTGGTCTGCACAATACAAACGTTTAAGAAGAGCGAGGGAGTGAGGGCTGAAGAAAGCCAGTCGCTGTGCTGGGTTTGCATTTCACCGAGTTAGATAAGAGCGTCAGGACTTCAGATGTAATCTGTGAGGAACAGTCGTATAAACAGTCATGACAGACTTAAAGTTAGACTTCTGACGACTTACAATCGTTAATCTCAAACCTGGATCTGCACTAAAATGTGACGTATGAATGTAAACGCAGCACAGTTTTAGATTATTGTTCGTCCTGTGGTTAAATTTAGTTCCTCTTAACTGTATTTGCACTAAATAAAATGTTGTTTCTATTCTTTGACTATACGCTGACTATATGCACATACGAAAACCTAACCTAGCTGCAACGTCTGCAAGTTGCTCAATTTCAAATCGGCTAAATGACTTAGCCCGAGAACACGCTAACATTAGCCAACTGTGTTTGTCATTTCCATATAAAAACATAAACGATGTGATGGTTTCAGTGCGAGGATCTGCTGCTTTCTTAATAAATGTACATGCATATGTACATGTATATGTATATATGTACATGTATATGCAGCTAATTACATTATTAAGCATTAAAGTGCACAGTATTAACCAAATAACTATGAACCAGGACACACACACACACACACACACACACACAGGTCCATGTATTGACATTCATTCATTCGAGCAGTCTAAACAAAGCTTCACCACTAATCTGAACCATAACCAGTCCACGTTTAAGCCTAACTTAATCCTAACTTTAACTCGTGCCTCAGAAAAGTGGTTCTGCCTCATTAGGACCAGGTTTTGGTGTCTCCATGGGGGACAAATGGTCCTGGAAACAGTGGGTGTTTGTAATAGAAAGAAGGTCCCGAAGAGGCAAGAAAAACAAGTCTGCACACACACACACGCACACACACACTGCTTTACTGCACTTCATGGTTTATGTCGATGACCATATATGGACATGTGGGGATTAGCGCTACATTTAAACGCACCTTCCATCTTCTATCGTGGTCAGATTAACACAGAGATTAAACTGCCTTTATTCTCCGCTAATCTGAGAGAAATAAACAGAAACAAAGAAACACTTTGAACTTCTGCAGCTACAGCTCCTGAATAACGGGTCCAAAAAAATCCGGCGGCTTTTTTTTTTTTTTTTTCTTTTTTTTACCTCCGTGTTTCTGCTCACATCCATGGCTGCAGCCGCTGACATGTTGAGATTATAATCCCTTTGAGACGAACAAATCCTGTTTCGTCTGCGCTTTAGAGAAACTTTGGCTGCTTTCGCCGGATACCTGCCCTGCTCAATAAACTCACACTCATGTCTTTCCAAGCAAAACCGACACACACAAAAAAAAAAACTGCAGCCTGCCTCCTCTTTCACAGAGGGGAGGCAGGACTTGTTGCCATGGTGATGGGTCGTTTACCCCCCCCGGCCCCCCCCATCCAGATTTGCCCCTCTGTTTATTGTCCTGGTGGAGAGAGAGTGAGAGAGAGAGAGTGAGGATTGTGAGGAGATGAATATTCAGCTGCTGAACTGAAGAAAACACTGTTTCCAGCGCTGCAACACATTGTTATGTTGAAATCCTCCCATGGTCAACAGGAATACATTACACACATACACTGTAAAAAAAAAAAAAAAAAAAAAAAAAAACATTTCAAGGCAACTTGCTGCAATTTTTGAGTTTAAAGCCCAACAAAAGATTTTTTTTAAAAGTTCCATCAAATTATATTATTTTGTTGTGCAAACTCAAAATTCTCTTTTCAAACAGTTTGGCTAACTAATTTTGTTCAGATAATGTAAAAAATAAAAAAAAGTATTGAAAAATAAAAATTTTAATTTTGAGTTGCAATCTTTTGTTGAGCTGTAAACTCAAAAATGCAGCAAGTTGCCTTGAAATTTAGTTTTCTCAACTTTTTTTTACAGCGCACACACACACACACACACTGTAAAAAAGGAAAATTTCAAGCCCAACAAAAGATTGCAAGTTTTTTTTTTTTTTAAAGTTTCATCAACTATATAATAATATTTTGTTAGACAAACTTGTGCCAACTCAAAATTCTCTTCTCAATTTTGGGTAACTAATCTTGTTCAGATAATTTAATGTATTAAAAAATAAAATTTAGAATTTTGAGTTGGCATAACTCTAATTTACAAGTTTTTCTAACCAAATTATATTAGTTGATGGAACTTTTTAAAAATCACGCAATCTTTTGTTGGGCTTTAAACTCAAAAATTGATTGCAGCAAGTTGCCTTGCTTTGAGTTTTCTCGACTTTTTTATTTTTTACAGTGCACACACACGCACACACACAAAGATGTCTCTCACGTGTCAGAGATGAATGTGTGACCAAACTGCAGCAGAGACGTTTCACTGAGGATTATCACCGGAGTATAAATTAGCCGCAGATTATTTTCCAAACTGTTATAACCTTGTTTCACGTATTTATTCATTAGTTTCTACATTGTGAAGACACACAAAGCAAACTTTTTCAAGGTTTTCTGACATTATAAGCGACAAATTACTCCAAATATTTGTCAGTTGCAGCACTAGTTGGGATTAATACACCACCAGTGCTGATATATGCAAGTAAAAGTACACTTATACTAGTAATTTTAGGTCAATCGCTAAACGGAGAAGTCAAAATAATAATAAGATAAAATACTTATTATGCATCAGAACTGCAGTATATTTACAAATAACTCTGTCATAGTCCATAATAATAAAGTCTGTTATTATCTGCAGTGTCTTTCACTGTCACACTGACGTAAAAAGTAAAAGTAGGAGGTGACGTTACACGACTGCAGTAAAACAACAAACTCTACCGTTTCTCCCTGAGCTTCTTGTTTTTAGTGACCTCTAGTGGTTTAACGTCCAGGTGGATTCAGGACCGTGTGACATCACGTGTGATTACAAACCAGGAAGCAGAGTCTGTCAGTGACTGTGTAAGAACAGTGATTCAGTAAATGAGCATAATAGTTTTCTCCTTCTGGATGTTTTGTGTTTTTTTGTGTTTCCTTCAGTGTCGACCGCTCTGGATCTGAACTGAACTAAAGAGCTGTGACCGCAAAATGTTAATGTTCACCCAAATGTAATCGGTCACTTAACTCTCCCTGTTCTGTCGCTGTGGGGCCAAAAACTCAGCAACAAAGCAAATACAAGACGATTATCCCAAACACACGCCCAGGATGGGAAAAACCACAGAGATGACAAACATCTACAGCCGGGGTCAAAAGGTCAGCGTGGTCAGGAAAAAGGTCGATTTATACAATTATAAGTGAGTTTTACTTTATGTCGACTATATTTCACACGTCTATAAATCATATGTTAGTGTCATTTCACAATAAAAGCCTGCAAAGCTAAGACATAAACATCTTATTTCTCAATTTCCAGTCACTGTTCAGATCATTACTTATTATTTAAGCTGCTCAGTGCACAAGAACTTTGTTTTAAGAGGTGCAGCTGTTTTATTTCAAATATATATGTGCACTGCAGGTTCTTGATGGAACCCTCCAAAAAGGGGTCTCCTACACTCTTAGAAATAAGGGTTCCAAAAGGTTCCTCCTTCTACAAGGGCTGAGGTTCTACCTGGAACCATTTGCTTCTGAAAAACCCTTTTCCCGAAGAAAGGGTTTTTCAAGGGTTCTTGGTATCACGAAAGGTTCCAGTAAGAACCATTTTGATCCAGAGAACCCTTTAAAAGCTCCTTTCCTGAATAAAGGGTTCATAAAAAGGTTCTACCTGGAGCCAAGAGGGTTGTCCTACACTCTTAGAAATAAAAGTGCTAAGTAAAACCATATAAGGTTCTTCGGCTTGCCTCGTAGGAGAACACTTTTTGGCTCCAACCCTTTTGGAGGGTTCCACCAAGAACGCTTTTAAAGCCCTTTATTCAGGAAAGGGCTTTAAGGGATCAAAATGGTTCTTACTGGAACCATTAGTTTTACCAAGAACCCTTGAAAAACCCTTTCCTCTGGAAAAAAGGGTTCTTGGTGGAACCCTCCATAAGGGTTCCAAGTGGAACCTTTGTAAAAAGGTTCTACCTAGAGCCAAAAAGGGTTCTCCTATGCGGACAAGCCAAAGAACCTCATATGTTTCGACTTAGCACTTTTATTTCTAAGAGTGTAGAACACTTTTTGGCTAACATTTTTGGCCCTTTTGGAGGGTTCCACCAAGAACCATTTTAAAAGCCAACCCTTCAGAAGCAAATGGTTCCAGGTAGAACCTCAGCCCTTGTAGAACGAACCCTTTTGGAACCCTTATTTCTAAGAGTGTATGAGGACAAGCCGAAGAACCTTATATGGTTCTACTTAGCACGTTTATTTCTAAGAGTGGACATAGGTGTATAGAGGCCCATTTCCAGTGTTCTAATGGTACGCTGTGTTTTAAGAGGTGCAGGGTTTTAATCGTACATGTTTTATTTAAAATATGGACGTGCACTGCAGTCATTTGTGCATCATTTGTTATTAAAACTCTGTTATATTTTATCAGATGGAGGGAAAAACGAAAATAAGGAAAACATATTGACCCAGAAAATACCTCCAACCCCCAACGTCTTATCAGAAACACAACATACAAACACAAATATGTCAAATATGTGCACTGTACACAACAATAAGTGGCTGCTGTTGTTTCCAAGCAAACACTGAACTATCAGCATCAAAGTGTTGTTTTTCACTCTAAAATAACAACAACAACAGCGTCCTCACAGTTCATGAAATGAGTCAATAAAAAGTCCCTATGATACAAAAACATTCCCTCTGTCCCTGAAGGTTATTGATTAAAAACAACATCTTTACACTCAAAGTTAAAGCACTGTCCGTGCATTAAAAACCCCGCTCGTCTCAGTCTCTCGGGTCGTCTTATCGTCCCACACACACTTGGGAACAGAGGAAGTTGCAAAAGTCCAGACATCCGTTATCGCAGTTCTGTAACATCACAGTCAGCAGGAAAAAAACCTCCAGCTCTGTCACTGCACGCCTTTTCTCAGAGACACTCGGAACCTTTTCAAGGTCTCGTAAAAAGAGAGAGCGTCCTTCCTGAACACACACACACACACACGCACACATTCTCACTGTCCGAGCACAAAAGATGGAGACACTGGGTTCTGTTTGTGGGATGTTTCACTAGAACATGAGCCTCGCTTTAACTCGTGGTCTTCATTGTTCCATTGATCACAGCGACGTCTGGAGACCTCATTAAAAGCCACATCCTGCTCTTCTATGACACGTGAACGTGAAAGAAAAGGTCAAATCACAGCATTTAACTGCTCTAACTACTGTTTATAAAGTCACATACACCAGTGTCACTGAGAAATGTTCTTATTTTTAAAGAAAAAGCACTTTTTTCAATGATTATAACATTAAATGAATCATAAATACACTCTATACATTGTTACTGTGGTAAACGACTATTCTAGCTGCAAACGTCTGTTTTTAATGGAATATGTACACTTAGAAATAAGGGTTTCTTCTACAAGGGCTGAGGTTCTACCTCAAACCATTTGCTTCTGAAGGGTGGCTTTTAAAAGGGTTCTTGGTGGAACCCTCCAAAAAGGTTCCAGGTGGAACCTTTATAAAAAAAGGTTCTACCTGGAGCCAAAAAAGGTTCTCCTACACTCTTAGAAATAAAAGTGAACCATGTAAGGTTCATCGGCTTGTCCTCATAGGAAAACCCTTTTTGGCTCCATGTGGAACCATTATACCCTTGGAAATAAGGGTTCCAAAAGGGTCCTTCTACAAGGGCTGAGGTTCAACCTGGAACCAAGGGTTCAAGGGTTCTTGGTAACACTAATGGTTCCAGTAAGAAACATTTTGATCCAGAGAACCCTTTAAAAGCCTTTTCCTGAATAAAGGGTTTTAAAATGGTTCTTGGTAACCTTTCTAAAAGGTTCTACCTGGAGCCAAAAAGGGTTCTCCTATGAGGACAAGCAGAAGAACCGTATATGGTTCTACCTAGCGCTTTTATTTCTAAGAATGTACGGAGCCACAAGCAAACTACATCCAATCATGTATGTGTTTTCACTGTACACTCTTAGAAATAAAAGCGCCAAGTAGAACCATGTAAGGTTCTTGGGCTTGTCCTCATAGGAGAACCCTTTTGGAGGGTTCCACCAAGAACCCTTTTTAAACCCTTTATTCAGGAAAGGGGTTTTAAAGGGTTCTCTGGATCCAAAATGGTTCTTACTGGAACCGTTAGTGTTACCAAGAACCCTTGAAAACCTCTTTCTTCAGGAAAGGGTTTTTCAGAAGCAAATGGTTCCAGGTAGAACCTCAGCCCTTTTGGAACCCTTATTTCTAAGAGTGTATGAGGACAAGCTGAAGAACCTTATATGGTTCTACTTAGCACTTTTATTTCTAAGAGTGTACATAGGTGTATAGAGGCCCATTTCTAGTGTTCTAATGGTACATTGTGTTTGCTAATGGCGTTAGAAGACTATTGGATGATTAGAAAACCCTTGTTCAATGATGTTAGCACAGCTGGAAACTGTTTTATTTGGAATAAAAATCATTATTTCTAATCTTGTCAATGTCTTGACTATATTTTCTATTCATTTTGCAACTCTTTTGATGAATAAAAGTCTGACTTTTATTGGAAAACACAAACAAAATTGTATAGGTGAACCCAAACTTTTGAACAATAGTGTACGTGAAACTCTTACAGCCTCAGTAAAAACTCTGCTGCTGTAAATCTCAGCTTTTCTCTTCACCTGCTGCTGCAGCAGCAGTGGAAATAAGTGAGTTTATTATCACAAATAAATCAATAAAACCTCGCGTGTTTGTCGAGGATCCACCGTGAGCTTTCACAGGGATTATTCCACAGCTCTGTGCAGCTTCTGACACCGACATGCCAAACATTCATCTCATTCACCTTCTGCACATTCCCACTGTGTGACGGGGGTCGAGGGGGGAAAACGCTGCAAATACTTGAACCCGTTTTTAGAAAAAGGAAAATAAATAAATAAATAAAAGAGACGACGCTGGCTTACAGGCTACATATTTAGAATGTGTAATAGTGTCATAATAAACACCACGTCAGGCTTTGAGAAAGCTAATAAAAAAGTCCTGGACTGAGATGAGTCAGTGGACAGTGTTTAGTCAACAGTGCAGCTCTGACAGGGAAAAGATATTCATTATCGTAATGATAGTCATTATCTTTTCTGTTGTTTAGGAATAAAATAATATAATAATAAAATGTGTCATATTTGAGTATTAAAGGTGCATTATGTAATAAATCTAAAGCAACTTGGGCACAAAATCCTCCTAATATGTCACAGAGACTCAGGAATAATGTTCATATAACAAACTGAACTCACCAACAACAACAGTACAGACAAAATATTTGCATAAAAAAAAAATCATGTTTTGGCGTCATGTGGCGCCACCTACCGCCATCTACCAATCATTGCAGTCAGTAGAGTCTAAGCTGCCGAGCAACCACGGGTTGCCAGTTACGTCAGAAAAACGAAAACCTTAAAGACCTCGGTATTTTGAATTTAAATGTGATTTGTCACCTCCAAAGGACCAGTAGTCCTCATTGAGACCAGGTTCTGGTCTAAATGAGGCAGAACCTGATTTCTGAGGAACTGGACAGGTTAGACATTAACTGGTTAAAGTTATGGAAAATGTTTCAATGCAGTGTCCTAAGAAGAATAGCTGTGCAAAACTCTGTGTGTGAGTGTGTGTGTGTGTGAGTGAGTGTACCTGGTATTCCTTATGTTGTGGGGACCTAAATCTGTTTACACACTCACATTATGGGGATTTGTCCTCCTTGTGAGGACAAAAGTCAAGTCCCCATAAAGTATATGATGACATTTTAAAGTGAAGACGTGTTTTAAAGTTAGGGTTAGGTTAAGGTCAGGGGTCAGGGGTCAGGAGTAGGTCATTAACTAAGGTTAAGGTGAGCGTAAGTCCCCAGTAAAGTCAATGCAATGCCCTCTGAAGTCAAGGAAACAAGTTTGTGTGTGTGGACCACCACCTGGCAAAACACCTTTATTGTGGGGACATAATGCTCGGTCCCTAACATGGTCCCCACAATGTGGTAAAGAAGACATGCAGATGTGTGTGTGTGTGTGTGTGTGTGTGTGTGCGTCTGTCTATGTGTGGATGTGTGTGTTCTTGTCTTTCTATTCTTGTGTGGACCACCACCTGGCACAACACCTTTAATGTGGGGACATTTTTCCTTGTGAGGACATTATGCAAGGTCCCGAACGTGGTCCCCACAAAGTGGTAAATATAGTAGATGTGTGTGTGTGTGTTGCTGTGTATGTGTATATGTGTGTGTGTGTGTGTGTGTGTGTCAGTCTGGCAAAGTGTCACACAAACATTATTAAAGAGTAACCGAAGCGCGACGTGCTGCGACACGAGGCGAAAAACAACAAAAGAAAGGTAAACGCAGGTGAGATCATAAACAACATCTGAGGAGCTGCTTCATTTCTAATGTTGGACGTGCACCAGGTCAGAATCATAGGCTGCGGCGCCCCCTGTAGGCTCATCGCTACAGATGCAGCCAGCGCTGAAGCAGAGAAGACTGAAGGAACCTCTTTTCCCACCAAATCAAACAAACAATGGATTATTTAATCAGTCTAACAATAAAAGTCTGTGAATAACTGAAGACTCATTCAACAACACGGCAGAGAATCAAAGACAAAGGGAGCGTTTTCCTCCTCCTCCTCATCATTATGAACACAAACTCAGTAAAGATGCTTCAAAAGTGTGCTTTAAACCCTCAGATGTGAACTTATCTAACATGTAAAAGTGCTGAAACAAAGCGTCAAACCTGCTTGAGTTTGCTGCTGCTGCTGCAGAGTCGGCTCAGTGATCCATTCTCCCGCACAGCCTGTGTCGCTTTTTGTCTGTGCAAACTGAAAACTGACTTTTTTCCTGCGGGGAAAAGAGAAAAAAAAAAAAACACTCCTCAGTATAACTGCATGCAGAGAGAGAGAGAGAGAGAGAGAGGGAGAGGGAGAGAGAGGGGAAAGAGGACTGAACAGGAAATCATGACGCAGCTGTATATGAAAATCACTCAGTGGATCATGTTTGGGCCGATCCATATCTTTTATCCTCACAGACAGCCTCCTCCTAATTAATGCAGCCACACTTTTGTAAAACAGGCTTTTTTTTTCTTTCCTTTCTTTCCTTTAATGACAGCATCAAACTGGCTGTTTTTTCCCAGTGGTTTCCAGATGTTTCTGAGTGCATGAATGGAACTGGGGAGTTTCTGACTGAGCTGGGAACGAGGAACATGTCACCACCACCACAGTAACTGGAGATGTTTCGTGTTGCTCTTACCTCCGCAGATCATTCAGAGGAACACCGAGCGACTGGTTACACAGACGGCAATAATCTGATATTAACCGGATTAATGAAAATAGTACGATCTGAGGCTGGAATATCTCTGGATTAAGAGCAGATGTAGTGAAATGGACTGGAAGGTTTTACTTTTTGTAAAAAAAAAAAAGTGTTTCTTTTATTCAAAAGAACCATAAATACTTACTGGGAAGTAGTTATGTGAAAATATGGAATTATATTTAGTAAAAAATAAAGTTTTTTTCTAAGGAAAGGAAAGCACTCGGAGAGCACAGACCTCCGACCGCCAAGGCAGCTCAGCCCCCCCACAAAATAGCGAAAAAAATAGTGGTATCGTCTACGGATCACGCCCAAAATTTAATCACTTGTTCCTGGTCCCATTGTGGACTAGGGCTGGGCGATATATCGGAAATTTAGCGTTATCGAAATTTACGACGATAATCGACGTCATTTTGCCGTTATCAATACATTCGATAATTAAAAAAACAAAAATAAATAAATAAATAAATAAAAGTTGTTTTTGACTGTGTGTGTAGGTAGGCAGGCTACCTGTATCTTCATGTCCCTTTAAGACACTCAAACTCTTATATCAGGCAATGGTCAATTATGCAAATTAGGCGATGACGTCATTTAGCAACTTCGAACTTATCGTTCGTTTATCGTTATCGAGGTGAGCTGCTCAATATATCGTGATATTGATTTGAGGCCATATCGCCCAGCCCTATTGTAGACATTTCCTGAAAATTTCATCCAAATCCGTCAGCGCCTTTTCGAGTTACGTTGCTAACAGACAGACATACCTCCTTGGGGGAGGTCAAAAATGGTAAATTTAGTCACCTTATATGGGCATGTTGACATCATACTTTAGTTTCTTACAGCAGGGGTTGAATATTCAGATTACTGGTGTCCATCTGAACCTGTAGTCCAGTCGTTATGAATCACAAAAATATATTTACCGAGCCACAGAAGCATATTGGTGCACGACAAACACAAACACTTCACTTTAGCCGTCTAACAGTGTGAATATAAAGCTGGATTTCATTTCTTTTATCAGACCCTGGTGTGAAAATGCAGTGCATTACAATGCAGTGGATACGTATATGTGCATATATTATAATTATTATATATCCTTTCAACATCGTTTGAGTTTAAAGTAATAAAAAAACATAAATCAAATATTCGACAGGGCAGAAATACTGGTTTGTGAGACTCTCGTCTGTGTGAGAACTCACTGTAGGTGTAGGTAGGTCTTATATATCATTACAGGAGTGAGTCATGTTGACCTTATATTAACCAGGACGCTGAAGCTCTTCAGACCGATGAGCACACGGCTGAAGTCCTGGTTTGGTTCGGTTTGGTTTCCTCGATCTTAACGTAAAACACAAATAAATGCACGTAAACGCGTGAATGACAAATATTACACAAATTTATTTCAAAGTCAAAGGTGTCACATGTATATCGTCGTTTAAAGAACACAAACCACGGTTCTTCGACACACTCGCTCGGCTCATTCTCACAAAAAAAAAATCATCGCTCCGATAAATCAGCGCAGCTTTTGTTACAAGGATTTTGACGTCAGTGTCTGACCGAGAACAGGGAAGTTACCAAATGAAAGACTACACACACATGAAAGAGGATCAATAGCACAGCTATAAGGTTTATGACGCGACATCAGCAGAGGAATTGCATCAGTCTCTGCAGCGATCAGATGTAACGTAATGTAATGCCTCAAAACGACGGATCTCACACCGGTTTATTAGACGCTAAATAGTAGGAATAAATGATTGAAAACATATTTATAAAAGACTTGTTGTTATAAAACATGCATTTCTCAGGGATCGATGTCTTAACAGTGGTTTTAGTTTTCTCCTGTGGTGAGAGAAGTAGTTCCACATTACATTAGTGTTTGGGTGGAAAATCCCCAGCAGCTACATGCTAACGTTTCACTGCTGCAGCCAGGATCAGTGGAAGCCCACCGACATCTGGAGGTTTGGTTTGTAAAACTGGACGTCATCTGACAGAAGGAGGAGGAGGAGGAGTGTTGTTGAGTGTTATAAAATATCAACTTGAAAGCCTTTTTGCCTTTTTATTATCGAATAATTCAGTGCGTTTCGCTGGCGACTTGGCACGTCTGCGAAATCAGACCACAGGCAGCGAGTCAATTCTGCTTCTGGAATGCAATTTAAGATTCTTCATTTAAGGTTGTGCACAAAAAAACCAGAAAAAAAAAAAACCTGTATTCAATGTAATCTCTTGTGTCGTCTGCAGATTAAAACAGTTTCCTGTTTTGGCTTTTGACATCTGCCAGACACGTCTTCACCACGTTCACCAGAGAAACATCACACTTGATGAGATACAAACCACAAATGAGAGAGAGACAAAAAAGAGAGAGGGGGGAGGGATATAAATTAAGGGCTCCGTCACAGTGATCCCCCCCCACCCCGAATCTTCATTATTGAGTCTTGCTCACAGGACAGTTTAACTGAGAACAACATGGCGGTCGAACACAGACTTCCGCTGCTCCTGGACCTGCCTCCTCCAGCGCTGCTGGGCGTGCTCCACTTTGTTCAGCATGTTGGGTCGAGAGTGCGAACGAGACAGCACATTGTGAGCGTTGGCGAACGGCTGCTGGTCCTGCGAACGCAGAGAAGGGCGAGAAATTAGACGGTTTGTCTGATATACCCAACAGCATCGACGTAAAGGTTTCATAGGGGATTTTCATTGATTCAGCCTTGTGTTTCTTTCACGCGATTTAAAGGGACAGTTCAGAATTTTGGACATAAAACCCTATTTCCCAACTCAGCCGGTGTGATGGAGACGTCTGGAGACGTTTTCAAGAAATTTCATTCAGTTCTTCTAGTTGCCGAGTTCGCTGGTGCTATGGCTATTAGCATGGCATTAGAAACATTAGAAACACTCACACCGACTCCACAGTGCACCCCAGGGCAAATCAATTGTAACGGCAGACTATCGACGTACATATCTGTGTTGATAGAATGTTTGAAATAAAACCAACCTTGCAATTTGAAGGGTTTATGTCTCAGCAGCAGCAGCAGCGCGTCATACTTCCTACTTAGGCTATGGCAGCGGCGGACTGATTCCGCTGCTGCTGAGAAAGTAGTCCCTCAAAAATTCATGCGATGCGAGGTTAGTTTTGTTTCAAATATTATTCTATCAACACAGATATGTACATCGATAGTCTGCCGTTACGATTGATTTGTCTCAGGTGCACTGTGGAGTCGGCCATGCCATGCTAATTTGTACCATTGACTGTACCATTGATTAAGCTAGCCATAGCACCAGCGAACTCGGCAAACTAGAAGAACTGAATGAAATTTCTTGAAAACGTCTCCAGACGTCTCCATCACACCGGCTGAGTTGGAAAATAGGTCTTGTGTCCAAAATTCCAAACTATCCCTTTAAAGTGCTCACATCTGCAGCAAAAACACATTATTATTCCATTCATTCTTCTTCTTCCTTATCAAAGCCTGACATCTTCCTCCAGGCCTTTCTGAGCTTTTGCTGCCGTCATTCACGTCTTTTCACTCTCATCCCTGAACTGTCCTGGTGAACGTGTTTGAGAAAGGTTTTCTTATATAAGGACAGGACCGATCACTGCCACAGAGAGAGCGACTAAACAGTTCAAACCCACCATTTCCTTTGTAATTAATGTAGCTGTGGTACATCCGGTTTCATCGGTTTGTCTCAAACGCTTTATCTCTTCCTGTTTGGGCCCCGAGTTACAGTACAGAACCGAGATGATGGTGCGCTCAATTTTCCTTAAAGTTTCCAGATTATCTGGATAGTGGGCATAATTCTGGTTTTGTGTCTTTTCACCGTCCGCTGGGAAACCGAGTTACAAAACGCAGCGTTTTTGCCAGAACGCTGCTGATTTCTGCATAATCATATTTTCATACAGGAAAAAAAAAAAGAAAGAAGAAGAAATATATGAGAAAGCTCTCATGTAACACTTCCTCTTGCCTGATCTGTGCCAGTGAAAACAGGGCGCACAGCGAGACAGCTGCACTTCACACTCTTCCCACAGGCAGAGCCTGTCAATGTTTTCCTTAATTTAATCAGATTTTACAGCTGTCACACATGTACCGCATGTATATGATTCCACTTGGTTGTTTTACGACATTTTTTTAAGCACAGGACTAGTGTTTTACTGTTGTTTTTCTTTTTGCAAGTGTCATTCAGGGTGATAATATACTTATTGGCACATCCTGAAATTCCTTCCACTGTATTTGTGTAAGCATATGGATGGGAATGGCACCTTTAAACCGTCTAAACTGTCTAAAACCTGTCTAACTACAGTGTCATAGTGATGAAGATCAAATGGCATAATCTAAAAGGTTGACTCAAAAAAACAAACCCAAGTTGCCTTTAAGGGGATCTGTGATACGTTTTCTTTCCACTTAAAACCACATATGAACCAATACCAGCGCTGCAGTTTAACGCTAATGTTGAATTCTTGAAGAATTTACAGTAAAATATTCAAATCTTTTGCCTGTGGCTACTGGATTCTGGAGTTTTTTTTGTACACAGTACACATCACTCCCTGTGTTTGGAGTCAACACAGTCTTACCACACAGAACTTGTTGAAACATGTGTTCATGTGGGATTACTTGCTGTTATACTACTTATTAAAGTGTAACAGAGTTAAACTTAATGTTACCGTAAAGCCGCCTAAGTAAACTGTAATTTGATAAGCTGATGTTTATTTAACAATATCAGAAGGATCTGAGATATTTATTTACATCGACTTGTTCAACAATCTGCTCAAACAGAGCAGTCTGAAAATCATTGCCCTAACCTTAACCCTAACCCTGTTGAATTTTAACCAGAATGAATAATCCCACCCTACATTCTGTGCAAAAGGAGATTATTTACACACATTTTGAACTTGTTGTGGCAACAAAGCGGCGTAACTTGTTCTCTGTGTAAAAGGGTGGGGCAGAGCAACAGACATGTTATACGCGATGTTATCAGGACACGAGAACACGTACCCCGACATTATCATCCTCGCTCTGGATGAGCTGAGAGTGTCCGAACAGACGCCTCTTCAAAATGGGCTCCAGGACGGTCAGGTAGACCATGTAGAGCAGCAGCAGCCCCAGAATGGAGAGGTACAATATGATGGTGAACTGAGGATGTACAGAGATAAGCGTTTATTACACCATTCATGTGACCCAATCGCACAAAAACAGCAAATTCAACGTCATATGTCGTCTAGGAATTTAATAAACAACCCTTATAGTGACGATATAAGTTAAATATGAGTATTGTGTAGCATTTCTCTATTTTACAATCATTTTAAACTCTCACCTTAATGGTTCCTGAGCTCCTCTCTTCATATTTACACTCACAGCGTAAACAGTACGCCTCCACATCATTCCCATCCACAGGCATAGGCTCCACGACATGGAGACAGTTACTGAAAAACAAGAAAAAATATAATCTCAACAAGCTCGTAGTGAGCAACACAATGAACAATCATTATTATTATTATTATTATTATTACAACAGTACCAGTCTTTGAGAGAAGCATTTTTGTTGTAGATGTGCCCGGCAGTGTTTCTGTACGGTGGACAGATGCATTTACAGCGGATGTCTTCAGAATTCTGCAAGAGAGGGATTGTTTAAGTGATACTACGACGTGATAATACTTCCTCCAACAGTCCAACGATATGCAAATTAGGTTAATTTTAATTTAACCAAACATAATAGTGTGTTTTCTTTAGTATCGCCTCAGACGATCTGCTTTACCACAATGACAGGATACATTTCTTGAGCTAATAGCCCATGAGTCATTTTTCCAGAATCATTGCATATCACATGTCAGTCTTCTTTGTCTTCCAATAACTTCTGGCAGACACAAAGAGGTGCAATGCTGCCCTCTAAAGTTTAAAGTTTCCAGGTACATAAACAACACAGATCAAAGTTGCCCTTCATCCTCATTCAGTCTGACACAAATCTACGTGGGACAGTGTAACCAGTGAACAACACAATGTGTTTAGGTTAACTGACACATTTAGCTGCTCCTCTAAATATTAAAATAAATGCAATCTGGCCAAGTAACAGCTTAGTTCACTGGGAAAACAAAAGTATACGCTGAGACAAAAGAACGTGCGTCAGCTGAAAAGTCTATTTTCAAACCCGGACTGCAAATAACAATGTGGGAAACTGGGCGGCCTCTCTGGGAGCTTCCTCTTAGTTAGTAGAACTGTTGTTTCAACTTACTGAAGTTTATTTTAAGTACAGCATTGTCACTGCTCATTGTCCCCGACTACAGACACACGCAGTGTACATGACCATGACAGAAAATTTAAAAAAGAAATCCAGTCAAAATGAGAGAACCATTCCAAAACTGATTAACACAAAACAACCACGGCCAACAGTCGATTTTGCAGCAAGAAGACCCAGGATCCTGGGTTCGAGCCCTGGTTGGAACAAACAGCCTTTCTGCAAGGAGTTTGCACGTTCTCTCCGTGTGTGCGTGGGTTTTCTCCGGGTTCTCCGGCTTCCTCCCGCAGTCCAAAAACATGCAGATTTGGGGATTAGGTGAATTGGTCACCCTTATAGAGCTGCAACTAACGATTATTTTCATAATCGATTCATTTGTCAATTATTTTCTCGATGAATCGTTTGGTCCATAAAATGTCAGAAACTGTTAAAAAAAAAATGGAAATGACGATGTTCTCAAATGTCTTTGTTTTTGTTCACAAACCAAAATGATTCAGTTTTAATGATTTCTTTGTTTACGTGGAGCAAAGAAACCAAGGAAATATTCACATTTAAGAAGCTAAAATAATCAGAAATCGCGTTTTAATCATGAAAAACGCTTCAAACCGATGAATCGATTATCAAAATAGTTGGCGATTAATTTAGTAATGGATTAATAATCGATTTATCGTTTCAGCTCTGCACCCTAAATAGCCGTAGGTGTGAGAATTTTATGTTCTTGGGATGGATTGGCGAACTGTCCAGGGTGTACCCCGCCTATCGCCCTATGTCAGCTAGGATAGGCACAGCACCCCCACGACCCTCCAGTGGAGGATAAAGTGGTAGATGATGAACGGATGTAATAAGCTATAATAAGGTTAAGTACAGTTGGGTATTGAGATACACAAGTTTTCTTAGCCCTAGCTCACTAAGTCACACTGTGATTCAAATCTCTTTTACAATTTGTCACCTGCAAATCTAACAACATAGAATGTGTCAAACTCTAACTCTGCACAGCATCATTTGTGGTTCTACTACAGAACAGAACATTTGTTTTAAGACAAAGCAGTCGTGCCTTTTGTCCTGTGATCGATCCAACCATGTCACCCTGTCCATGTTGTGTCACATGACTGCATCATTAAAACGTGTTGACTCATGATGTTGTACAGTGGATTAGCCTTTACACTGTGCACACATGAGCACGTTCATAACGTAATTAAAACACCAACAATAACAGCGTTATTTACAAAAGCGCACTGACAAATTCTGCTTCGTGGAATAAGATGAAACTTTACCGTTTTGATTTTAAAAGTCACGGTTAGCAACATTTGAAACGCTTTAGCTGGTAATGACAGCCCCCGAATAAACACTAGATGACGTTAAGCGTTATTTTTGCTAATACTACTGTTAGCTTTCGATATTTGAAAGGTAAACTGTGTGTGATGGAGTTTATTGAAAGAGAAGACATTTCCGTTTTACACCATTTTCTCTCGGTTTTATGCTAGCTAGCACAGCTAGCATGAGCCCTTACCTTCGCTGACACTTGCTGGCTTAGCAGCACAAAACAAGCCACAGAGAACATTTCGACGAGTAACACAGTCTTCATTGTCAGTCTGTCGCAATGTTCTTTTAAAGACTGAAGTAAAAACAAAACCAATTCCAGGAGTGTAACGTGTCAACCGTAACAAACAACGGCGTTAGCAATCCAGCTAACTAAACCATAGCCCTCCCGTTTCCTAGCAGGTGACTTCCAGTTTCCGGTGACGGCGCTCGGTTCTTTGCACAGGACCACGCACAGTGCGCGGTGACAAGCTAAAAACTTGACATATACCCCACTGACCTGTGTTTTAGTGCACTTTAAAGTCAGTCATTATACATTTAACGAGTAAACCTCTAAATATGTTGCAGGAACGCACAGCAGAAATCACGTGAACAGGGCCTCACCCCGCTTCGTTGCTGGGAGTCTGTAAGGAAAACGAACGCACTCGATGGTTCGAAGGACGTGATTGTAAACAGTTGGATAACTGCGGTCCGCGGACCAAATTTATGTACAGTTATTTCAGGTAAATAACTGGATTATTTGAAAGGAAGTAAAGAAATAAAGGTTGTTGGTATTTTTAAAGCATAAATGAAGTGTGTAGAAGTACTATAACAGAAAAAAATACAAATAAATCTGTTTAGAAAACTACACTATGTGTAAACCAGTGACAGCAAAATAACATTGCTGTTATTTCATGATGTTGATGTACAGTCTACACCTTAAATGTGACAGTAAAAATAGATTTAAGTCCCTCCAAAAAGAATAATACATGCAAGAGTTAAATAATTATCTAGCACAAATCATACAGCTAACATATTTTCAAAGTAAAAACCTTCAAAACAAAAGCTGACAAATCAAATCACAAAAACCAAACTCAAGACCCTCATTTCAATTTCAACAGGTCCAAAATTTGACAACAACATCATACTATACTATGTGGCAAAAAATTTGTCAATTTTTTTGAAATACAATTTTTGGTCCAGAATTTGACAAAAAAACGTCATACTATATACTATGTTGTCCAAAATGTTACCATTTTTTTGAAATACATTTTTTGGTCCAAAATTTGACAGAAAAAGTCATACTATATGTCGTCCAAATTTTCTTTTATAAAAATTTTTTTTTTAAATCAGAGTTTTTCAAAAACCGAATTACAATGACAAATTGTTCACTTATTTCATCCTCTGTCCCTGTCAGGAGAATCAGTGTACAGTATGCCCAGTACCTCCATCATATTTGATGAAATTCAGTTTATTACTTTTGGCAAGAATTATGCTGACAAACAAACAAACAAACAAACAGGCAAAGTTTAGTAAAATACTATGAGAGAATGGTGCTATTATACAACAGTCTTGTGTGTGTGAATGCGTGAACAAAGAAAAACATATAGTTCTGTTTTGTGCTAAAAGAAAGAAAGAAAGTGAGACAGAGGAATAATAACATAAAATAAGTTTCCTATCTTTATTTACAGCATATTAGATGTACAAAACCTTAAAAAAATATACATACGCGTATCATCTAAGACAGGTGAACAGCTCAATTCTATTTTACATGACTTTTTTTAAACGCTCTCCATCACTCACTCTCTGTCCATCTGCGCTTGTCTTTGGTTGCTAGTCCATAATATTACAAAACGCACCGATGCTACACTGCTGTCATATGTAAGTATGTGCCACCGGCGCCGTACACACGCTCAAAAATGTAGTTGCTACATCACGTTAGCATTTCACCTAAAAAACTTTTTACATCATGTACAAAAGATCCATCAGATTAATTGCTTTCGTGGCGACACTACGTCTCTCGTAGTGCTAAATCTTTTTCAAGAAAACATTTGTGCTATATTTGTGCAGTAATTCTGTCCATAAGTCCTCTCTGTCTGTGAGAGAGTTAAAGTTAAAACGAGACACGGAATCACTGACGCTCAGTCTTTTTTATCACAATTCTGTTCGCAAATTCTAATTTTGTACGATATTTATCAACATTCAACAGACTTCGTTGAAATTCAAATTTCCAAAATGTACAAACAAAAGGATGACATTGTGATTTCCTTGCTGCTCCGAGTCACTGATCCTCACCTCCTTAAAACTCCAGTTCAGAGTTTCTTTTCTTCTTCTTCCCCCTCAGGATCAAGTTCATCAAGTGTGCGCTCCCCTCTCGTAAAACTACAGAATAATTTTAAAGGCATAAGCTGAGAATAAAAACTAGATACTGCGATTAAGATACTGCGACCAGTATCTAATGTAAGCGTACGACGGAAAATCTTTTTTAAAAAAAAGAATGTTTAGGGGCGAAGGAATCTCAGGACTTTGGAGCGCAGGAAGCGGATGAAGGATTTAGGGAACATTTCTCTGGATTCTTGAGCCGTGTAGTTGAAAAAGTTCTGCGGGTGAGCGAGGACGTCGAACAACGCCTTCATCAGCTTCTTGTCCTGAGAGGTGGAAAAGAAGCAAAGGCCACATGAAGGTTTAAGAAAAGGAGCACTTCTGTACATCTCCAGAAGAGGGCGCTACATGCTCGCTGGATACAGATTCTACAGAAGTGAACATTGTTTCCCAACCCTGCCCTGCCATGTTTTAGATGTTGCCCTGCTCCAACACACCTGATTCAGATGAAACATTTTTGAAAAAAAATGGACACAAGTTGAAACATTAAATAAAAAAAATAAAAAAAACATGTTTTAACAAAAGTTGAAAGATAACTTCTTTTTTTTTTTTTGACAAAAGTTGAAACATTACATTTTCAAAATATTTTTTTTTGAAAAAAATGTTTTAACATAAGTTGTAACATTAAATTATTTGGGGGAAAAAATACAAAAGTTGAAACATCATTTTTATTTTTTTTTAAACAAAAGTTGAAACATTAAATTATTTGGACAAAAGTTCGTTATCAGGCTTCTACAGAGCTTGATGAGCTGACCATTTATTTGAATCAGGTGTTTTTGTATGTAAAACATGGCAGGGCAGAGTTCCCTGAGGACCAGGGCTGGGAAACACTGATATAGAGTATGTGTACAAATAAAAAAAAGATACCTTGAGAATTTCCTGGTGATTCTCTGAAGCATATAATCTCCCATCTCTCACGATGTCTTCTATTAATTCTTGGTAATCCTCTGAAACAAATGAAGCACACAGACGGCGCATTAGTGTGTTCCATTAAATAAAAAGTTTCTGGCTGCAACGTTACACTGACAACAATTGTTTTTACCGTCATATGTCACATATGGGACCTGGAAGCCTTTCCCACTGTTCCCCTCGTTGGACCTGAACTGAATCCACAGCCTCTTGGAGCGTGAGGTGAAAGCGATGGGACGTTCGTACGTCTGACACGTCTCGTAGGTTGTCACAGAGTTGGACAGAGCTGTGGACGACACGTGTTTATAGTAAGCTTTATTATATATCTGCTGTAAATGGTCCCTAAAGGACGGACACTCCAGTCCAAACTCACAGCTCTTTCTCATGACTAAGTAGTCTCCACACTCGTCTTCGATGGGCAGGAAGATCTCTGGGACGACGATGAGGATCCTGCGTTTAGGCGGCGGGTTGATGGTCCAAGTGCATTCGATATTAGCCGGATAGTTGCCTGGGTAGTTAGGGGACTCGATAAAGCCAGTAAAATCTCCCAGCTCGCCTCCACATTGTCGGTCTGCAAAGGGACACAGACGTGTCAGGTAAATACACAAATACTACCTATGTAAATATACAGTGGAGTAGAGTTAGTGAGGCTACAATTAGCATTAGCATAGGGCTAACATAATACAAACACTGTGCAACCTCATTAGGCACAACGCAAATGTTTTCATTTTCGATTAGCATTAGCGTAGCTAGCTGTTGTGACTGTCAGCCACATACTTCCTAAAGCTCGCGAGGCTACGATTATCCTTACCATAGGGCTAACATAATACAAGCATGCTACTACTATGCGGCTAACTTGGCAAAACCTGTTTCTAAAGGTAAGCTAGCGAGGCTACGATTATCATTAGCGTAGGGCTGACATAATACAAGCATGCCACTACTTTGCGGCTTACTTGGCGAAACCTGTTTCCAAAGGTAAGCTAGTAAGGCTACGATTAACATTAGCGTAGGGCTAACATAATTCAAGCATGTTACTACTTGTGGCTAACTTGGCGAAACCTGTTTCCAAAGGTAGGCTAGCGAGGCTACGATTAGCATTAGCAAAGGGCTAACATAATACACGCTGTGCAACTTATTAGACACAACGCAAATGTTTTCATTTTCGATAAGCATTAGCGTAGCTAGCTGTTGTAACTGCAGTGTTTTTGTTGTGTTTTTATTATGTTAGCCTTTACGTTCCTTATCGTGCATTACTATAACTTAAAAAACTTCTTCAGCTCCCACTATAGGAATACATACTTCTTACGGGCACTGCACTAGTTATTATGAAATTAATGAACACAATTCTGATTAAGCCTCTCAGCCCCACACGTGACTTGTCCAGACTTAGCATGAATACAACCTGTATTGTTGTTAGTTTGTGAGTCAGACGAGCCACTTTGTAGAGACAGTAGCTAAAGGTGTCGACCTACAGGGTTCTCTCTGGATTTACTTCCCAAAAAAAAAAAAATATTTGGCTGCACAGACTTTAAATTGAGAGAGAATAAAAACAGGTTTAATATTGAAAGATGTGAAAAGCCCCAAAAAAATGTAACTTAAAGCCCAACATGGTGCAGTATTTTCAACGCATGCATCATCACCGAGTACAGATATACGTACTTTTGCACTGCATGATGTTGGTTGAGCCGTCAAAGTCCGTGGTGGTGTTTCCAGGACAGGACACGCAGTAGTTCTGACCAAAGTCGCCTTGGAACGTGCTCATGGGACAGCGGATGCAGCGGTGTGTGGTGGTGTTGTAATAATGTCCTGGTGAGCAATGGACTGCAGGGATAAAGAGGGCTGTTATTCAACATACAGTAATAATCACTGCTTATGCTTGTACCTGTAACATTAATGTTTTTTTTAATGATTTTAAATCACTTGAATGATCACTTGAATGCTGATAAAACACACTTATCTAAGACAAATACAGTACATCTTCCCCTTTCTTGAAGCTCTGTTAAAAACACTGTAATGTAGTAACAGTGACACAGCAGCAGAGGGCAGCAGAGTTTCTGTCAACAACCAAATGATACTGTACTGGTGTGATGCCAACCAGGGCGACAGAGGAAAAAGAAGCACGTCTTCAAAAACTATTATATATTTCATAAATGATCATTATTATTACTATTGTTATTAGTCCATACCTGGTTTTAGAATCCTGTCAGGTAAATACACAAATACTACCTATGTAAATATATATTGGAGTAGAGTTAGTGCGGCTACAATTAGAATTATCGTAGGGCTAACATAATACAAACACCGTGCAACCTCATTAGGCACAACGCAAATGTTTTCATTTTCGATTAGCATTAGCTTAGCTAGCTGTTGTGACCGTCAGCCACATACTTCCTACGGCAATGCACCAGTTCCTGAAAACACGTGGAGGCGTCAAATTATGGCGAACCTGTTTCTAAAGGTAAGCTCACGAGGCTACGATTAGCATTAGCGTAGGGCTAACATAATTCAAGCAGGCTACTACTTTGCGGCTAACTTGGCGAAACCTGTTTCCAAAGGTAAGCTAGCGAGGCTACGATTAGCATTAGCGTAGGGCTAACATAATTCAAGCATGCTACTACTTTGCAGCTAACTTGGCGAAACATGTTTCCAAAGGTAAGGTAGCGGGACTATGATTATCATTAGCCTAGGGCTAACATAATACAAGCATGCTACTACTTTGCGGGCTAACTTGGCGAAACCTGTTTCCAAAGGTAAGCTAGCGAGGCTACGATTAGCATTAGCGTAGAGCTGACTCTGATCTGGTTTTAGTGACTATGATGGGCAAAAATCTATATGTGGCAGTTTTTTGTAAATAAATCCAATAAATTCCAAAGCAATGTATGAAAAAGACGATGTGTAAAAAAAAAATTTGGCAAATGTGTCCTCAGGTGTGTCCACTTATGATCAGATGTTAATATCAGGTCTAAATGCAGGTCATTTGCACACTGTGACATCACTGTAGACCTCATTAAGACCTCGTATTAACATAGATCACCTCCAGATCACGCAGTGCACATATCATTATGACTGCTTCTTCAGATCAGATCAGATCACAAAAACCACATTTGAGGACGTATGTGGACACAATCTGTCCTGAGGACTTTCCATATGTGATCGGATCACTGAGGACAGGCGTTAATACCAGGTCTGACTTCCCCACCTTTGGTCTCGCACTCCTGAAAGGTGACGGCACTGCTGCGCTTGGTCACCAGGTTCCCTCCGCAGGGGAAGCAGGTGGTGCGGCCCACCTCGGGTTGGTACGAGCCCAGTGGACAGGACAAGCAGGGGATGAAGCCGTCGTGAGAGTAATGGCCTGGAGAGCACTGACCTGAACGTACACAAACATCTGGGTGAGTCAGAGTGTGAACACGCGTCGAGCATTGAGCAACTTCCACATCTGCTCCATTTGGATTTGTGTAGTTTAAAAAAAAAAAAAACAGTACATAACAGAGAAAATACTCCCCCATTCATTAAAGGAAGATAAGAGCCAGTGACAAAGCTGAAGCCGAGTGCGCCTCCTCCTCTTCCACTCTATCTTCTTTGTGACTAATACAAACTAGGTGCCAGTGGGAGTCTGCTGATAGCTGCTCTTGTTTAGTCTGGATCAGGGATTTAGTCCCACACACTGACTGCGATAACAGCGAAGGAGGAGACCAAAACATGGTGGCTCCTTCAGCTTTTATTCACATTTCTGAAAATATCTCAGCTCAAATCTGAGCTTCTTTGACTTTACACAGGAACAGAACATCTGCCACAGAGAGAGAGACAGAGATGTGTATCACAGCACCATCGCTTCCTGTGTGGCTCATGTTCACAAAGCAAGTATTTAAGTGTTTTCTTCTTTCATTTGTTTTTCCTTTGCTTTTTGTTTATTATCTGTTAAAGATGTTATATCTTTGATAAGGGGTTTCTTAAAGCTAGTATGTAACTTTAAAGTGTTATTTTTCTGCCTCTGTTTGGAAATGATCTCACGTTAATCACCAAAAAACACACACAGAACTCTGCAAAGGGGCTGCGTCAAGCAATACTATCAGACTGAAAAACCATGTGCGGAGCCAAGAAGTGTTAAACAACTAGGTTTTTCTTGAGCACTAGAATTCATTCTGAAACCTGTCGTCTGCACTTCTTTGTGTTTTCAGTTGCACTCCTGCAACCTGTTTGCAGTCGTCTTGCTTTTCTCAAGCAACGCGCAGCACAGGAAGGTAGCTGGGCGACAACTGATATTTGTTTATATTCAAAACTAACTTAAAAGTTTTTAAAGTATTGAATTTCTCAACTACAAACAAGAGGAAATTCTACAATATATGACGTGAAAGCTGTGAATGTACCTCCACACTCGGACATGTTCCGAGCACCGATGGTCTTGGACATGTCTCTTCCTTCAGGTCCAGGACAGACTTCACAGGACGTCTGTCCCTCCTCGTCCTGATATGTCCCGGCCGGACAGAGAACACACCGAACCTGGTCTGCGTCGTAGTACGTACCCACAGTGCACCTCACTGAAAGACAGCAAAGGAATGACATTTGAATAGAAAGGTCAGGTTAAATATGCCTCAGACGTGCAGCTATCTATAAAGCAAATTGTGTCTGTGTGTCTGTATGTATGCTACTACTTTGCGGCTAACTTAGTGAACCTGTTTCCAAAGGTAAGGTAGCGAGGCTACAGTTAGCATTAGCGTAGGGCTAACATAATACAAGCATGCTACTACTTTGCGTCTAACTTGGCGAACCTGTTTCCAAAGGTAAGCTCGCAAGGCTACGATTAGCATTAGCATAGGGCTAACATAATACAAGCATGCTACTACAAACACTGTGCAACGCAAATGTTTTCAATTTCGATGAGTATTAGCGTAGCTAGCTGTTGTGATTGTAGTCTTTTTGATGTATTTGTGTTAGGGCTAACATAATACAAACACTGTGCAACACAAATGTTTCATTTTCGATTAGCATTATCGTAGCTAAATGTTGTGACTGTAGTCTTTTTGATGTATTTGTGTTAGGGCTAACATAATACAAACACTGTGCAACGCAAATGTTTCATTTTCGATTAGCATTAGCGTAGCTAGCTGTTGTGACTGCAGTGTTTTTGTTGTGTTTGTGTTCGGGCTAACATAATACAAACACTGTGCAACGCAAATGTTTTCATTTTCGATGAGCATTAGCGTAGCTAGCTGTTGTGACTGTAGTGTTTTTGTTGTGTTTGTGTTCGGGCTAACATAATACAAACACTGTGCAATGCAAATGTTTTCATTTTCAATGAGCATTAGCGTAGCTAGCTGTTGCGACTATCAGCCACATACTTCCTAAAGGGCAATGCTCTAGTTCCTGAAAACACGCGGCAGCTGCGTCGTCATCTTGTGGTTGCAGGTTATATCTCAGTGGTGACAGCTCTGTCTTCCTGCTGCGGTTAAGCGAAGACATTTCTTACTCATCCACAACGAATACTGTCATCGAGCGGAAACTCATTAAATCATTTAAGGACGACAAATTCAAAGATGATCCCCGGCGAAGTCAAAACAAACACTCGCGACGCTCCAAACAGACCGAGGTGCATGAACCTGTAATTCAGGAGACAAATCAGTGTCGGCTCGTCAGCTCGACTACAAAAACCTTTACGACAGACGGGTGACAGACGTTTTTCAAAGATGTCGACATGCATCAACAAATAAAGGAGTAACTCCTCCGGCTACACACACACCATCAAACAGCCCTCACCACAGGATGAGTGTACACTATAAATAGAGCATGTGAATGGCACGACAAGACCAGTGAAGTACGGCAGACTTCATTAGCTCCCTGTTAAGTGCAATCAAACACAAACCGTGTACGTACTTGAAATGGAAAAACCACAAAGACGGGCGGCGAGTTCTTGATTCAACACACGTTTATTACGAGTGTCGATGGTTTAGCATCATTTAGCATCATTTAGCACAGCTTGTGTTTGAGAAAGAGACTCTAATGATAACCACTTTTTCTGCAGGATTTAAACTTTTCAAGCGTCTTTGACATAAATTAGTTCCTGACTGTCTTTGCTGAATTGTATAAAAGGTGCATGTATAATAAGTATAATGGATAATTTCTATGTGGTCTTTTACTGGATGCATTTAAAGGTGCATTATGTAATAATCTAAAGCAACTGGCCATAAAATCCTCCTAATATGTCAGAGAGACTCAGGAAAATGTTCATATAACAAACTGAACTCACCAACAACAGTACAGAAAAAATATTTGCATTAAAAATATATATTTTGCAGACTGCAAATAATGTTTATGTTTTGAAATCATGATTTGGCGTCATGTGGCGCCACCTACCGACATCTACCAATCATTGCAATCAGTAGAGTCTCAGCTGCCGAGCAACCACGGGTTGCCAGTTACGTCAGAAAATGAAACCTAAAAGATCTCGGTATTTTGAATTTGAATGTAGTAACTGGTTTTTTGGCCACATTCTTACATATGGCACCTTTAAATTAGTCCGTTGAACATGTTCCTCTTGATTTTCATTGCGAATTGTTAAATATACACTTGTGTCCACATTATTAGGTAAACGGGGCATCTAATAAAAAATCTGCTGCTGCCTGTGTTAGTCAGTGTGTTCTTCTATAAATTATACGTTTTATCGCAATGAGTCTTTTCTTTGTTCCATAAAGCAAAATAGCATCTTTTAAATCAGTGTTTTCCAAGCAAACTTCTTACAGATGACAAACTGAGGAAAGCAAATGTGTACATAATATTACGTTTTTGACCACTTTTACAACCACACTTAATATTAACTTGAGACATATGTTTGTTTACGTATTAAGGAAAAGCAGAATAATTCAGCAAATGTATATGTAGACCCAAAGAATTCTGTTAAAAACAAATGCACAAACAAAAGTCAAGTGTCTCCTCACAGCTGCCTTTGTATCACACATCTGACGAACAGGGAGGAACTTTATAAAACCACCATAATCGCCGCCACCTCTTTTAAAAGCAAACAACTGAAACAAATCAAAGCGATCATCTCCCTTTTATCTCACCAAAGTGCCAAAAAAAAAGCCTCGATTAAAGGGACTTAATCACCGTTTGTGCTTCGGTTCCTCCCGTTCGCAGTAATGCCTGTAATTAATTTGGCTACGACTGTGTCTGTGATGATCTCTCCTCTCACACACGGGAGGAATGAATCAAGTGAATTCTGGGAAATCCTGAGAGAATCAAACGCGCTCGAGTTGCGTCTGTGAGCGGAGGAGAATTTTTGCGGCGCACAAAAGCTCGACGTAGATCCGTTATAAAGGTGGTTCGGCAAATCGTTTCGGAGCGGTTGATTTTTCGGCGCCCTATTGTTTATCCTAAAAAGACCATGAGGAGCCATCGCAGCATTGTCCTCTAACAGCTTTTATTTGACAGAGGGAAGAGAGAGAGAGTGAGAGGGAAAGAGAGAGAAAAAAAAAACCTTGAAGCCTTTCAAATGCAAAGGACGCTTCTATAGAGTCCTCGAATTGATGGCCCCAAAGAGGTTTAAAAGACCTTTCACCTCTATTCAAGTCGCCAGTCTTTGGCGACTTGATGACATAGGAAAACACTACGGTATCACAGTGGTTAGAAGCTGAACCCAATAAAAGGGGTCAGGGCTCCTGAATCCCCCCATTCTGCGCGGCCCAATCGCTGCTCGCGCCCATCAAGCAGAGGCCCAAACAGCTGATGCTAATTGATTCCCATGGTGTGGTTGAAGTCAATTCTCTTTAGCAGTTTAGTGGCTGGGGGTCATGCAAAGTGGCCCCAGCTGGGGGGCGGCGGGAGGGGGGGGGGGGGGACACACAGCACTCAAAGTGCCAGCTTGAATCAACAGGACTTCCTAAACATCTTCAATCTTAAAACAAACACGCAAACAAGTCGGGGAAAAGCGGCGCGAGCGCTCAGCGGAACGCGGCGTCCTCTACGTCTTTACCCACAGAGAGTATATTCTGGTGCAGTCGCGACTCTAAACGCGTCGAGTAACGTGGTTACGATCGAAAAAGCTGCATCACATACGTCGTGGAACAAAAAACTCAATCTATCACAAAATAAAACAGACCAAAAATCCCCCCAAAAGCCTATTTTCTGCGCCAAAAGCACCAAACTCTGTGTTGTTGTCGTTCCTTCTGAGGCACTGAGATCGAGCCCCATATGGGCTTTTCAATGGAATGGGCTCACTGAAAAGGACTAAACTGCGCTCCAGAGCTAAGCCAGAGCAAGAGGTTGGGGGAGGAGGGGGAAAAAAATATAGCTCCTTTAAAGAGCTGGAGGTTAAGAAGAATGCCTTTCAGCCCCCCTGAAACACCCCCCCCCCCCCAAAACCGCCCCACCCCTGCCTCCTCTCCCCAAATTACATGTCTACACCCCTGCCATGGCCAATAGACTGCTTAATGTTGACCTGAAAGCGTAGCGGGGGAGTTTAAGGAATCAAGACACTTAAGACCTGTGTTAGTGAAAGACGTGATGCACAGGGGCAGCTTTGGTTCTACACGGAGAATATATATATATTTATATATATATACACTAGTGTTCAAAAGTTTGGGCTCACTTAGAAATGTCCTTTGTTTTGAAGGAAAAACACTTTTTTTGCAATGAATATAACAAATTAACCAGAACTGCACTCTATACATTGTTAATGTGGCAAACGACTATTCTAGCTGCAAACGTCTGTTTTTTAATGGAATATGTACATAGGTGTATAGAGGCCCATTTCCAGTGTTCTAATGGTACATTGTGTTTGCTTAGAAAACCCTTGTGCAATGATGTTAGCACAGCTGAAAACAGTTTTGCTGGTTCTTTGACGGATGCAAATTACATTTACTTTGAATAAAAATTATTATTGCTATATTTTCTATTCATTTTGCAACTCTTTTGATGAATAAAAGTGTGACTTTTAAAGGAAAACACAAAATATAATTGTATCAGTGACCCCAAACTTTTGAACCATAGTGTGTATAATATACTAATATGAAGCTGATGATGTGTAAGGCTGATGATTTTCTCTCATCAACAACAACATCATCATCATCTCCGGAAACTAGAAGACAGCTTTAGCTCCGGGGCAAGTTTTGGTTTCCAATTAACAAACAATAACACACTCCCATCAGACTAATGAGTCAGCGGTTGAAAAGGACGGGAAACTATCTCTATCTGAGTCTATTAAAGACGTGGGTCTACATGTCGAACAAAGCATGTAGCGAGGAGTGAATAAATATTTAGACATCCCAGCAGACGAAATGCACCAGTTTCCTGTGGCTGATATTAAGAGGCAGAAAAGTTAGAGTGAGGCCCGAGAGCAGGGGCGCACCGTCACCGTCAGCCAGGAAAAACACATGCCAGCCTCCAGCCTTCAGACGCTGACAATGTGTGGTTGTATTTTTAATGAACATTTTCCCCCCACGTCACCAGAGCCGTACATAAAAACCCCGACCGTGAGTCAGCTACGGCTACGGCTACGGCTGCGGCTGCGGCTACCAGGAGAGCTGCCATGCAACATGCTAATCCACAGGAGATGCTGGAAGATCTCAGAGCTCCGCGGACCCGACAACAGTCCCTCTGTTCCTCCGGCTCCCTCATTACGACACGGTCTGCAAAACCAAATATGGCGCTCATCTGGCCAACACCTGCTCCAAATCCAATCATTAAAGCAGCCTGTCTAAATATATCTCACGCTGGCATGGACCATTTCAATTAAAGTCTCTGACTGTGAGTCCACTGTGTGTGTGTGTGTGTGTGTGTGTGTGTGTGCACAGCCGCTCCTGCCTTATTAGGTGAAACTCAAGTGGTTCGGAACTGCGAGACTCGAGAGATGGAAATCACCAAAACCAACATCCTCTTCGGCAATTGAAAGAAAATAGAACTCGGAGAGCGCAGACTTCTACGGAGGCTCAGTGTTTTTGAAAATGTCATCAAACTTTGTCCTTAAAATTATTTCAGATACAGGCCTCTACCAAACGGTTGAGACATCTGTTCATAATAAACCTGGTTTTGCATAATTCGTAAAGTACAACATTCAGAACAAGTGACATTAAGTGTTAGTGAGTTTTCAATGAGATATAGTGACTTTGGGTGAATTCCAATTCCTTGCTTAACCCTCAATCTCAAAAATGTGCGCTCCCTCTAGTGCAAGTGCTGTCCCGATTCTCAGAAAAATTAAGTTGAGGGTCAAGTTTAAGGGCTGTATCGCCCTCAATATTGAGATTTTCCCGAGACCACCCTTGGGAGCAAGGGCTACCCACAATGCATTGCATGTTTTGACATAACAAAGATGGCGCCGAAAGCAGCGAAACGAGTACGCTACAAATGAAGTATTTTCTTTGTTAATAGAGATATAAAAATGATGAAAACCATTGTATTATCTTAGTTAAGGCCCGTGGTTGTGGTATTTGTATGAGTATCATCTTATAACTAACTGACAACCTAATAACTTGACTGACAAACGGATCGTAATAAATAATCCTGACGTAAATGCGTTCTTCTTCTTCTTCCCTTTTGGAGTTGACAGACTGGACGCAGCTTTCGCGTTATTCTGCCCCCTAAAGTCTGAAGACGTATCTGCATTTAAGGGGTGTCCCATTTCTAAGTGACAAAATAACCCTTTTTTTTGATGGGCCAGTTAAGATTAAGGGTTGAGCTTGAGGGTTAAGATAAGCAGAGTCACCCCCTGGTGGCTACTCAATATATTATTATTTTCCTGGTTGGCTTGAGGATAAATTGGGAATACTAGGTCCATTTTACAATATGGTTTCCCCATTGAATTTCCATTGCTAAACTGAAAGTGATTCTATGTTAACCAATCAACAGACTGTGCTCCAACACAAGGGCGACAGAACAGATCAGGAATGGTGGATCTTCTCAACTTTTGACAGTTGATAATTAATCAACAACATTTTGAAGCTTTTTTCATGATTAAAACAAGATTTCTGATTGTTTCAGCTTCTTAAATGTGAATATTTTCTTCGTTTCTTTGCTCCACATAACAAAGAAACCATTAAAAATGAATCATTTTGTGTTTGTGGACAAAACAAGACATTCGAGAACATCGTCATTTCCAGGTTTGACAAACGCTGATCAATGCTTTTTAACATTTTCGGACATTTTCTGGACCAAACGATTAATAGATTATGTAAATAATCGTTAGTTGCAGCTCTAAACTCAAATAATTGCGGGGAAACCGAGGTTCTAACTCACCACACTTCCTGCCCACCAGCACCTGTCCTCCTGCACAGTGTCCGGCCAGTTCCGCCGGCGGCTCTGGATTCTTGGAGAGTTCGTAGTCGGAGCCGGCAAAGTGGAGATGGAACTGCTCTCGGTTGATGGACTTCCTCAGCGTCCGGATGGTTTTCCTGAGCCTCTTCTCCGAGCGTCGGCGCACACAGTTCAGGTCGCAGCTCTCTGCTGAGAGAAAGCATTTCATCCAGCGACTGTTTATAACAATGCTTCATCCATCTCCACGTGCCGATACTAGACTGTGAATTCATGCCTGGACGGACGCACACGCACCCCCACGTCATGCTTATACCCCGGACATTGGCACCCCAAACACTGAGCCCTTCCACCACCAGAGCCACATCAAAACAGGAGATACTTTAACAGCCGGATTAGTCACAAACAGACAGATGTGCAGAGACCACGAGAGGAGAAAAGGTGAGAGGCAGGCAGAAGTGCAGAGAGACCAACCAACCTGTTACCTCCTCTAGGTTCACATCCAGCTCAAACTCGGCCGTGATCAGGGAGCCGTCGTCCTCTCCGGCTCTGCGGCCGTGGCGGCTGCGCGTCCGCGGTCCGGACGAGGTGCAGCGCAGGCTGACGTAGCTGAACTGGACGTTCTCGGTGAAGAGGAACCGACTCTCTGCGGACGCAGGAAACAACCAAGCATGATGTAGACGAGGATCGTTTCCTTTTTATTTTGAAACAATTAGGCGTCCTTTCAGTGACCGTGATGCATGTACAAAAAAAAAAAAAAAACAGTGCCACAACCACTCGGAGAAGCAAAAATAATCCTCCGATCGGAGCTGCTGCTGATTGATGGCCGGGTCAGACCTTAGTGAAAGGCGTGCGGCGGCTAATTACATCCTCCGCTGTCGGTGCCGTTCACTGTGCTGCGCTGAGACGTTCAAGACACTCAAACCCCCCCCCCAAAAAAATCACTTTGCCCACTAAATTCTTTCACATTTACAGCCTTCAGGTCAGCTTTATCTTTCAATGATTGCGACTTTAGATGGGACCGTATCTATGTTCCCCGGGTCCTATGTTCCCCGCTTTGTATGTTCCCCGCTTTCACCCAAAAGGACCCGGGGAACATAGGACCCTACCCCTTACCCTAACCCCAACCCGAACCCCAACCCTTACCCTAACCATAACATAGGACCCTTTCTCTAAAAAAGGGTCCTATGTTCCCCACTGTTCACCCAAAGGGTCCTATGTTCCCCCGCTTTGTATGTGACCGGGGAACATAGGACCCTTTTTTTAGAAAAAGGGTCCCATGTTCCCCGCTTTCACCCAAAAGGACCCGGGGAACATAGGACCCTACCCCTTACCCTAACCCTTACCCTAACCCCAACCCTTACCCTAACCCTAACCCTACAAAAGGGTCCTATGTTCCTCACTGTTCACCCAAAGGGTCCTATGTTTCCCGGTCACATACAAAGCGGGGAACATAGGACCTAGGACTTTTTTAGAAAAAGGGTCCTATATTCCCCGCTTTCACCCAAAAGGACCCGGGAACATAGGACCCTACCCCGTACAACTAACCCTAACCCTTTACCCTGGAGCTCCACACCCAGGCTTCCACAAAGTGGGGAACATAGGATCTTTTTTGGGAAAAATGGGGAACATAGGACCCGGGAACATAGGACCCGGGGAACATAGGACCCGGGAAACATAGGTACGACCCCGTTTTAGATGCTGGCAGTTCTCTGGAAACCCCAGAATAATTTTTTAACCAGTAAAATAAAGAGGCTGCGTGTATCTCTGGCGTCTGTACCTAAGTGTGCGGCGTTTAAACCCTCCTTGAGTTTCTCCTGGCTCCGTTTCAAGTTGCACTTTGAGGTGCCAGACCTGAACGTGGCCGTCGTCTTAATGCGAGGAGCGCCGGATGTTTCTGGACCTGCCCGAGGAAAGAGAGAGAAAACAGAAACAACAACTGCTTATAAATCGACTGATAACAGCCCGGGCTTTGTGAGGCAGAGCGGAAAAGATGGATGTAAATCTGCGGTGTTTGGTACTTGCCTAAGCAATACAAGCCACTGTTGTTCTTTTCCGCATCAGCCAAGCAGGGCAGAGGCATTCCACAGGTCACCGTGTAGGAATCCTCTGTCCCTAAAGGTTTGGGCCACAAAAGCCGAGTCAGAGAGAGAGCAAACGGGGGGGGGAAGCATGTAGAAACATGAAAAGACACTCTCTCTGTGTGTGTGTGTGCTCTGATGCTACATTTTCATGCTTTAGCAAACGCTGCATCACAGACACCTCATTTTTGACACGTGTTCCGTCAAATCAACAGAATCAAACACATAAAATGTTTGTTTCAAGCTAAAATGAGAACTCGAGATCATCAAAAAAGACTAATATACATTAAGATCAACTCTTTCTTGGAAGTCACAAAAGTTAGCCTCAATAAGTTATAGTTTATAGTTGAGATATTAATATGACAAAATATGTAATTACATGTTTAAATCATTCAAAATCAGTAATATCCATAATAAGTGTCGCTCCTGCAGAGAATTGTGATTTAAAATTCTTGTTTCAATTCTATGTTTCAATTAGTGTTTTTATTTAACCTTTAAAGTACACTCTTAGAAATAAGGGTTCTAAAAGGGTCCTTCTACAAGGGCTGGGGTTCTACCTAGAACTATTTGCTTCTAAAAGACCCTTTCCAGAAGAAAGGGTTTTTCAAGGGTTCTTGGTAACACTAATGGTTCCAGTAAGAACCATTTTGATTTAGAGAACACTATAAAACCCCTTTCACGAATAAAGGGTTTTAAAAGGGTTCTTGATGGGACCCACCCTGGAGCCAAAAAGGGTTCTCCTATGAGGACAAGCCGGAGAACCTTATATGGTTCTACTTGGCACTTTTATTTCTAAGTGTACACTCTTAGAAATAAGGGTTCCAAAAGGGTCCTTCTACAAGGGCTGAGGTTCTACTTGGAACCATTTGGTTCTGAAAAACCCTTTTCCCAAAGAAAGGGGTTTTCAATGGTTCTTGGTAACACTAATGGTTCCAGTAAGAACCACTTTGATCCAGAGAACCTTTAAAAACCCCTTTCCCTGAATAAAGGGTTTTAAAAGGGTTCTTGGTGGAACCCTTTTGGAGGATTCCACCAAGAACCTTTATAAAAGCCAAAAAGGGTTCTCCTATGAGAAAGTGCTGAGTAGAACTTAGCACCTTAGAAGATTCTTCGGCTTGTACTAGTGTATACCGTAATTCCGCCCTCTTAAAACCCCTTATTGTGGAAAGGGGTTCCAAAGGGTTCTCTGGATCAAAATGGTTCTTACTGGAATCACCAGTGTTACCAAGAACCCTTGAAAAACAAATGGTTCCAGGTAGAACCATTTCCAGGAACACTTTTGGAACCCTTATTTTTAAGAGTGTATGTACCAAGAGAACAATGAGAACATGGTGATGTTGGATGAAACCAAACTGACTGCATGACTCTGGTGTTTTGTGGGTAAAGAAGAATAAACTAAAGAATAAAGAAGAATAAAGATGCAGGTGTTTTTCCGTGCAGTTACTCACAGATCTGGATATTATTATTAGCGACAGGCTCTGTTTACTCCAAATAAATGACGGAATACGGCGAATGTGGCTCTTACCACTGCTGATGTGAACCTGCGACTGACACGTGAGGAAGCAGCGGTCGCCTCCCGCCTGCTTACTGCAGTTCAGGGTGGGTTTAGCGGCGGGTTTGGCAGGCGATAACCCCTCAGCCTCTAGATACAAACCACAACAAGACTCAAGGGTAAAAAAAAAAAAAGACACACTTTTGACAACGTCCTCCATGTTTTGTAGAGCGTCGGACAAGAAAAAGAGAATTAAAGAGGAAAAAAAAAGAGAGCAGAATTCAAAGTATCTCCTGTTTTTGTTGCCCCAAATCACACAATTTCATTTTACGTATGCAGTCGACAGATGCACCGGCTTACCAGTGCAGTCCTTCTTGTTCCAGTGCAGTTTATAGCCAGGGTGGCAAAAGCACTCAAATCCACCCACGGTGTTCTCACAACCCTGATCACAGCCGCCATTGTTCACGCTGCATTCATTAATATCTGAGAGGGAGGGGAAAAATGGGAAGAAAAAAAAATCATGATTATTAGGCAACAATACCTCCATCTTAAAATTTCCACTTGGTTTGGAGTGCCCTCAACCAAAATAAAAGTGGCTAATTAGCGTAAGTGAACGTACGGAAATTAGCGTAGTGAGCGTAACGAACGTGCTAGCCTACGTCACATGTTGACGTGCTACTATTTTCATTCGGGAAAAAAATTGCCGGCTGTTGTGTCGACTGTTGCGTTGGTCGTGTTTGTTTTTCTCCGTCCTCGCTAACGCTATATCGCGAACGTGATCGACATCTGACAAGTCCTGGGTATTCGTGTTCAAGTGAACGTCAGGTACACGCATCCAAAACACTGACAAAACTACCCAGGTGTAGCAGAGCTAGCAACGGCTATTTGCCGAGTGCTTCGAGAGAGTTTGCGAGCTAGCTAGTTAGCTAGCTGCGTTCATAAATCGTCAGTTTATCAAACCAACATATTCCAACACATTTCGACATTGCAACGTGCTTATTTGCGAAAATATATGACAACGAAATTGTTCCTCGGCAGATGTGGCCTCCATTTTTGTTTTTTTTAAAAACAGCCGGATCGCTGAATTCGAAATGCATCATGGGTAATTTCATCATCCACTAAATTTTGAGGGTTGATTATAACCCTTTAAGGTACGCACCAAGAAAAAAGCAAAGGAAAAATTATTTCTAAAATTATTATTATTTTATTGTATTCACTTTTGATAACAATAACAACAACAATTAGACCCTACGGTATTTCAGATACAGGCCTCTACCAAACGGTTGCGACGTCTGTTCATAATAAACCTGGTTTGCATAATTCATAAAGTACAGTTAAAGTGACATTAAGTGTTTTCAATGAGATATAGTGACTTAAAGTGTGCTCAAACAAATGGTTGAGTCGTACCTTAAAGGGATAAGGGCAAAATCGCACTTCTTCTTGCTCCCCCCTACACGTGAACGCGCAAAATGTCGGGTTAGGGCAAAGATTTAGGTATTGGGACGCGGCCTTGCAATAAAAACATCAGTCAGCGATGCAGGTGCTGACATTCGTGTGCGTTTTTTAAAGGACGCTGGTGCGTTCCGCTCGAGTTGCTGTGTATAACGGCCTCCGCCTCTCGTGTCGTCTCACCTCCACAGTGGGCCAGTCCATACATGGTGAAGCCTTTGTTGCACAGACACTGAAAACCACCGGGGAAGTTCACACACGTGTGATCACACGTCCGCTCGAAGAAACACTCGTCTATATCTGTAATCAAGAAAAATCAGAAAAGATGACATAATAGCAGGGCAGGCAGGCGGTCGGTCGGGGTTTCCCACCCACACACACACACACACACACGCATTTGATCCTGAAGTTTCCCACACAGCCGAATGTGACGCGTACAGCGGCGCTGCACCGCTAAAACAAAAACGGTCTTTTGGTGGTAATTACAGGTAACGAGGAGGCAGCGTTTCATTTAGCTGCCTTAAAACGCATTAGGCTCCATTAAAGGCATCAACTGTGATCCACAGGTAAACAGAGACGTAACACACACACACACACACACACACACACACACACACAGATACGCTCATGTTTATTTATGTGATGTTGGAGTAAAACAAACCTTTATTCTGATCTGAGTTACACACTTTACTTTCATTTATTCTTTCAAAAGTCTCTCTTTTAAGTCTAAAAGATGAAAGAATCCTGAGCAACAGATGTGAGATGTGACTTCCTTATCTTTATTTGTTCTTAGCTCTACACTCTTAGAAATAAGGGTTCCAAAAGGGTTCTTCTACAAGGGCTGAGGCTCTACCTGGGACCATTTGCTTCGGACTCATTTGCTTTCCCGAAGAAAGGGTTTTGAAAGGGTTCTTGGTAACGCTAATGGTTCCAGTAAGAACCATTTTGGTCCAGAGAACCCTGAATAAAGGGTTTTAAAAAGGTTCCTGGTGGAACCTTTATAAAAAGGTTCTACCTGGAGCCAAAAAGGGTTCTCCTATGAGGACAAGCCGAACTCTTAGAAATAAAAGTGCTAAGTAGAACCAAATAAAGTTCTTCGGCTTGTTGTTCTTGGCTCCAGGTAGAACACTTTTGGAACCCTTATTTCTAAGAGTGTAAAGTGAAAGAAAGCAGAGTGTTCCAAAGGTGTTCTTCTATAAGGGCTGAGGTTCTACCTGGAACCATTTGTTTTTCAAGGGTTCTTGGTAACACTAATGGTTCAAGTTCCAAAGAACCATTTTGATCCAGAGAACCCTTTAAAACCCCTTTCCTGAATAAAGGGTTTTAAAAGGGTGCTTGGTAAAACTAAGGGTTCCAGGTGGAACCTTGATAAAACCAAAAAGGGTGTCCTATGAGGACAAGCTGAAGAACTTTATTTGGTTCTACTTTGCACTTTTATTTCTAAGAGTGTAGTGCAGCTGCAGCATCGACTACCCTACACTTAGAAATAAAAGTGCTAAGTAGAACCATATAAGGTTCTTCGGATTGTCCTCATAGGAGAACCCTTTTTGGCTCCAGGTAGAACCCTTTTGGAGGGTTCCACCAAGAACCCTTTTAAAACCCTTTATTCAGGAAAGGGGTTTTAAAGGGTTCTCTGGATCAAAATGGTTCTTACTGGAACCATTAGTGTTACCAAGGACCCTTGAAAAAGCATATTTCAGAAGCAAATGTTTCCAGGTAGAACCTCAGCTCTTGTAGAAGAGCCCTTTTAGAACCCTTATTTCTCAGAGTGTATCCAGGCTGGAGTTATTTTCCTACCTTGACACGAGCGTTCGTCTGCGAGCAGCTTGAAGCCTTTCCTGCAGTTGCACTCGAAGCTGCCGATGGTGTTCCTGCAGAAGTGTTCGCAGCCGCCGTTGTTGTGTTCACACTCGTCGATGTCTGCGGGGGAAACGGGCAGGAAAGATCTTCATCAACAACAACAACAACAACAACCACAACAACAACCACAACAACACCTCCTTACACACATGTACGCTCAAACGCGCTGACCTTTGCATGTTTTTCCGTCCGGCTGCAGCGTGAAGCCGATGGGGCAGCTGCAGCGCACGCCCGTGGATGTGTCTTTACAGGTGCAGTCGCACCCCCCATTGTTCACTGCACAGGTTTCTGAAATGACAACACACACACACACACACACACACACACACAGAGAGAGAGAGACTTATTCCTCAATGTCAGATATTAGATCCTTTGTAAAACAGAACAATGACGGACTCAACGATAGCCTTTCAAAACAGCCGTGAGTCACACACACACACACACACACACACACACACACACACACGGACAAATGAAAGACTTGAGTCAACATTAACGTCATACTTTGTATTTGATTCAGTTTTAAAGGTCCAGTCTGTAAGATGTGGTGACCTCTAATGGTGAGATCACACACTGTAAAAATGGCAGCCTTAGTAAAGCAAAGCACTCGTCTAAGGTACATAAAAGCCTCATTCTAAGGTTCCAAAAATCAACATTTTTAAGTGATTACACATTCACACAAACATAAACGTGGAGGTGTGTTTAATTTCTGCCAATAAACCCTAGACTTTCTTAGAAATAAGGGTTCCAAAAGTGTTCTTCTACAAGGGCTGAGGTTCTACCTGGAACCATTTGTTTCTGAAAAACCCTTTTCCCGAAGAAAGGGTACTTTGGTTCCAGGTAGAACCCTTTTAGAGGGTTCCACCAAGGGTTCTCTTTGTCAAAATGGTTCTTACTGGAACCATTAGTGTTACCAAGAACCCTTGAAAAACCCTTTCTTCAAGAAACAAATGGTTCCAGGTAGAACCTCAGCCCTTGTAGAAGGACCCTTTTGGAACCCTTATTTCTAAGAGTTTACACTCTTAGAAATAAAAGTGCTACGTAGACCCATATAAGGTTCTTCGGCTTTGTCCTCATAGGAAAACCCTTTTGAGGGGTTCCACCAAGAACCCTTTTAAAACCCTTTATTCAGGAAAGGGGTTTTAAAGGGTTCTCTGGATCAAAATGGAACCATTAGTGTTACCAAGAACCCTTGAAAAACCCTTTCTTTGGAAAAAAAAGGGTTTTTCAGAAGCAAATGGTTCCAGGTAGAACCTCAGCCCTTGTAGAAGAACCCTTTTGGAACCCTTATTTCTCAGAGTGTACAGTGTACAAAGTTGACCTTTACCGTCTTGATTTAGCGTAATAACGAGAAAGTAAGTAAGTATTATTTCTATCACAGGACAAGACTCTCAGAGCTGGTGAATCAGCCATAGATAATAAAAACAGAGTTCTCCAGACTCTCAGGCTGGAGAACTCCACTGTTCTCCAGCCTGAGAACAGCAGAGATTCACACGCTGCTCTTCCCCAAATGGAGGGAAAATGTGAAATGTACCACACTGTCACACATGAACGTTTGTTATGGTGGTGTTACGGAGACGAGCGCACAGTCATTTCACAGTTTGCTCAAAAACGGACAGAAGAATGTGTGACTTTAACACACGCACACACACACACACACACACACACTCACACACACACATTTAAAGATTCTCGCCGTTTAACCTGTGTGATTATTACCCATGAGCAGCCTCCGTTTGACCCGTTTGTCCACCTCGGTGAAGGACGTGACGTTGTGCTCCGAGGACTCCGAGGCGGCGGCTTCGTCGCGTTCTGCGGGCGAATATATACGAACACAACGTTAGAACATTAGCGAAACCTCTGCCGAGGTCACACACTCTCACCACAGTCACAACATATCACACCATACAGAAACATTACAGAGTATTTCTTTAGACTCTTTTCATTCACAGCCGCAGAAAAAATCGCGATCAAATCCTGTTTTTCCTGCAGCTCAAAGATAAACAGATTGAGTTTGAGGTCGTAACAGAAGAGCTGTGACTTCATCTCTGGCTGTTTGTCACCCTTCAGTGACCAGGTGCATGTTTACACTGGAGATATATCAGTGAAGTGACTCTGGAGACAGTGTTGCACTGATATGAACAGACCTCACACACACACACACTATCTGAGAGTGGATCCTTATCCTTCATCACTATATAATAACTACAGTTCCACTCATTGTGTTTTGCAGCCTCTGCAGTGCTGAAGAAACACGGCGTACGCTGGAATGTCCCTTTCCCAAAGTCACGTACAAATCTTTAAAGTGAATATTATCATAAACAAGAACCCTGAACATGAATCTGAGCATTCTGTGTTTTTACATCTATGGTTTGAACATGTTTTTTTGTCACTATGTTACTGACACAGGTCATTTGGATGGTTTAGACCAGGGGTTCTCAAAGTGTTGATACCTGAGGGCCATTTTAGGAACCCAACATTGGACTGAGGGCCGCCAAAGAAAAAAAAAAGGAAAGAAAACAGAAATAAATCCCATTTGTAATCATTTTAATGACCAGATTGCAGTTCTACAGTTTAACGTTAAGTAATATAAGCATTAATATAATGTAATTTAAGCGTTAATATAATAACACTTTATAATTTACTGGGTAATTACTCAGTATTTTGGCCATTGTTCTTACCTTCTAATTACAGGTTAATACCAAGTAACACATTTCTGTTACCATATATTTACTGGGTAAATAGCTAGTAATTGGGGGCTGTAGTTACCTGCTTATTACCAGCTTATAACCCAATAATACACTACAATTCACTATATAGAAACCAGGTAAATACCCAGTATTTTTGTTTACACTTGTTGGTCTGTATCCAGTAATGTCCAATAAACATTTAACAAGCTTTAGTAGCTCCTGGATTAAAACTATCAGCTGTAATTCATTGTGGGCCGCCAGAAATGTTTCTGCGGGCCGCCATTGGCCCCCGGGCCGCACTTTGAGAACCAATGAGCTAGACACATCAAAAAGTTGTCGAAAGTTGTCTTTTTTTCCGACTTTCTGTTCTCGAGGCCGGCCCCCTATTGACCACACTAGACGCTCATTGGCCCCCAGGTCATTTGACATTTGACACCCCTGCTTTAAAGCAAATCGCCACAAATATCATGAATTGCATTTATGTTGTCGAGGGGACATATTCCGGTCCGTCCACGGACGGCGCGCTTACCTACACACGACCTCTTGTCGGGCTGCAGCGTGTACCTGACGTGACACCTGCAGACGGGGCCGCTCTCTGCGTCCTCGCAGGTGTGCTGGCAGCCTCCGTTGCCGTGGTTACAGGTCACTGTAACACAGGGGTGGACAACATCAGCGGTCATCAGCGCGACAAACGAAACAAAACGAAACGGAAAATATGCGGCGAGCATATACGTACAGATGCAGCCTTTCTGGTTCCGGGCCAACTCGAAGCCCGGGCGGCACTCGCAGGCCACGCCCCCTTTGGGCGTCTCCTTGCAGATGTGGGCGCAGCCGTGCTCCTTGTTCATACAGTTGAGGCCCTCTGGGACAGAATGAGGGAGAGGGGAGGCGAACACAATGAAAACTCTCCTACAGTGAGTGACCGGCGGCACACAAAGGGCACACACGGGGAGAGAGATTAGCGCGGCGTCCTCAAAGACAGCGATTGTTCTCAAACATCAGCAAGTGTTGTTTTTTATCACATCTCGATTAGGAAAAAAGTGCATTCGACTCTGCGAGGGAGAGGAAACGGGATTCTCTGGAAACAAAAACTCAACTGCGAAAAAAAAAGCTGCATTTATACAGATGAGTCACAGCTGAGTGGACGGATCCTCCGGGGCCTTTAAAAGGGGTTGTCAAGGCTCGATGGAGTGGAAAGTGCCGGCATTTGAGTTGACTTCAATCGAAGGGGGGGGGGGGAGACAAAACAAAGGCACTTGAGACAAATCTGTGACACAGGAGTGCTGCAGTTATTAACTTATTTTGTTCTCGCGGGGACTCGGAGAGGCCTTTTTCCCACAGCGTGCGGATAAAAGCTCGGGGCTGACGGCGGCAGCGGCTTAAACCTGTCGCCCCTCATTGTGCTGTCAATCCTGGGATTTGTGTGTGAATATTGGGGAGGGGGGGGGAATTTGCTGCGTTATCCTTCCGGCTTCATACAATCAGCACAGACGGAAAGCATCTGTTAGCGGAAAGAAAGAAAAGAAAACTTCCTCCCAATAAAGTGTGATATTTTTAAGGATTTTGCACACTCACCCACGGAGCGGTGGATGCACGTGTGCTGGTTGTCGCTGAGGAAGAAGCCGTCCTTGCAGCGACACTCGTAGCTGCCCATGGCGTTGACGCAAGTGTGCTGGCAGCCGCCGTTGTTGAACTCGCACTCGTCCACGTCTGCGGGGGGGGGGAGGGGGGGACAGCGGGTTTTGGAAACGGAGAGAGAGCGCGTTAAGTAACGGCGGTGTTTGACAAGACTTTGACGATTTTAGCCGTAAATATTTAGTCGAGTCTTTCAAATCTGCAGCTGCAGGACAAAAAAAACACAAAAGTGTTTGTATGAAGCAAGAAAAAAAAAGGAGCCCGTGTGTGAGAGAGCGAGTGAGTGTGAGAATCTTCACACACACACACACACACACACACATGAACTCTTCACCGTCACCAGTGCATTTCGTACCGAGGCAGTTGTGTCCGTCGTGTGCCAAGTTGAAGCCGTCGTAGCAAGTGCATCGGTAGTTGCCCGGGATGTTGTTGCACTCGTGCACGCAGCCGCCGTTGTGCTCCAGGTCGCACTCGTCGGTGTCTGTAAAGCAAAAAAGAAAATAACAACAACAACAACAATTACAACACTTGTGATGGAATCGAAAAAGGTGAAAAAGGAAAACAGGACGTGACAATAGAGTCAGGCAATAACAAAAAAAAGAGAAGTGTTTCAGAAGACGTCAGAGCAGAGGAGGACGGGAAATGTATGTCCCAAGAAATTCAAACACTTTGTTAAATTGTGTTGTGTGTGTGTTTTGTACGGTGGCCCTGAGGTGCAAAACACACAAACGCAATTAGCAAAACACAAACGCAAATCAAAAAACATCAAAAACGTTAACTCAAAACGGAAACGCAAATCACACAACACAAAAGCAGAAAACGGCAAAACATTAACGCGCAACACAAACACAAACGCAAATCAAAAAATACAAACACAAATCAAAAAACACAAACGCAAAATCAAAAAAACACAAAAACATTAACTCAAAACGGAAACGCAAATCACACAACACAGATACAGAAAACACCAAAACATTAACTCACAACGCAAACACAAAAGCAGAAAACATTAAGTCATAACGCAAACTCCAATCACACAAACACAAAAGCAGAAAACACGAAAACATTAACTCACTTTTGTGTTTGCGACGTGAGTTAATGTTTTATGCTTTTGTGTTTGTGTTGTTTGATTTGTGTTTCCGTTTTGAGTTAATGTTTTTACGTTTTTTGATTTGCATTTGTGTGTTTTGATTTGCGTTTGTGTGATTTGCGTTTGTGTTTTGCACCTCAGGGCCACTGTAGTTTTGATTATGTTCTGTTTAAAAATGGTCTCTAATGTCATTTAAAACTGGTTTGGATGGAGTAAAAAACACAACACACTGTGACAATAAAACAGGTTTTAAATGTTGCCGTGGTCGATTTAACACGTGTGCACTTGTAAAGATCAAATCTTTACAGTAAAGATCTATGGTTTTATCTTCACATCTTCAATAGTACAGACTTGTTGTTACCTTCACAGTGTTTCCCGTCGCCTCTAAAGCCGGTTTTGCACGTGCACTTGTACGAACCCTGCGTCGTCTGACAAATGGCATCAATGTGACAGCCATCGCTTCCCTCTGCACACGGATCTGCTGCAAAACACACGATAAAAACAGTCACAACAAACACAAACACTTCCACACACCAGACACCACAGTGTGTGAGGACATGACGTCAAACATCTGATCTAAATGTGGATTAAATCCAGCTTCAGTGATGCAGATTGGACCATTATTACCACATCAGTGCACCATCAAAATGTTAAATAGTGATTTAATGCAAGGGTGAAAACATGTATTAAAAAAAAAAAAAAAAAAGCAACATAGAAGAATGAAAAGTAGACAGATTTTTGCATCATTTGCAGCCTACTTTTAAATTTCGATTTTGATTAGAAAACAGTTTTAAAACAGCCTTAGTTTGAAATATATGATAAAACTCAAGCAAAAACACCAATAAAACAGTCAATAATATGATATTATTGTAAAGAAAAAGAGAAAGAAAAGAGAAAAAGGTCCAGTGCAAACTGACCCAGAAGTTAATAAGTTACAAAGGGAACAAAAGCTTGTCTGTCAAAAAACAACGTGTTTGTGTGTGTGGAGCAGGGATGAGTTTACACACACACACACACTTTACACACACACACACTTTACACACAACAATATCTGCTCAAACTTAAAGAAACTGTGGGGAAAAAAAACAAATAAAATACAATAAAAAAGAGTCACCAACAAGAAGAGCGCGCTCCCTCAAAGCGTGCGTAAAAGCACTCTCCACGGAGAGGAGAAAACACAACACACACTCATCACACACACTCACACACACACACACTACAGTCCCACCTCGAGTCTCTGGAAGCTGAGCTGCGCTTTGGCGACTGTTTAACAAGAGCAAAAACAAACAAAAGTCCCTCGCGGCCCAAATCGGTCCCATGGTGATTATGATCCAAGTGTGGAGCGCTGCTCAAAAGGACGCGGACGCGGACGCGGACGCACTGGAGCCGTGAGCGAGCGTCCGCCTCATTTTCATTCTAGCCTGTCAATCTGCCTCACAAGGGGCTTTTGAAAAGAGAAAGGAGTGAGTTAGTATGTGTGTGTGTGCGCGCGCCTGTGTGTGTGTGTGTGTGTGTGTGCGCGCTCGTTTTTTGTTACCTCTTGGAACCTCTTCCAGTATAAACAGTAGCTTCACGGTGCTCGTGCGCCCTCCTGTGAGGCAAAGATCTGGATCAGGCGTTAACTAACGTCACATTTAACTGGTTAAAGGGATTTGTTCAGGCGGCCAGGGCCGGCCCAAGCCTCCATGGGGCCCTAAGCACACTTTTGATTTTGGGGCCCTCTGTTACTGCCAATAATAACGATTATTGATCATTCACACACCTACTATACTAAAGGTATTCTACTTATATCTTACTTACTTACACTTGTAAAACTAAACTTTTTGTTTGACACCAGATTTGCAAACTTACAGAAAAATCTTTAAATTAATATTTGGCAAAATCAGCAACTCCCCCTACTGGCGACACAGAGAATCAACACATAAAACCAAATGCTAAAGATATTAAGGTCTGAAAATCAAAAAATGTGCACAATCTTTGGGGGGGATTCAAAATACACTTCTGTAATACAACGATTTGACTTTTATATGTAAAAAAAAAAAAAAAAACAGCATTAAATAAAATAAACAAATAAATATCAAACATACTCTGACAGCTATGTAAAAACTGTGAAAAACCTTTGATATAAATGGGGAGAAAAACTCTCAATAAACTACAGCAATCCAACAGCAACTTTTTTTTTTTTTTTTTTTTTTTAGTTAATTGTTCTTGGGGGCCCTCTAGTGGTCACGGGGCCCTAAGCTGCAGCTTAGTTCGCTTATGCCTTGGGCCGGCCCCGATTCAGGCCGCTTGAAAATGAATAGAAATCAGTGCATTTATATTTTCTAAAGTATTTGATGATTGTTTTATTGTTTGTTCTTAGGTCTGTTAGGTCACACGTTTGGATGTTTTATTTATCTCTGATGTGCAGCACTTTGTTTCAGCTCTTGTTGTTGTTTGTAAAGTGCTTTATAAATAAAGTTGGATTGGACTGGAGTTGGTTTGACCTTTAGTTGTGAAGCTTAAGGTTATGGAACTGCATGATGTCAATGAGTGTCCATCATGGATGTATTATTATAAGAACTGGAGAGAGCTCTGCCCCCTCTGCCTTCAATATAACTGAACTATGTGAACTTTATTAAGGTTATATACCCCTATACAGAGTTTAAACAGGATTAGATATGTAATTTAACCTAAATAAATGAATTTTATTAAGGTTATTTACCAATATACAGTGTATGAACAGGATTAGATAAGTAATTTAACCTAAATAAGTGAACTTTATTAAGGTTATATACACCAATATACAGAGTATAAACAGGATTAGATCAGTAATTTAACCTAAATAAGTGAACTGTGTGTAACAAAATAACAGTTTATGCCAGAAAAGGTGCAAACACACTATTAGTTTTCTGTGAGGACACCATGGATGTATAGGAACTGGATAGAGCACCGCCCCCTCTGCCTTGGTGGCCACTCTGGGTACTGCAACAAAAAATACTCATGGGGCCCAAAAGCAATTTTCCCATTGACCACAATAGTATATAATATTATACATATATACATATATATATATAAATATATATATATATATATATATATAAATAAATGTATGTGTTGTTAGGTTGAAAAAGTAAATAATAAATGATGATTAAAAAAGGAGATTTGTTTGTCTGTCCATGTAACAAGTGCACATTAAAACTTCAGAGTCGGCAAAAAAACAAACAAGTAAAAGCCTTTTGGGTTACTTTTATATATATATATATATATATAATTTAATTATACATGAACATTTTGACAGTAACAGCATTTCTTTTCGACAGTCACTACCTCCAGCACACGTACATGTAAACTCAAACACCTTCCCTGTTGACCTACCGCAGGAAACATGTGTAAGACAATATGAAAGTTTAACATTTGAACGATTAAACGATGAGAACATTTTACAGCATGAGACGCGACCCTGTGATTCTCCTCACAGTGAGACACGGTGTTTCCTCTGGAGCAGGCACACACTTTGACATTCAGCAGGAACCAGTGCAAGTGAATTAACGGCAGACGCCGTGTTTCTTATTCTACCCTGAACGTACAGCTACGAGTATGATCGATTAAATAACAGCAGATAAACGGTTTGCACTACAATCAAACGGAAAGATTAACTTCCCTATATCTTACTCCAGAGATCCACTGGAAGTTTACAAGAGGACACGATCCGGCTTTGTGACAAACAAAAACAAACTCTGGAGTCGACCATAATAATGTAGTAGTGTAGTGTGAATAATTGCTGTGCAAACTTGCTCTTAGGAAAATGAGTCCATGATTTACCAAGAGTTATCCACAAAATCTGTTGTATTGAGCACGTTCCATCACAGCGACTTTACTCCCATCGTCTCTCTGGATCTTTGGAGATCCAGTAAAAAGCCTGTCATCTTCACTTTAATGATGAAAACAGCCGGCAAGGAGACTAGTTTTCTGACATACCGTCTAATTTACGCGCTGTTTAGTATTAAACTTTGACGTCGATAGGTGAACAGTGTCGTTTTCTGCCACAGGGCGTTACCTTAGTTACGTACAGTATACGCCGTCAGTTCCTAGAGCTCTAAAGGTGCTTTACGATTTAAAAATGTACAATTACAGCCCCGATTTTGGGAATGTGAGTTTCATAACAAAATGTTCCGTGAATTTAAAAACACAAGATATGTCAAAAATATAATATACTTAACGATAATGTATGAGAGTTTGAACTCTTCAAACTTGTATGTATTGCTTTTTCAATTGGCCTAAAAAAATATAACAATTCAGTTCACTACCTGAGATTTGGTCCATGCGATTGCTTCACGTAAAAAAAAAAAAAAAACTTGAGGTTCAAAGTGCAAAGGTGAATGTTTGGTAAACGAAAAAAACAATCACAGAAGTACCGAGAAGAGAGTTTCATTCAGATTATTATCGTTTTAGTGCATTAAAAGAATCAAGAGCTGAAAGGAAATCTCGATTTTTGTGCTCTTTTGGTGACTGTTGTTGATGTTATTATTCTGGTCTGGTCTTCATGAACAGAAACAATGTTAAGTATTATTTGTATGCTGCGAAAACAGGCTCCGTCAAGCAATACTATCAGACCTGACTGAGGGAGCATTTGTGAGGGAGCATTTGTGTGTATACAGCAGCAGTAAAGGGGTGGGTGGGGACAAAACATTTGCTGAACGACCAGGAAGTTTAAGCTGCAAAATGCACTTCTAAAACATTCGGTGGCGCTTATTTTGTTTTCAGTTATACGACAACATGCTAGCAGCTGCCTCACTCGACTAGCACAATGTTGCCGTTGACAAATCACTTCCCGTGAGTGTTGCTAGGTTACGTGAGATCTAAATCGCCATCGTGTATGCATCAGCGGTGTCTTTGTTCGTGTTTTCTTAGTCTAGTGTTTATATTTGTTTTATAGCCCCTATTTCCCTGTCCCTCGAAGGCCAGACCGCAGTAAATAAATAAGAATGTTTATCTTAATCTGGTTAAATAAAGGTAAAAAACAAAACAAAAAAACAACAACAAACATTGTGTAAACTAATTTGACAATGGTTTGAATTTAACAGACATTTGTTTATATTCAAAATGTACACATTACAGCTTTAAAGCTGGTTGTGAAAATATCCCTTCAAGCAATCTGATGAAGGCATTTGAACCTCAGGTCAAAATGTAGCTGATGACGATAATAACCTACCTGAAAGGGGAGATGTAAGTCTCTTAAATCAAGAAGATAAGAGGAAGTGGTAGAGGAAACATTAAGTCATCATAGTGTTCTTGTAAGAATGTCTGAATGGGAAAAGAAGAGTTAACGTCCACTGCTCATGAAGACGCTGCTGGTCGTTAAACAGCTTCACTACGGAGGAAGCTCTGAAGTCCGTTTGGTGATGGTTCTTTTGCGGTCAGCCAGCGGAACCCATCTGTGTGTGGTCACTCTCCACAGCACCGGAGCCAGCAGCAAACTGAGAGTGGTGACACTAAGAACCAGCAGGTAAACCTAAGCAGACAGGAACACAGATGTTATTGATCATATTATCTTAGAAATCTTAGATAGCTGCAGTAGACAAAGAGGTGTGAAAGCACGGTCTAGAAAGGCAGACTCCTTTGTCTATTGGAGGAATGCGAAAGGGTAGTTGCTCAGGTATAAATGTGGAGGGCTCACTATGCTCTGGGTCTTTCTCCAGCTAGAATCACTGTCCGTATTATGGACAAAGCGGAGCTCCACGAGACAACAATTCCAGGAAATTAGCGCATTATGACGTCCCAGTGAGTGTAGAAGTCAACATTGCGCGTTTCATCTCCTGTACTTAGACTGAGGAGGACCACAAAAACATGACCGAGTCATCTTTTGTCACATTTTGGCGACTGATAGGGCCTCCAGAGTCCCTAATATAAGGATTTAGATGATTAAAAAGTTGATTTTGCATAATATGTCCCCTTTTAGACATTTACACATGGACCTTAGACATAGAAATTAGAGCAGAATAGAAAAACACAACTATGGAGTGGGATAAAATAAATACCAATACTTGTATTACCAGTCAACACTGACCTCTCTGGAGATGATGCCAGCTCTACGTGCACGGCTGCCCAAGACGAAGGAGAACTCGCTGACCTGCGCGAGGCCAGCGGAGACAATCCATCGTATGTGTTGAGAGCCCGGAGGCAATATTACTGTCAGCACCAGCACGGCCATGACAAACTGGAAGGACAGGAGGACACATTGATGATTATCAATGCAACAGCCTTTAAAATCAGGAAATGTCATCGCAGATACCTTAACAAAATATGATGATATCCAAAATCTAACACTCTAGATACAGTACAGCCCAGCCCTATTTGCTTATATTGTTTTTAGATTACATTTCAATTATTGATGGAGAAAATATAATGCAGCCATTTCCACCCTAGGGATGAATAAATAATACAGATTCTGAGTCAGAGTAGAGAATGTCCTGGGAAACACGAAGAGCAAAGGTGACAAAGGTGAAGTACCTTCATGATGACAAGTGACAGCGTTAGCACCAGCAGGATGGTGAGCTCGTACAGCACGAACGTCGGGAACACATGAAGACCTGGAACATAACAACAACACACAAACACACACAATGAGCTCAAGCCCCTTTTCCACTTGGGTCCCAGCTCACCTTGCCTCACCAGAGCAGGTACTAAAAAAAAGTACCTGCTACCAGGTACAACTTAACCGTGCTGTGCCGAGGCGAGGCGAGTCGAGCCAGTGGAAACACGCCACAATTTTGTGTTGAAAACCTCTATGACCTTGTTCAGACTGTCAGAAAAATTCACATTTCTATAAAGCAAGTTGTGTCTGTGTGTCTGAGACGGGCATATCTTGTATAGCCCTAAGATTTTGGATATGTGTTGAGCATGGACCGATGGTGTGCATCCTTGATTTTCACATTTTTTTGGAGTCATTTTAATCACGCTATACCAGGCAGGCAGCGGCTCATCAGCAGCAGCTGCGCTGTCTGGCGTGGGGAGCTGGGAGTGAACATGGTTCACCGCAGAACATGGTGTTCAACTGAAATGACGAGGTGTATTCACCAATACGTGAGCGCATATTTATTTTGCATTAGCACACTACTACTTTATGGCTAGCGAGGTTACGATTAGCATTAGCGTAGGGCTAACACAATACAAACACTGTGCAACCTCATTAGGCACAACGCAAATGTTTTCATTTTTGATTAGCATTAGAGTAGCTACACCAGTGGCTGACAATCACAACACAGCTAGCTCATGCATTACCATAACTGAAAAATATTCTTCAGCTAGCCACTATAGGAATACATACTTCCTACGAGCACTGCACTAGTATCTTAAATTACCCTCAAGTATTTACACTTAGTAGAACTATAGTAGAAAGATATTAACTATAACTATATTAAATATATTTTCAGTGTTTCGTGTTAGTGGCACACATTGACAAAGTCAAAACACTTACTGTTGAAACACGCCAAGACAAAAGTCAACAAGCTCTACATGGCTGAGATGACACACCTCCAATTTTTCCTGTGACCAAAGTCGTGTGTCCAGACACACAAATCTTAAATCTGATTTGCCTGCAGTCTGAACAAAGCCTAACCCTGGGATTTCACTGAATGTGTATGTTTTGCGTTGCATAGCCGTAGCGACGTCGTAAGTTATTCGCATCCACTTGAGTCAGCGTGTCAGCTTCCACTGACTATGCTATGCTATACTCTATATTAAGTGTCTTGCCCAAAGACACACGGGCATAGAGAACTTGCAACCTTCGACGACTGGCACTACCGCTGGGCTACCGATGCCCTGCAACGCAGACAAAACACGCATTCAGTAGAATCCCGGGGGTAACAAAAGAGCTCATTTCTGACCAATAGAGGCAAAGAATATGATGGTGAGGAAATCTCTGATTGGCTCGATGCATCCCATGACCTCCGTGGTGACCATGTGACCCTGCGTCGACAGCAGAGCTCCAGCCAGGAAACAGCCCAGCTCCATTGAAACGTCTAGAAAATCAGTCACCTAAAAGAACAAGGCAGGAAGAGAAAAATAAACACAAGCAAAAAAAAAAACAGACTGGTGAGACATTTTGAAAAAGGAATAAAGGGCGAACCGTCAGCATGAAAAAGACAAACGCTGCCATCCCCAGCACCAGGATCTCCTTGTTGCCTTTGCTCTCAGCGTGCAATTTCTTATAATAAGGGCCAATCAGGGAAGATTTAATCAGCAAACACAGAAGCAGCACAGCAGCCAGAGATACCAGGACCTGAGCCAGCAGGTACAGCACATGGACACTTTCTAACAAGAGGCTGTGGAGCAACGAGGGAGGAACACGTTAGCAAAGCAGCACTCTATATGTGTACAGTACACTGTATGAGTGTTTTGAGCGGAGAGGACACAAACATGAAGAAAAAAAAAGAGGCTATATGACCTGTCCAACTCTCCACCCTGTGCCTGGATTAGCGTTGGCATGACGGCAATGAAGAGGCCAAGCTGAACGTCCTGCATCACCAACATCCCGAGAAGAACACTGCTGTAATCCAAGTCATCTGTCTCACACACAAAAACACACAGATGTTTTAGTCATTCCTGAGGAAATTATAATCGTCTTACATGTTATTCCCTGGTCACAAAACTAACAAATAGGTCAAATTGAGTACATTAATCCAAAGTGTAATAAAATCAAGTTCATTATTTGTCAAACGATCCAGTGAAAGTCCATTTAAATCAATAATATCCCTGCTAAAGTGCTGAAAATTAGACATATTTTTTGGAAATTGAATGAACACATTCTGTCCTTTTTAAAAAAAATCTAGGTAAATATTAATATTTTTTAGGTTCCTTTGTTTTTCATGCACGTTACATCCCTCAAAACAACGTAACTAACTATCTGAGATCTGAGATCAGACCTCGAGCAAAAGTTTACTTGCTTGTGGCTTCAAATAAGTGGCTTGTGGTGGCCAAGCACTCACAGCAATGTTGCTTATTGACTCTTCAACGTAAATCTTAATGAGCACCGTGTGTTCATTACAAATGCAGACAACAGCAGCAGCAGCATACTGTACCTCCCTTGTCTCCTCTGCTTCCTCCTGCAAGAAAGCGGGACACCAGCGGAGTGCTGGACAGGGACAGACATGTGGAAATGAAGACGGTTTGCGTGGGTCGAATGTGCAACACTTGTCCCCACAACAAACCGGCTCCCACCATCAGCAGACTCAGGTAGAACGAGCCCTGAATGGACGTCTTCCATACCTAGACACACACACAGACACACAAATCCACTTAAAACAGGAAAAGCAAGTGACTAAAATCCACTTTACCATACTTAGTCAAAACTATTTTGAAATGAGCAGTAAATGATATGAATATTTACCAACTAACACAAGACTCAAGAGACATAGAACGACTTCCGTTGGCATCATGTGTCTATTTTTAGACATTTTACATATATTTCAGTTTGTCCCTATGTGACTGCTTCAGTCACTTTACAAACAGCTATTTTTACTGGAGCAGATTAGCCAAAAAAATTATTTACGAGTAGAAAGAAGCACCAATGTTTGTGTTTTAGAGCACATTCTAGCTTCAACTGGTATACCTATACAACTTATAATGACTTGCAAAAAGAAAAGGATATTATTCTACAATGTTATTGTATCATACGGAAGAGGATTAGGGCCACACAAGAAAACAATATTTGAGCTCTGACTTTAAACTCAGAATCCTGAGTTTAAAGTCAGAACTCAAATATTTTTTTCCTGTGTGGTCCTAATCCTTTCCCGTAGTATCATGATTTTACATCTCTTTGTTTACCTTTCGTAGGCGCTCAGGTGAGAACTCCAACCCCACCACAAAAAGAGTGAAAAACACACCCAACTCTCCAAGAGTCTCCACCTGGACCATAGACTGGAACACAGAGACAAATATATACATCAACAACCAGCACAGAGGTTTATCAGAGCTGCAGAATTAGTGTGGTGCACTTGCACACACCACATCAACTACAGCTGAGGAGTCAAAAGCACATATGCTCTGCACGTGTGTGTGAGAGGAAATTACTTTCCATATCAGTGGATGGATATTCCATTATTGAGAATATGATCACATATACACTCTTATAAAATCTCTCCAGATGACCATGCATCCATTTTCTACTGCTTTATCCTGTGACAATTTACTCTCACAGGTACAACTATACTAAATTTAGTGTCCAATTAGCCTAATCAAGGCTGAAGCAACTAATCAGTTATTAATCAATCACTAAATTAATCCCTGTATGCTTTGTTCTTTGGTTATTCAGTTTTAAAAAACCAAATCGAAAACCAAAACTGAATAGTTTTTCTGTTTTTAAACCTGAACAGAAAAACAGAAAACTCAAAAAAACTCAAACTCAAATTCATTAAAAATATTCCTTAAGCGGTTTGCAAATATTTTCAACGGATCCTTGTTCAGGGTGATGTCGACTATTATGATGGTAAATTTCAAGTCATTCCGAGATACTTTTTGTTTTTGAGAAGAAACTCAGCTCACTGTCAAAGTGCATCAGGGCAAATGGATCATTTCCTGAATTTAAAAAAAATTCATTTAAATTACTCCTAAAGAGATTTGCAAATATTTTCAATGGCTGCTTATTCAAGGCGATGCAGACTATTATGATGGTAAATTTCAAGTCATTCCGAGATACTACTCCCGAGAGGCAACTTGCTTTATAGATAGATTATTTAAAACAAAGTCCCAGAATTTTCAGCCTCTTAAATGTTAAAATGGTAACACTTTAGATTAGGGAACACATAAGTTAACTAAGTGCTTACTAACATGCATATAAGTAGCATACTAGCCCTTTATTCGTAAATATTAAACACGTATTACCACCACATGCAGGAACAATCTTAATTCATGTCGACATAGAGGCAGAATAAGTTTATGTAGAATAAGGTGTTAATATGTGCTTAATGATTATTAATAAAGGTCTAGTATAATACTGGGATCAATTAAGAGTGTCCAGTTAACCCAATCAATGGAGAGCAATGGGAATTGGTCACCTTGCTCAGGGGTAAACTCAGTCACAGTGATCTGTCTCGTCAACAGATGGCGACAGTGATCCAACATGCTGAATCCTTCCGGGAAAGCCAGGAGCCCTGACAACAAGGGCCAACAGTGCTGCACACACTGCTCCAACAGGGATATGGACACTTATTATTGACAGTTGGGGTGGTGTCCCGGACTTAACACTGCACACACACTCTGCACCCTCCGGCACTGCACTGAACTGTACCAGGCCATCAATGAACAACATACAGCACACCCAGATGCTTTCATCATCCTCGTCGGTGATTTGAAATCATGCTGATCTCAAGACTTCCCTTCCAAAGCTTCACCAGCATGTTGATTTCCCAATACTACCCACAAAGGAACATACAAAGCTTCGAAGTGCATCGATGATGTGACTCACACAAACACCATCATTGCGCCGGCTAACCGGGAAGCCATGGCTGACGGGGGATGCCCACAGGCTTCCAAGAAGGCCGGAGACAACGCCTTCAGAGCCGGGCATGAACCTGGCCTGAGAACAACGAGAGCCAACCCGTCCTGTGACATCAGGAGTACCAACCTCCACCATAACCATCACCAAGGGCGATGAGACTCACTACAGGAAGGAGGACAATCTTCTAACCACTTCGTGCAGAAACAACAACCTCCTGGAGATTGTTGTTGACTTCCAGAGAGGTCACACCCAACACCCGCCACTGACCATCAATGGTGCTGCCGTGGAGAGAGCGAGCAGCACCAAATTCCTGAGGGTGCACATCAGTGAGGAGCTCTCCTGGACCACCGACACTGCATCAAGTGCTCCATCACCCATCATGAGCACATTCTACCGAGGCGCCATTGAGAGCATTTGAGGTGCAAGTAATGTCTCGTCTTGTCCTCGCCGTAGGATAGTGAGAAACGAAATGTCGATTCCTTTTGTATGTCTGGTACATGTGAAGAATTGATAATACAGTAAAGCTGACGTTGACTTTGATGCACACACACACACACCTTGATGCTGTTCAGACCAGAGGGACCTAGCAGGATGCCACAGACGATATATCCAAACATTGGAGGAAGACCGACGAGAGTGCAAATCCAGCCACATGGTAAGGACAACATCACCACTGACACCAGGTCCTGCACATAGACAAAGCAATAGCCCACATATTTGGTGGTGTTTAAAACTAATTTAATATTAAATCTTCCTATCTAGCCTCAATCAAACGAGTAACTAACCTTGATGAAGTGATGGTCTGCTCTCGGAATAGTGGAGTCTCGTGGCTTGGTCAGAACGTACTGGTTGTTCTGTGAATCGATGAGCATGAACAGCCCCAGGTTGTCGTCCACTTCGTTCTGCCTGGATTTATTATTCCTCTTCCCTCCTTTTTCCTCATCATCCTCCACTCTCAACACCGCCTCGACATTCACTCCTTTCATCTACACAACAAAAAAAAGAATATTGAGTGTCTGGATCTGGACATTTCTGACACTCAGAGACGTAAAGACTGTTCTTCGTGGACCTGTTTGTTTTTGTCAAAGGCATGCTCCTCGATCTCCTCCTCTAGTCGGTCTGCTGCCTTCCGGACGTCCTCCAGGATTTCGTCCAGCATGGACAGAGACTGGTTCTGGGCTAAAGCATTCTTAGCAGCTTCCTGCAGGTGTTTCTCAACAGCCACCAGCTCCACATACTCCTGCTCCACCTAAAGGGGGGAGAACAAAGCCCTGATCAGACATGGACTAGGTTTGAGAAGAAGTCTATGATGAAAAGTCCACCATCCCTGCAGGTGAAGCCTCAGGGTGGCTTCATTCTAAGGTTTTGACTGGATGTTGTTAAATGTAATTTTTGTTTTTGTTTTAACCTTTTAGGAAGTGTAATGCTTGAGACCACAGCGTCCTCACCTTTATGGCTGCTTCCCTGAGGGCATCCAGCCTCTGCCTGCTGCTCTCCTTCATGTTCACCACGTCCCTGTAGTCGCCCTGCAGCGCCCTCTGCAGGCTGAACATTGCTTGGAACACCAGGTGTTCGCTGTCATTGAGCTCTTTCTGAAAAACCTCAAGTGTGTGAACCTGAAGACAAATAAAGCAACTGTGGTCATTCATTAAGCTATAAAAGACCGTACATCCTCTTTCCCTGAAGCCACTCAATATGATCTTTAAATATATAATTTCTAGTAATTGAATAAGTAATAATAATAACAATAACAACAATAAATAAGTAATACTTTTTTAGTAATTTGGTTTGCAGTTATACTAAATTTCTAGCACTGGCATTTAAAAACACTTTTTGCATACCTGTACAATTGTTCATTTATTGCATTATTATTGTACTTTTTTTTGCATGTGTATGTTATATTTTTTAATAAATATAGAATAAGCAATGCATAAATGGGCTTATTTTATATCATAATGTAGTACTGTCTTCTCCCCCTGTTGTTATAACAAGATCATGTTCCCCAGTGTGGGATTAATAAAGTAAAATCTAAAATATTCTAATCTTATAAGTGGCTGAAATTATCAAGCTAGCTGGAGCGAGGTGCAACCATTGAATATAGAGCTGACACTTGATTACCTGATTAATCCATGACTAAATTAATCGTCAACTATATCGATCATAGATTAATGGGTTTAAAGCTTCACTGCTAAATTTAATGTGACTTAAATGTGAATATTTTCTTTGTTTCTTTGCTTGGTTTAGCAAAGAGATCATTAAAAGTGAATCATTTTCATTATTTCCAGGTTTGACAAACGCTGATCAACACTTTTTAACATTTTCTGACATTGACAACAACTACTTCGATTCGATCGATTAACAGATAATGAATCACTTGTGAAAATAATGGTTAGTTACAGCTCTAATTGTGTGTCACATATTATGCAATGGACCAGAGGGATGAGGCTCCACTTCACTTCTGCTCCCAACAAAAACCCTTGGTACCTTGAAAAGCCTCTCGGCCTCTGGAAGCGTCTGGTCTCTTCCAACAGCATCCGTGGCGTCAGCCAGCTTCCTCACGACCACGTTCTTCCGACGCAGGAGCGCCACCAGCTGCTTGCAGTTGCTGGACACCCAGCTGTGGCCAATTGTGACACCCTTGCTCTGCTGAGGTTTGTGGGCATTCTGGGCGTCGTGCTCCTTCTTCGCGACAGCCCCCGCCAGGCTGAGGCATAGCAGCCAATAAGCACCCTGCATCCAAACCTCTACTGCTGTCTGCACCAGAGGGCGGCCGTGGATTGAGATGATGACACCTGGGGAAAAAATTGAGAGAGAGAGTTGTAATTATAGAAAAAGAAGACAATCACACAACAATCATTGAACAATGAAAGTGCTAAGTAGAACCATATAAGGTTCTTCGGCTTGTCCCCATTAGAACTTTTTCATAAACGTTCCACCTGGAACCCTTTTGGAGGGTTCCACCTAGAACCCTTTTGAAACCCTTTATTCAGGAAAGGGGTTTTAAAGGGTTCTCTGGATCAAAATGGTTCTTAATGGAACCATTAGTGTTACCAAGAACCCTTGGAAAACCCTTCCTTCGTGAAAGGGTTTTTCAGAAGCAAATGGTTCCAGGTAGAACCTCAGCCATTGTAGAAGGGCCCTTTGGAACCCTTATTTTTTAAAGGTTTTAAAAGGGTTCTTGGTGGAACCCTCCAAAAGGATTCCAGGTAGAACCTTTATAAGTGTTCTTGGTAACACTAATGTTTCCAGTAAGAACCATTTTGATGAAGAGAACCCTTTAAAACCCCTTTACTGAATAAAGGGTTTTAAGTGTTCTTGGTGGAACCTTTATAAAAAGGTTCTACCTGGAGCCAAAAAGGGTTCTCCTATGAGGACAAGCCGAAGAACCGTATATGGTTCTACTTAGCACTATTATTTCTAAGAGTGTAAAAGACCTAAGAACAAACAAGAAAACAATACTGTTGAAAGTATAAAAACAACACTACACTCTCTAGTGTATACAGTATATGTATTAAATTGTTTTTTTCTCGAAGAGCCACGTGACTCACTCACAATAACAAAAACACAGGAACTTCCCTTCAGCACAGATTATTACGATAACTATTCTGTTAATGTGGGTCATGATCCGTCTTTGATTTCCTGTGCTTCTCAACAGAGGGATTTCGTCTTCGTGGCTGGGCGTGGTAGATACACACAACAGCTGTGTATACACACACCTGTGTCCTGTCCAACTGCTTGCTAGGAGTAGTCCATAGCAACTAACACTTGACAAAAATCCAGTAACACTTGCTGTTCCACATCCTATTGTGACGGTGCATGTGCATTTCTGCTTGGAATGCTTCTTAACGGGCCTCATTAAGAAACTGCTGTACTGCCAGAGTGCACCTCTGTGAGCATGAGTCAAGCCGAGTGACGACATTTTCAACTTTACAAACTCCTCCTCTGTCTGTCTTCCTATGACTGGACTGCAGCCACTCTGCTACTGTTGCTCAAAATCAATAGCACCACTGTTTGGTACTTGGCTGTTGACACACACATACACACATGCACATACACAGAATTTCCTTCAATTTGTATGGGTATTACATTTACTAAAATCATATGTTGATCTGGCCCTTTGGTGTACTGCCAACAGACCACATTTTGCCCTGTGTCAGCTGGGATTGGCCCCATGCAGCTCCCCCCACACGGAGGATAAAGTTGTGAATATGTTAACTTTTATGGTCGGGGGGGGGGGCAAACATGATTAAAGCATTATAAAGCTATATATTATTGATGCATAATGTGTGAAACATTATTTTGTCATATTACTATTGCATATAAGTAATTAGCAGATAGAAAAAACCATTGGAGTTGCATCATTATTGGTTACTTGGCATTTATCTAATTCCTGCAACCAAATCTTGTGTTTTTAGTGGCGTAGATGTTGAAATGGCCAATAATCAGATCCAGATAATGTGATGAAGTATAGTCGGTACATTTATTGTCTATTGTCACTGCTGTGCAGTACAGTTTTGACTGGAAGAGGGGGATTCATGGATTTTAGTGATTATAGGAGTAGAGGTCAAGGAAAGAGGAGGAGGATGGTGATGCAGCACTGTAGATGCCAACTGGACACCACCACTCACGCAGAAGAAGGAGAAGAAGATGCTCAGAATGGAAGAGATACGGACAGTTAACTCAGTTTTGATTGGTGGTAGTATTTTGTGGCCGTTGATGTGCATGGTATTGCTGTACTGTGTCCTGCAACTGGATTTAATCAACCATTACTTCTTTCCTTTCCTCTCTTCCGGGGCTAGTCAATGTGGGATAAAAACATTATCACAATATACTATTTTAAATATAACTTGACAATATATATTGGAATATAAATCAATATTTCTGTAAGGCTGGGCGATAGTGCTTATAAATACTATCTGATATTTGTATTCTATATACCGACATGTCTCGTATATCTGTACACAGCTCGTTTCTCTGGACTCATAACTCAGATGTTTGAAAGTAAATATATACCTATAACACAAATATTTAGGCTTATAATTAAAGGAGTGCTATCATTCCATGCACTTTTTTAATGAATATATATCATATTTAATTTATAATCGTTTTTATATATCGCAAATTCAATATGTATTCATGTATGTAGTCAATATAATAAATATGATACTTATCATTGCCTCTAAAACCAGGGAAAGACATCACATCTAAAATCTAAGACGATATCTTGTCTTGTGTCATGATACAGATAATAATAATATGGTGGATATATTGCCCAGACCTACTCTAGTCCCTTAGGTGGTGCCCCACAGGATGAGGTTAGTCGTGATGTTGTATTACTTATTTCTTCTCTTCCCATTGCCCGATCTTCTTTTTGTGGACGAACAGCGACTCAGGAGGAGCACCGAAGAGGAACTCTACAAGCCAAAGGAAAGAGACAGAGGGGAGTAATGCAACAATGCAGATACAATAAGATAATAATACGAGTCGTGAAAAAAGACCAAGACCTGACAAATATGCAGTCATGCAACATTGCAGAACTACCCACTCCCAATAAACACCACGACTAAAACTAACTAAAGATGAAGAGAAGGCAAAGATAAAAAGCAGTGTGTCAACTGCAGATAAACACACATAATAAACAAAAGGTTATTTATATGAACTGTGTGTGTACGTATCCAATAAATATAAATTCAATAATATTGGAGAATTAAAAACCTTGCAAATTAACTTGTAACTGGAAGATATTAGCAGAAAATCCGAAGAAGGTAAAAACAAAAACTATGACTCAACACATCAGAGCACACACACTCTCTCACACACACACTCTCTCACTCACACACTCACACACACACACACACACACACACACACACACGTCAATGTCCCAAACAGTGAATACTTACAGTTTTAACAAGTTACATCAATGACGAATGATAAACACATTCAAAGTACCTGAGGACTGTGTACAGTGTCTTTGGCTCTTCACTGCACTCCACGACTGAAGCAGCACAGAGGAACAATCGTGTAGTTGTGCTGCAGCAGCTTCACTCCTCCTCCTCCTCCTCTGCCACATAGCTGATGTGAACGCAGCCGTTCACCATTTCACTAACTTGTTCCATCCTTTTATTATTGACGAGGCTAACGTAGCCGCTCCAACAAGTAGCTCTAGTTTATTTTTTAACTTAATAATAGTCTCTCCTGTTGCTGAACGTGAAGTCCTCACATTCCTCCGAGCTGTCACAACTTAGCATACACTAATATACTTCCACGTTAACACGGCGGGATGACGCTAGCATAACTTTGCTAACCTTAGCAACACAAACCCATCCTTTCCTCCTCGAGAAACCACGATGTCGCCATGACTCAACAGAAACCGCATTTGTGCTTCTGTTATCCTAATATATACAATCAAAACGTCGGTGTCATTTTAGTTTCATCTTCCCGATTTACTTCCTAAACATTTCGGACTTGATATGGGAGTTGTAGTTTTCATACACTTGTTCCTATAACACATTTAATCGCCGTGTCACAGAACTACATTTACCATAAACACATACAGCGCAGAAGCCCCAAAAAACTGAACAGGCTTCCGTACCACACGTCATCGTCGTCACCATATTGGTCCGGTCAAGACCAAAATAAAACCATTGGCCCTTCTCTTGTGTGTGTGTGAGTGTATTGCATAACTATATATGTGTTGATGAATGAACATATGAAATACTTTTAATAATATGTTGTTGTTATTTTCACATTTTAAATATTTAACTTAAGGTATTAATATATATATTATACTTATATATGTATACTACACACACACACACACACACACACACATATATATATATATACTGTATATACGATATATTCAGACTTTCATTATATATATATTTTTTAATTGATTTCCTGAATGGCATGCCATAATACATATATATGTACACACACATTATTAGAAATAGTAGTAGTAGTTTTTTATTTATTGCAGTAGTAGAATTGCGAACAATTTCATGCAGACTCCTTACCACATGGTGGCGGTAATGCAGCAAATGGCGCACGCTCATCTTCACGCAGGTGAATCAATCAGCTGATGGCCGCTGATTGATTCCTCCTCCTATTTAACTTCCTCCAGCAACAGCTCCGTGTTGTCATGAGTTTAATTTGAAGAGGAGTGAACACGAGCTGCCGCAACTCGAAAAAGACGCGAAGAAAGTCTTGAAAAACAAAACTACAACTAAAGAAGAAAAGAAAGAACTTGAACTCGAATTACAGAAACGGAAAAAGAGGAAGGAGGACAATCTTCTAACCACTTCGTGCAGAAACAACAACCTCCTGGAGATTGTTGTTGACTTCCAGAGAGGTCACACCCAACACCCGCCACTGACCATCAATGGTGCTGCCGTGGAGAGAGCGAGCAGCACCAAATTCCTGAGGGTGCACATCAGTGAGGAGCTCTCCTGGACCACCGACACTGCATCAAGTGCTCCATCACCCATCATGAGCACATTCTACCGAGGCGCCATTGAGAGCATTTGAGGTGCAAGTAATGTCTCGTCTTGTCCTCGCCGTAGGATAGTGAGAAACGAAATGTCGATTCCTTTTGTATGTCTGGTACATGTGAAGAATTGATAATACAGTAAAGCTGACGTTGACTTTGATGCACACACACACACACCTTGATGCTGTTCAGACCAGAGGGACCTAGCAGGATGCCACAGACGATATATCCAAACATTGGAGGAAGACCGACGAGAGTGCAAATCCAGCCACATGGTAAGGACAACATCACCACTGACACCAGGTCCTGCACATAGACAAAGCAATAGCCCACATATTTGGTGGTGTTTAAAACTAATTTAATATTAAATCTTCCTATCTAGCCTCAATCAAACGAGTAACTAACCTTGATGAAGTGATGGTCTGCTCTCGGAATAGTGGAGTCTCGTGGCTTGGTCAGAACGTACTGGTTGTTCTGTGAATCGATGAGCATGAACAGCCCCAGGTTGTCGTCCACTTCGTTCTGCCTGGATTTATTATTCCTCTTCCCTCCTTTTTCCTCATCATCCTCCACTCTCAACACCGCCTCGACATTCACTCCTTTCATCTACACAACAAAAAAAAGAATATTGAGTGTCTGGATCTGGACATTTCTGACACTCAGAGACGTAAAGACTGTTCTTCGTGGACCTGTTTGTTTTTGTCAAAGGCATGCTCCTCGATCTCCTCCTCTAGTCGGTCTGCTGCCTTCCGGACGTCCTCCAGGATTTCGTCCAGCATGGACAGAGACTGGTTCTGGGCTAAAGCATTCTTAGCAGCTTCCTGCAGGTGTTTCTCAACAGCCACCAGCTCCACATACTCCTGCTCCACCTAAAGGGGGGAGAACAAAGCCCTGATCAGACATGGACTAGGTTTGAGAAGAAGTCTATGATGAAAAGTCCACCATCCCTGCAGGTGAAGCCTCAGGGTGGCTTCATTCTAAGGTTTTGACTGGATGTTGTTAAATGTAATTTTTGTTTTTGTTTTAACCTTTTAGGAAGTGTAATGCTTGAGACCACAGCGTCCTCACCTTTATGGCTGCTTCCCTGAGGGCATCCAGCCTCTGCCTGCTGCTCTCCTTCATGTTCACCACGTCCCTGTAGTCGCCCTGCAGCGCCCTCTGCAGGCTGAACATTGCTTGGAACACCAGGTGTTCGCTGTCATTGAGCTCTTTCTGAAAAACCTCAAGTGTGTGAACCTGAAGACAAATAAAGCAACTGTGGTCATTCATTAAGCTATAAAAGACCGTACATCCTCTTTCCCTGAAGCCACTCAATATGATCTTTAAATATATAATTTCTAGTAATTGAATAAGTAATAATAATAACAATAACAACAATAAATAAGTAATACTTTTTTAGTAATTTGGTTTGCAGTTATACTAAATTTCTAGCACTGGCATTTAAAAACACTTTTTGCATACCTGTACAATTGTTCATTTATTGCATTATTATTGTACTTTTTTTTGCATGTGTATGTTATATTTTTTAATAAATATAGAATAAGCAATGCATAAATGGGCTTATTTTATATCATAATGTAGTACTGTCTTCTCCCCCTGTTGTTATAACAAGATCATGTTCCCCAGTGTGGGATTAATAAAGTAAAATCTAAAATATTCTAATCTTATAAGTGGCTGAAATTATCAAGCTAGCTGGAGCGAGGTGCAACCATTGAATATAGAGCTGACACTTGATTACCTGATTAATCCATGACTAAATTAATCGTCAACTATATCGATCATAGATTAATGGGTTTAAAGCTTCACTGCTAAATTTAATGTGACTTAAATGTGAATATTTTCTTTGTTTCTTTGCTTGGTTTAGCAAAGAGATCATTAAAAGTGAATCATTTTCATTATTTCCAGGTTTGACAAACGCTGATCAACACTTTTTAACATTTTCTGACATTGACAACAACTACTTCGATTCGATCGATTAACAGATAATGAATCACTTGTGAAAATAATGGTTAGTTACAGCTCTAATTGTGTGTCACATATTATGCAATGGACCAGAGGGATGAGGCTCCACTTCACTTCTGCTCCCAACAAAAACCCTTGGTACCTTGAAAAGCCTCTCGGCCTCTGGAAGCGTCTGGTCTCTTCCAACAGCATCCGTGGCGTCAGCCAGCTTCCTCACGACCACGTTCTTCCGACGCAGGAGCGCCACCAGCTGCTTGCAGTTGCTGGACACCCAGCTGTGGCCAATTGTGACACCCTTGCTCTGCTGAGGTTTGTGGGCATTCTGGGCGTCGTGCTCCTTCTTCGCGACAGCCCCCGCCAGGCTGAGGCATAGCAGCCAATAAGCACCCTGCATCCAAACCTCTACTGCTGTCTGCACCAGAGGGCGGCCGTGGATTGAGATGATGACACCTGGGGAAAAAATTGAGAGAGAGAGTTGTAATTATAGAAAAAGAAGACAATCACACAACAATCATTGAACAATGAAAGTGCTAAGTAGAACCATATAAGGTTCTTCGGCTTGTCCCCATTAGAACTTTTTCATAAACGTTCCACCTGGAACCCTTTTGGAGGGTTCCACCTAGAACCCTTTTGAAACCCTTTATTCAGGAAAGGGGTTTTAAAGGGTTCTCTGGATCAAAATGGTTCTTAATGGAACCATTAGTGTTACCAAGAACCCTTGGAAAACCCTTCCTTCGTGAAAGGGTTTTTCAGAAGCAAATGGTTCCAGGTAGAACCTCAGCCATTGTAGAAGGGCCCTTTGGAACCCTTATTTTTTAAAGGTTTTAAAAGGGTTCTTGGTGGAACCCTCCAAAAGGATTCCAGGTAGAACCTTTATAAGTGTTCTTGGTAACACTAATGTTTCCAGTAAGAACCATTTTGATGAAGAGAACCCTTTAAAACCCCTTTACTGAATAAAGGGTTTTAAGTGTTCTTGGTGGAACCTTTATAAAAAGGTTCTACCTGGAGCCAAAAAGGGTTCTCCTATGAGGACAAGCCGAAGAACCGTATATGGTTCTACTTAGCACTATTATTTCTAAGAGTGTAAAAGACCTAAGAACAAACAAGAAAACAATACTGTTGAAAGTATAAAAACAACACTACACTCTCTAGTGTATACAGTATATGTATTAAATTGTTTTTTTCTCGAAGAGCCACGTGACTCACTCACAATAACAAAAACACAGGAACTTCCCTTCAGCACAGATTATTACGATAACTATTCTGTTAATGTGGGTCATGATCCGTCTTTGATTTCCTGTGCTTCTCAACAGAGGGATTTCGTCTTCGTGGCTGGGCGTGGTAGATACACACAACAGCTGTGTATACACACACCTGTGTCCTGTCCAACTGCTTGCTAGGAGTAGTCCATAGCAACTAACACTTGACAAAAATCCAGTAACACTTGCTGTTCCACATCCTATTGTGACGGTGCATGTGCATTTCTGCTTGGAATGCTTCTTAACGGGCCTCATTAAGAAACTGCTGTACTGCCAGAGTGCACCTCTGTGAGCATGAGTCAAGCCGAGTGACGACATTTTCAACTTTACAAACTCCTCCTCTGTCTGTCTTCCTATGACTGGACTGCAGCCACTCTGCTACTGTTGCTCAAAATCAATAGCACCACTGTTTGGTACTTGGCTGTTGACACACACATACACACATGCACATACACAGAATTTCCTTCAATTTGTATGGGTATTACATTTACTAAAATCATATGTTGATCTGGCCCTTTGGTGTACTGCCAACAGACCACATTTTGCCCTGTGTCAGCTGGGATTGGCCCCATGCAGCTCCCCCCACACGGAGGATAAAGTTGTGAATATGTTAACTTTTATGGTCGGGGGGGGGGGCAAACATGATTAAAGCATTATAAAGCTATATATTATTGATGCATAATGTGTGAAACATTATTTTGTCATATTACTATTGCATATAAGTAATTAGCAGATAGAAAAAACCATTGGAGTTGCATCATTATTGGTTACTTGGCATTTATCTAATTCCTGCAACCAAATCTTGTGTTTTTAGTGGCGTAGATGTTGAAATGGCCAATAATCAGATCCAGATAATGTGATGAAGTATAGTCGGTACATTTATTGTCTATTGTCACTGCTGTGCAGTACAGTTTTGACTGGAAGAGGGGGATTCATGGATTTTAGTGATTATAGGAGTAGAGGTCAAGGAAAGAGGAGGAGGATGGTGATGCAGCACTGTAGATGCCAACTGGACACCACCACTCACGCAGAAGAAGGAGAAGAAGATGCTCAGAATGGAAGAGATACGGACAGTTAACTCAGTTTTGATTGGTGGTAGTATTTTGTGGCCGTTGATGTGCATGGTATTGCTGTACTGTGTCCTGCAACTGGATTTAATCAACCATTACTTCTTTCCTTTCCTCTCTTCCGGGGCTAGTCAATGTGGGATAAAAACATTATCACAATATACTATTTTAAATATAACTTGACAATATATATTGGAATATAAATCAATATTTCTGTAAGGCTGGGCGATAGTGCTTATAAATACTATCTGATATTTGTATTCTATATACCGACATGTCTCGTATATCTGTACACAGCTCGTTTCTCTGGACTCATAACTCAGATGTTTGAAAGTAAATATATACCTATAACACAAATATTTAGGCTTATAATTAAAGGAGTGCTATCATTCCATGCACTTTTTTAATGAATATATATCATATTTAATTTATAATCGTTTTTATATATCGCAAATTCAATATGTATTCATGTATGTAGTCAATATAATAAATATGATACTTATCATTGCCTCTAAAACCAGGGAAAGACATCACATCTAAAATCTAAGACGATATCTTGTCTTGTGTCATGATACAGATAATAATAATATGGTGGATATATTGCCCAGACCTACTCTAGTCCCTTAGGTGGTGCCCCACAGGATGAGGTTAGTCGTGATGTTGTATTACTTATTTCTTCTCTTCCCATTGCCCGATCTTCTTTTTGTGGACGAACAGCGACTCAGGAGGAGCACCGAAGAGGAACTCTACAAGCCAAAGGAAAGAGACAGAGGGGAGTAATGCAACAATGCAGATACAATAAGATAATAATACGAGTCGTGAAAAAAGACCAAGACCTGACAAATATGCAGTCATGCAACATTGCAGAACTACCCACTCCCAATAAACACCACGACTAAAACTAACTAAAGATGAAGAGAAGGCAAAGATAAAAAGCAGTGTGTCAACTGCAGATAAACACACATAATAAACAAAAGGTTATTTATATGAACTGTGTGTGTACGTATCCAATAAATATAAATTCAATAATATTGGAGAATTAAAAACCTTGCAAATTAACTTGTAACTGGAAGATATTAGCAGAAAATCCGAAGAAGGTAAAAACAAAAACTATGACTCAACACATCAGAGCACACACACTCTCTCACACACACACTCTCTCACTCACACACTCACACACACACACACACACACACACACACACGTCAATGTCCCAAACAGTGAATACTTACAGTTTTAACAAGTTACATCAATGACGAATGATAAACACATTCAAAGTACCTGAGGACTGTGTACAGTGTCTTTGGCTCTTCACTGCACTCCACGACTGAAGCAGCACAGAGGAACAATCGTGTAGTTGTGCTGCAGCAGCTTCACTCCTCCTCCTCCTCCTCTGCCACATAGCTGATGTGAACGCAGCCGTTCACCATTTCACTAACTTGTTCCATCCTTTTATTATTGACGAGGCTAACGTAGCCGCTCCAACAAGTAGCTCTAGTTTATTTTTTAACTTAATAATAGTCTCTCCTGTTGCTGAACGTGAAGTCCTCACATTCCTCCGAGCTGTCACAACTTAGCATACACTAATATACTTCCACGTTAACACGGCGGGATGACGCTAGCATAACTTTGCTAACCTTAGCAACACAAACCCATCCTTTCCTCCTCGAGAAACCACGATGTCGCCATGACTCAACAGAAACCGCATTTGTGCTTCTGTTATCCTAATATATACAATCAAAACGTCGGTGTCATTTTAGTTTCATCTTCCCGATTTACTTCCTAAACATTTCGGACTTGATATGGGAGTTGTAGTTTTCATACACTTGTTCCTATAACACATTTAATCGCCGTGTCACAGAACTACATTTACCATAAACACATACAGCGCAGAAGCCCCAAAAAACTGAACAGGCTTCCGTACCACACGTCATCGTCGTCACCATATTGGTCCGGTCAAGACCAAAATAAAACCATTGGCCCTTCTCTTGTGTGTGTGTGAGTGTATTGCATAACTATATATGTGTTGATGAATGAACATATGAAATACTTTTAATAATATGTTGTTGTTATTTTCACATTTTAAATATTTAACTTAAGGTATTAATATATATATTATACTTATATATGTATACTACACACACACACACACACACACACACATATATATATATATACTGTATATACGATATATTCAGACTTTCATTATATATATATTTTTTAATTGATTTCCTGAATGGCATGCCATAATACATATATATGTACACACACATTATTAGAAATAGTAGTAGTAGTTTTTTATTTATTGCAGTAGTAGAATTGCGAACAATTTCATGCAGACTCCTTACCACATGGTGGCGGTAATGCAGCAAATGGCGCACGCTCATCTTCACGCAGGTGAATCAATCAGCTGATGGCCGCTGATTGATTCCTCCTCCTATTTAACTTCCTCCAGCAACAGCTCCGTGTTGTCATGAGTTTAATTTGAAGAGGAGTGAACACGAGCTGCCGCAACTCGAAAAAGACGCGAAGAAAGTCTTGAAAAACAAAACTACAACTAAAGAAGAAAAGAAAGAACTTGAACTCGAATTACAGAAACGGAAAAAGAAAGTTCCAGGAGGAGGGAACTTGTTGCGGCAACAACGCGCAAAATCGTTGTTTGTTAGCCAACCGCCATTAACCGGTTGGCAAGGAAGGCTAACCTGGCGTGACGTCAGACGCCGAAAAGGTTGCCTTCAGGTGCATTAGCTCGTGTACGCAGAAGGAGCTCCGAGATGGCGTGTTGTTCTGACCGGGTCCAGCCTTGTGACACGTTCAGAATGGTGAGTAAATGTTAAGTTGGCTTAATGGTGACTCTGTTTGCTGAATTATATTCTCTTTTAACTTTTGTCCGTTCACTGTCAAGTAAATTCTGACTTAATCTTAGCTAGTTGCTGCATTTCAGCTTTGGTTCAAGCTAGGTGTCATTCTAAGTTAAATGTTTGCTGTACTATTAGCTTATTTAGCCTTAGCTCAATGTTGGCCAAGCAGTAGGGCTGTCCTTGAACGCACCGCGGAACTAGGTTAATTCACTGTTGCGTTCATGGTCTTTACTACCGAGTAGTATTTTTCACTGGAAAGATTCATTAGTTTTTTTTATTATGTTACATATTTCTAGGCAGCTTCAGGGTTACAGGTGTGTGTGTATATGTGTGTTTATATATAATTCTAAACTTTAATTGTAGTTATTAAATTACACATTTTTTTCTTTTTTTTTTTAAAGGAACAACCTTCTGCTTCATGCTCACGGAGACCTGGTCGGACCCGTCATTTGCAAAAGCCATTATGGAAGAAGGTGAGTGACATTTTTTTCAGAAACAATTAACTACCCCAATGAAAACGTTATGGCTAAACAACATAATGTATTTAGTTGAAGGCAATATATCATTTAATCACAAATGTATAATATAGAAATGTTTTGGTATTTAAAAACAAGTGTGGCTGTATGAGCTACTGACAGTTTTACATTTTAAATTCGAAGGCATTCCTTAAACCTTAATCATCTTTATTCTACAATCAATTCTGACTATCTACGTATTCTATATTGAACATATGACTAAAACATTCTTTTCTTTGTTCCCCCCCCCCCCCCAGATTGATCGTCATGAAGACATTCAAATTGTAGGTGTCATGACTTCATCCTGGGTGTCCGCCGTGTACCCACTCTCTCTTGGCCACTTGGCCTCTATCTATGTGCATTGTTAGATGGCCACGATCTTTCTCTTCTCCTGCTTTCCATCTGTCAAATAGCTTAAACGGAGCATTTGCCACAGGTTGGCTTTGCATGTTCCTGGTTAATCTGGTCCTCATTGGTTAAATTTGTCGAACTGCTTGAACGAGTGATTTGAAAGAATGAGGTGCGTGACTGATGCAGTGAATGAAGTTCTCTCTCTTGTCTGAAAGATGCCGAGTGTTGAGTGATGAGAGTGCGTGTGAGAGTGTGAGTGAGACTTTGACTGACGTTAACCTGACCTTTAGACCAAGACGAGACTAACTAGTTGAGATTCTGTTCAGCAGTTCACGTTAAAGTAGATAGGTTTTGAAGACAGGTTGTAAACACTAACATTTCCTTTTTTAGGTTCCGTCGACAAGTGGTGAGTCCATATTTTATTCTTTGGGGAGCGACCTTGTTGGCCTCCATGTGTGCTAGGATTAGCAGAGTAGGGAAATATACATTTTGTTGTTTTTCATACCTTGTGGGCCAAACCCCTTACTTTCAAACTTTCGGACTTTACGTCAAAGTAAGTAACACCAGGCCTACGGGCTCATCGCTCTTCCGGCCGCCGTGCCGATCTGTCGTGTCCTGGCCCTCCTGTTTTAATGAATATGTCTGTAAAAATAATGTAATTTGAGGGATAGTGATGGAGGACCAGATCTTATATTAGGTTTAAATAGATGGTTTAATGTAAAATAAATGTCTGTTTTGCCTTGTACACTATGTCACAAGGTTTAGGCTTCTTGGCCACTGTGCCTTTTTTATTTTTATTTTCCATCGTGGCCATTAATCAACTGCTAGCCCTAGTACGCACAAATAAATCCTTGTGATCTACAAACATAGTCTGCCGTCCCGCAGTACAAGTCGGCAATGACGGCCGTCTACCCTCACGGCCCATTTGTATTGTTGGACTGGCTTTTGCGCGCTTAGGAACTGTACATGGATGCCAAGCGCATCCGTGTTGGTAAGTAACTAACCCTAACCCTAACATACTTTCCTTTGGCAGCGCATCTAGAAGAGGAGCACCGACATCCGTGAATGTCCAACATAATTAGATGGCGTTTTAGTTTAGTTTAAAACTTGGTGGTAAGAGCAGTTTGACTTTATTGTTTGGCCGCTGTGCCAATACTATACCTCCTCTGATCTTTTTCACAGCTGTCTATTGATTCTTCATGGCTATGAAATCTGTACTGTCACGACTGTGTTTACCAGACTAGAGTTTCTCATCCGTTTTGTTTCCTACTACGTTTCCCTGGTTACTGAATGGAGTGTGAGTGATGACTGACTTGGACTGACATTAATCTGACCTTTGGACCAAGACCAATACTCTTTATTGACTTTCCTGGACTGACTTTGTCTTTGTCTCGTCTGTCTGGTCTCCTGTCTCATGTGTCTGTCCATCTGATTGTCTCATGTCTGTCCTGTTTGTCTGTCTGTCCTCCATGTATCTGGTCTCCTGTCTGTCTTATTGTCTTGTCTGTCCTCCGTTTGTCTGTCTGTCTTGCGTTTCGGTCTTGTTGTGTCTGTCCACTGTCTGTCTTGTGTCTGTTTCTGTCTTATTGTCATGTGTCTGTTTGTCCTGTGTTGGGTTTAGTCAAGGTCTCCACTTAAATGCCTGGTTTTAAAGTTGATTTAAGAGTTGATTATGAAGCTAAACTTTGATTTATATGCAAGTGTAGTCACATTAGGTTTTAGGTGTCATCAGCCCATGGATAATGTTATGAAATACTTTACATCTGGCTCTTGTTGGCACAGTTTTGTTGTCAGTTTTTAGTCTTAAACTTTATGCACTGCCGTCAGCCTTTGTAGTCACCAACTGATAATACTAATAATTAATTTTATTTATTAAGCACTTTACATTTCTTTTAAAAGAATCTCAAAGTGCAACATAACTATATTACAACTTTGATGCTGACTTGTCTCACTGTCGAGTTTATTTCCTTCTAAAGTCTGGGGTTGAACCTTTCTGTGTTCATAGTCTTTTTGCGCGTCATGTTGGGAGGCCTCCCAGCAGGGGATTTATGTTCCCCTGCAAAACCGTTACTCGTCTTAGGGATGCAGGCCTATCCTGCATAGTTTATTTCCTAAATGGGATAGTTGGGTTGCAGGTTTAGAGCGCGTTTAGTTTCTTTAGAAGGACACAAACCTGGCAGCGAGACAACTCAGATTATTTAATTGAAGGCTAAGCCAAATATCTTTTGCTATGACAAATTGAAATACATTTTATTATGTGGGCTGAATTCCAGGAGTCATGATGTTTAGGGAATCAGACAGAATTTGTTAGTGTACCCTCTTGTAGCAGGAGTGAGCAGCTGCAGCTTCTAAAATTTATTTTTCGTTATTTGATTTGTTTCTAGGATTGACTTGGTGTCTGGAGCTTTGTGTTTAACCCTAATCATGTAAACACAAGTGGTCTTTTGCCTCCTATTTGCACAGCTGGTGATAGGACTTTATGGTTTGCCCAACATGGGAGTTTTGAAGGAGCATAGGGTTAACTACTAGCTTGTAGAGTCATTAGGACGATGCTTAATTCTCATTTCTTGGTTGGTTGCATGAGAAACTGCCATCTGTCAGTGTAGAACAGGAAAGGCAGGTATAGTTTAGGGAGGGCATCCATGGGTGGACCCTGATGTGAGGACCTGTCGCACTTGACCAGGTGAGCTACCTGAAAATTTTGTCATTTGTTTTTTTTTTTCTTGTGACTTATCAAATTCTGCCTTTGTTTTGTAGAGACGATGAAGGCTGCAGCAGATTTCTGGATCAGAGGACTCCATGGTTGACACAAGACCTGGAGAAGACCCTTCTATGATGATGACAGATGATCTGATCCTTCTGTGATGAGGCCTCTTTTCCACAGGATGTCTTCAGGTATGTTCTTTCAGATAGTACTGAAGTTGTTTAATCCATTTTTTTTTCCTTGTGACTTATCAAATTCTGCCTTGTTCTGTAGAGACGATGAAGGCTGCAGCAGATTTCTGGATCGCAGGACTCCATGGTTGACACCGTGACCTGGAGAAGTCCCATCCTGGATGATTGCCCCAGATGATCCGACTCTTATGGAGCAACTGGACGCAAAACAAATTTCAGACCTTGTCTGACAAAGTATTATCTATCTATACGATGAGGACCTTGCCCCAAGATGAACTGACCCCCTCCCCTTCTACGGAGAGGCCTCTTTTACACAGGATGTCTTCAGGTACGTTCTTTCAGATAGTACTCAAGTTGTTTTATCCATTTTTTTTTCTTGTGACTTATCAAATTCTGCTATGTTTTGTAGAGATGATGAAGGCTGCAGCAGATTTCTGGATCGGAGGACTCCCTGGTGGACACCACAACCTGGAGAAGTCCTGTCCTGGATCGCTGCAATGAGGACTTCAACCCAGATGAGCCGACCCTTCTATGACGACGCCTCTTTTCCACACAATGTCTTCAGGTATGTTTTTTCAGATGTTTCTTAATTTGTTTAATCCATATTTACTTAATACTAAAGTGTGCTGACTCCCTTTTTATTTTTAGATATTGGACCAAACTGAACACATGACTCAATGGCTGCTACATCACTCTGCCCAACAGGACCTGGACACTGAGATTTTTTTTTTTTTTAAATGGACTTTACCATCTAAAGCCAAAACCCCTGTGCAATTTAAGTCTTAAACTTTATGCACTGCCATCAGCCTTTGAAGTCGCAAACTTAATTGTAATTCAACATTTATGCTGAATTGTCTCACTGTCGAGTTTATTTCCCTCTAAAGTCTGGGGTTGAACCTTTCTGTGTTCATAGTCTTTTTGCGCGTCATGTTGGGAGGCCTCCCAGCAGGGGATTTATGTTCCCCTGCAAAACCATCCGTTACTCGTCTTAGGGATGCAGGCCTATCCTGCATAGTTTATTTCTAAAATGGGATAGTAGGGTTGCAGGATTAGAGCGCGTTTAGTTTCTTTAGGAGGAAACAAACCTGGCAGAGAGACAACTCAGATTATTTAATTGAATGTTATGCCAAATGTTACTACTTTTATCTTTTGACATGACGAATTGAAAGAAAACCTTTTTATTGTTATGGCTGAATTCCAGGAGTCATGTTTACAGAATTTGTTCAAGTGTTGAGACTTTTGTGCAAGTCATCTTTTGTAGCAGGAGTGAGCAGCTGCAAACTGAAAACAAATAAAAAGTTAACTTAAATGATTTGGTTTGAATGGTTTGTGTTTATAAGAAATTTAAAAATAAAATATCACAAGAAGCTGAAAAATCTGAGAATATAAAACTGATTACTAAAGATTATTAAAAGTAGTTGGTAAATTTAGTAAATGTTACAGCCCTGATTAGGAAATGACTGACACGTGACAAAGTTATGTTTAAAAATAAATGTAAAACGTATTGTGCTTTTTTACAGGTTTGTCATGCTTCAAAAATTGCACTTTTCTCCGTTTGTTTGGTCCAGAAAATGTTGCTCTGTGTTCCCTAAACTTAGAAAAGCTCATCCTCAAATGTCTTGTTTTGTCCACAAACCAAAAATTATTTCGTAAAAAATGTGTCACATGGAGAAAAAAAACAGAAAATACACTCAAGAAGCTGCAAAATCAGACCTTGTTTTTATTACAAAATTATAAGTGATTAAGGATGCAAAACTCAGAATTGAAGGTGGTGAACTTAAATGTAGTTTGTAAATAATATATTGTGGCACAATCTAATCTAATGGTAACAAAATGGACTCTAACTCTGAGTTGAGGAGTCTTGATAAGCAGACGTGGAAAGTAATGAATTACATTTACTGAAGTATTTGTTTTTTTTGAAGTACTGTACTTTGCTATGTTAAGTTACATCTGTTACGAGTACATTTTTGGCTTAACTTAACTTAAACATTTTTTTAAAATAATGCACAGTAATAATCAGCTCTCTGAAATGTTACACAGTACGTTTTGTGTGTATTTGTTTTTGTGCTGTGTAATGCTACATTTAAAGAAACACTAACTTAACAAAGAATGTCAATGTGGAGTATTGGGGCCACATTGAGGAAAAAACAATTAAATATAAATTCTAGTTCTTATAATGCATCCATGTAAAAATCTCAAAACGGAAGACGAAGAAGAAAACTAACCAACATTAGGCAACAGCAGTACGATGTTACGCCTACCTTTAAGAACCACACGAAGCAGAACTCTCCGATGTGCTAGGAACATCCATGGTCACCACCCGATGCATACTTTGTCAAATGGGCAGAGCGAGAACACTTCTGGGTATGAGAGCCATGCTCACTTTCTTGAAATGGTACAGAACTTGGACTGAGGAATGGCCATTATCCCGATAGTGTATGTTCAAGTTTATTTTAATGCGTTAAGTTGGTTGTGTAAACACAGCCCGACTTCCTCAAGCTTTTATTTTGTTACATCCGGTTACCGGCAGTGTGAATTTGCAGTTTTTAAACTGATATGGCTGCGAGGGAAAAGACCTGCTTTTCGGCGGTGCCTGTGGCCAGAACTGGGAACCTGGAGAACTTTTTTTGTGGGCTCTGGCTACACGCTGCCCGCTCGCTCCGACTGCACGCTCTGCAGCCGGGCACCCTTCAGGAGCAACGAGACTGACCCGGTAAATGTCAGCTTAAAGCGGCGACTTGCCGTCATGTCCAATTATTTTACAGTGTGTTCCCTTTTAATGTGTGTTTTGAAGTTTTTTCTAAGAATCGTTCTGAAACAAAGGCCGCATGTTATTTTTTTGTGACGATCTGCTCTTCGGGCTGCCATGGTCATGGATGCTGGAGACGCCCTGGACGCTGGTTGGGTTCGCCCTGGACGCTGGTTGGGTTCGCCCTGGACGACGCTGGAGTCGCCCTGCTCGCTGTCTTGCAGCAGGTTTTGAAGTGGCGGACAAAGTATTTCCAATGATTTTGCACTGTGTTGCCTTTCAATGTGTCTTTTGAAGTTTTTTCTAAAGATCGTCATGAAACAAAGACCACATGTTATTTTTTTGTGCCTTGCCAACAATATTTTTTTGTTATGATCTGCTCTTGGGGTCGCTAAAGGCGCCCTGGTCGTTCGAGACGCCCTGGTCGCTGGTTGGGTTCGCCCTGGACGCTGGTTGGGTTCGCCCTGGACGACGCTGGAGTCGCCCTGCACGCTGTCTTGCAGCAGGTTTTGAAGTGGCGGACAAAAAATTTCCAATGATTTTGCACTGTGTTGCCTTTCAATGTGTCTTTTGAAGTTTTTTCTAAAGATCGTTATGAAACAAAGACCACATGTTATTTTTTTGTGCCTTGCCAACAATATTTTTTTGTTATGATCTGCTCTTGGGGTCGCCCTGGTCGCTGGAGGAGCCCTGGTCGCTGGAGGTGCTCTGGTCGCGGGAGTTGCCCCGGTCGCGGGAGTTGCCCCAGTCGCTGGAGTCGCCCCGGTCGCTGGAGTCGCCCCGGTCGCTGGAGTCGCCCCGGTCGCTGGAGTCGCCCCGGTCGCTGGAGTCGCCCCGGTCGCTGTCTTGCAGCAGGTTTTGAAGTGCCGGACAAAATATTCCTTTCTCACAATGACTTTTGTGCAAAAGCCACAGTGATAATGACTGTTTTGCAGACAGCCAAGGTGGCATTTGTAGATACTGTATCCTGAAAGACAGTTTGGAAAAGTGATTTAAAAGTTTCAAGAAACAAAACATTTTTTTATTTTATCAGGGGCATCTATAAAAACGCAGGAATTTCTAAACTTTTTCCGAAAAAATCTAAATTCTCCACAAGAGTGAAAATAAAATGCACATGGACTAAAGATTCTCTACACATTAAGTACAGTACATATCATGGATGAAATGGCACTTACCACCATACTGCACTCTTGTCCGTCTGTGACACTGCAGATGTGCCACAAGCTTTGGGTAGCTCCCCTTCGTATGGCAAAATGGACACTGGAAAGTGTCCATTTTTGAGTCGCATCTCTTCAGCTCAGGACCTGCTCCATTAGTAAACGTAGTGTTGTTCTGTAAGAGAATTTTAACATTTAAATTTATTTTGTATTTTTAACATTGGAAAATGTTTAATCCACAATCAAGTAGTAATTAACTGCATTGCATTTGCCTGTAAGACTTTCCCTGAATTATATATTGTTATTTGCATGCATAGCGAGTTAGCGACATGCAATTAACTATTTACATTTTTCAGAAAGTTGGCAGGGATTACAGGCGCCTGTAATCGCCTACAGTTTCCACTCACCGTAGACACCGCAGTCACTACGAATAGTGGAGGCGAGGTGGATGATGGAGTCACCCTGGTTGATATAGTCACCGGCGATATGGGAGTCGCTGTGCTTGTTGGTGTCACCGTGGTTGAGGGAGTCACCATGAATAGTGGAGTCGAGGTGGATGCTGCGGTCACTGTGGTTGCTGCAGTCACTGTGGTTGCTGGAGTCACCGTGGTTGAGGGAGTCACCCTGAATAGTGGAGTCGAGGTGGATGCTGCGGTCACCGTGGTTGCTGGAGTCACCCTGGATGCTGGAGTCGCCATGATTAGTGGAGTCGTGGATGCTGGAGTCGCCATGAATAGTGGCGTCAAGGTGGTTGCTGGAGTCGCTGTGGTTGCTGCAGTCGCCGTGGTTGCTAGAGTCACTGTGGTTGCTGGAGTCACTGTGGTTACTGGAGTCACCGTGGTTACTGGAGTCGCCATGAATCGTGGCGTCAAGGTGGTTGCTGGAGTCACTGTGGTTGCTGGAGTCACTGTGGTTGCTGGAGTTGCCATGAATAGTGGAGTCAAGGTGGTTGCTGGAGTCACTGTGGTTGCTGGAGTCACCGTGGTTACTGGAGTCGCCATGAATCGTGGCGTCAAGGTGGTTGCTGGAGTCACCGAGGTTACTGGAGTCGCCATGAATCGTGGCGTCAAGGTGGTTGCTGGAGTCGCCGTGGTTGCTGCAGTCACTGTGGTTTCTATCTTGCAGCAGGTTTTGAAGTGCCGGACAAAATATTCCTTTCTCTCAATGACTTTTGTGCAAAAGCCACAGTGATAATGACTGTTTTGCACACAGCCAAGGTGGCATTTGTAGATACTGTATCCTGAAAGACAGTTTAGAAAAGTGATTCAGAAGTTTCAAGAAACAAAACCATACATTTTTTTATTTTATCAGGGGCATCTATAAAAACGCAGGAATTTCTAAACTTTTTCCGAAAAAATCTAAATTCTCCACAAGAGTGAAAATAAAATGCACATGGACTAAAGATTCTCTACACATTAAGTACAGTACATATCATAGATGAAATGGCCCCAGGATTAGTTTGCTTATTGTGAGTGTCTGATTCTCAAAACGATGAGTTTGATTGTCACAGAACAAACAGAAATAACATCATATTTGATAATATGTAAGGCTCATGGGGAAATGAAGGCCTTTCAGCATTGAAATAAAAAAACATTTGATAATACAGATGCACTTACCACCATACTGCACTCTTGTCCGTCTGTGGCACTGCAGATGTGCCACAAGCTTTGGGTAGCTCCCCTTCGTATGGCAAAATGGACACTGGAAAGTGTCCATTTTTGAGTCACATCTCCTCAGCTCAGGACCTGCTCCATTAGTAAAAGTAGTGTTCTGTAAGAGAATTTTAACATTTAAATTTATTTTGTATTTTTAACATTGGAAAATGTTTAATCCACAATCAAGTAGTAATTAACTGCATTGCATTTGCCTGTAAGACTTTCCCTGAATTATATATTTTTATTTGCATGCATAGCGACATGCAATTAACTATTTACATTTTTCAGAAAGTTGGCAGGGATTACAGGCGCCTGTAATCGCCTACAGTTTCCACTCACCGTAGACACCGCAGTCGCTACGAATAGTGGAGGCGAGGTGGATGATGGAGTCGCCCTGGTTTCTATAGTCACCGGCGATATGGGAGTCACTGTGCTTGTTGGTGTCACCGTGGTTGCTGGAGTCACCGTGGTTGAGCGAGTCACCCTGAATAGTGGAGTCGAGGTGGATGCTGCGGTCACTGTGGTTGCTGGAGTCACCCTGGTTGCTGGAGTCACCATGAATAGTGGCGTCAAGGTGGTTGCTGGAGTCGCTGTGGTTGCTGCAGTCGCCATGGTTGCTGGAGTCACCGTGGTTACTGGAGTCGCCATGAATCGTGGCGTCAAGGTGGTTGCTGGAGTCGCCGTGGTTGCTGGAGTCACTGTGGTTGCTAGAGTCACTGTGGTTTCTATCTTGCAGCAGGTTTTGAAGTGCTGGACAAAATATTCCTTTCTCTCAATGACTTTTGTGCAAAAGCCACAGTGATAATGACTGTTTTGCACACAGCCAAGGTGGCATTTGTAGATACTGTATCCTGAAAGACAGTTTAGAAAAGTGATTCAGAAGTTTCAAGAAACAAAACCATACATTTTTTTATTTTATCAGGGGCATCTATAAAAATGCAGGAATTTCTAAACTTTTCCGAAAAAATCTAAATTCTCCACAAGAGTGAAAATAAAATACACATGGACTAAAGATTCTCTACACATTAAGTACAGTACATATCATGGATGAAATGGCCCCAGGATTAGTTTGTTTATTGTGAGTGTCTGATTCTCAAAGGGATGAGTTTGATTGTCACAGAACAAACAGAAATAACATCATATTTGATAATATGTAAGGCTCATGGGGAAATGAAGGCCTTTCAGCATTGAAATTAAATAATATTTGATAATACAGATGCACTTACCACCATACTGCACTGTTGTCCGTCTGTGGCACTGCAGATGAGCCACAAGTTTTGGGTAGCTCCCCTTCGTATGGCAAAATGGACACTGGAAAGTGTCCGAGTCGCATCTCCTCAGCGCAGGGCCTGCTCCATTAGTAAAAGTAGTGTTGTTCTGTAAGAGAATTTTAACATTTAAAAATGTGCAGTCACCGTGGTTGGAGTCACCGTGGTTGAGGGAGTCACCATGAATAGTGGAATCGAGGTGGTTGCTGGAGTCAACATGGTTGCTGGAGTCACCCTGGATGGTGGAGTCACCCTGGTTGAGGGAGTCACCATGAATAGTGGAGTCGAGGTGGTTGCTGGAGTCACCCTGGATAGTGGAGTCGAGGTGGATGCTGTGGTCACCGTGGTTGCTGGAGTCGCCATAGTTGCTGGAGTCACCGTGGTTGAGGGAGTCACCGTGGTTGAGGGAGTCGCCGTGAATATTGGAGTCGAGGTGGTTGCCACAGTCACCGTGGTTGAGGGAGTCACCATGAATAGTGGAGTCGAGGTGGATGCTGCGGTCACCGTGGTTGCTGGAGTCGCTGTGGTTGCTGCAGTCACCCTGGATGGTGGAGTCGCCATGAATAGTGGAGTCAAGGTGGTTGCTGGAGTCGCCCTGGATGCTGGAGTCACCATGAATAGTGGCGTTACCGTGGTTGCTGGAGTCACTGTGGTTGCTGGAGTCACTGTGGTTGCTGGAGTCACCGTGGTTGCTGGAGTCACCGTGGTTGCTGCAGTCACCGTGGTTGCTGCAGTCACCGTGGTTGCTGCAGTCACCGTGGTTGCTGGAGTTGCCATGAATAGTGGAGTCGAGGTGGTTGCTGCAGTCACTGTGGTTGCTGCAGTCGCCGTGGTTGCTGCAGTCACTGTGGTTGCTGCAGTCGCCGTGGTTGCTTCGGTCGCCGTGGTTGCTGCAGTCACCGTGGTTGCTGGAGTCACCATGAATCGTGGCGTCAAGGTGGTTGCTGGAGTCACCATGAATAGTGGAGTCATGGTGGATGCTGGACTCACCATGAATCGTGGCATCAAGGTGGTTGCTGGAGTCGCCCTAGTTGCTGGACTCACCATGAATCGGGGCCTCAAGGTGGCTGGAGTCGCCCTGGTTGCTGGAGTCACCATGATTCGTGGCCTCAAGGTGGCTGGAGTCGCCCTGGTTGCTGGAGTCGCCATGAATCGGGGCCTCAAGGTGGTTGCTGGAGTCACCATGAATCGTGGCATCAAGGTGGTTGCTGGAGTCGCCCTGGTTGCTGGACTCACCATGAATCGGGGCCTCAAGGTGGCTGGAGTCGCCCTGGTTGCTGGAGTCACCATGAATCGGGGCCTCAAGGTGGTTGCTGGAGTCATGGTGGATGCTGGACTCACCATGAATCGTGGCCTCAAGGTGGTTGCTGGAGTCGCCCTGGTTCCTGGAGTCACCATGAATCGTGGCGTCAAGGTGGTTGCTGCAGTCGCCGTGGTTGCTAGAGTCACTGTGGTTGCTGGATTCACTGTGGTTACTGGAGTCACCGTGGTAACTGGAGTCGCCATGAATCGTGGCGTCAAGGTGGTTGCTGGAGTCACTGTGGTTGCTGGAGTCACTGTGGTTGCTGGAGTCACCGTGGTTACTGGAGTCGCCATGAATCGTGGCGTCAAGGTGGTTGCTGGAGTCACGGTGGTTGCTGGAGTTGCCTTGGTTGCAAGAGTCACCGTGGTTGCTGGAGTCGCCGTGGTTGCTGCAGTCGCCGTGGTTGCCGCAGTCACCGTGGTTGTTAGAGTCACTGTGGTTGCTAGAGTCACTGTGGTTTCTGTCTTGCAGCAGGTTTTGAAGTGCTGGACAAAATTTTCCTTTCTCACAATGACTTTTGTGCAAAAGCCACAGTGATAATGACTGTTTTGCACACAGCCAAGGTGGCATTTGTAGATACTGTATCCTGAAAGACAGTTTAGAAAAATGATTCAGAAATAACATCATATTTGATCATATGTAAGGCTCATGGGGAAATGAAGGCCTTTCAGCATTGAAATTAAATAATATTTGATAATACAGATGGACTTACCACCATACTCTACTCTTGTCCGTCTGTGGCACTGCAGATGAGGTACAAGCTTTGGGTAGCTCCCCTTCATATGGCAAAATGGACACTGGAAAGTGTCCGAGTCGCATCTCCTCAGCTCAGGGCCTGCTCCATTAGTAAAAGTAGTGTTGTTCTGTAAGAGAATTTTAACATTTCAATTTATTTTGTATATTAAACACTGGAAAATGTGCTTGGCTATATGACTTTCCTGGTCCCAAAATGATTTGTAGGCTAACTGAAATGAATCAAATCACACTTGTTGACCGTGATTCAACAGAACTTTGTATTTGTATATGTGAAATATATCATTCATCAAATCTTTTATCTCAACAATTGTAGAACTGAGGTCACACGTTTTCAAATTAGAAAAGCTGTGTGCAACTTCTCAGTCATTTAAAGATTATAAAATAGATAAAAATAAATAAAGAGCATGTAGTTTATCTCATTACAAAATCTTATCATACATTTACGAGAATAAAGTCGTAAAAAATTCTAACCTGTTGTTTTAGAAGAGGAGAGTTGTTATAATGAGGGCCGTGGAGCATTTCGTATCAATACTTTAAAAAGAAAATGCATCTTTTTCGCAGAAAGACCCAGGCGGAAGTGCATTTGTGGAGGGGGGTAAATAGCTGGGACTAGTCGACTGCGAGGTTATCAGTGGATGCATCAGCGGTTTCGTGGTTTCTCAATAAACTATCCGACGAAGATAATTGATTTTATCCTTTGCTCACTTGGTCTTCATTCAAATAGTATGAACAAACATATATATACTCACAACTGTAGCTGTCAACTCCATCGATATTATTGTCAACTACTCTCAGACTCGACTTTCTCTTCTGGTCCGTCACTCTAAGACGTCCGTGCACAACATGAACAATGACAACAATTCCCATTGCTACACACGCCGGCAGTATTGTACGACATCACGTAAATGTACGACTTTAATCTCTTAAATGTACGACTTTATTGTCGTAAATGTACGACTTTATTGTCGTAAATGTACGACTTTATTCTCATAATTGTAAGACTTTAATCTCCTAAAAGTACGATTTAATTCTCGAAGTGTGTGGTTTTAGTTTTTCTCTCGTGCCGTGAATCCACGTCCCCAAGTAAAACAATTTTCAAAATAAAAGCTCGCGTCCGGTCTTGTCAATAATAGCTTTTTAAAGAAACGGTAAAAGTAATCAAACTAATACGTATTAGTATATATTTATACTACTACTTATTTAAAAAAATACCTTACGTAAAAAATGTAATGGAAAAAATATACAGAACATAAAATGAGTAGTACATAGAGAAAAATAAATGTATTGTTCAATATCAGATAACATTATTGGAAGTAACATAATAGTTGTGGAAAGTCATTTTTACACAGAATACAGAGCCTACAAAGTTTAATGGCAGTTTTTTTTAAATTATTGTTTAATTAGTTTTGTGCATAAAATATCAGTAAACTAAAAAAAAAAAAAAAAAATTAAAAAAAGCACATTCTATAACACAGTAGGATTTTTTTCTATTTATTTATTTCGTGTTTATTTAGTGTCACACCAAAGAACAGACAATTACAGACTGACTTGCCCAATGACAACACATCGTCCTATATACCAGCCACTGACATCGGACTCATCATAACTCATCAAAACATACATATTTTCTCACAACCATGAGAAGCCAGATCCAGTCAAGAGTTCACAGGAGACACATCCAGGATTCATTTTAAAACCAGGTGTGAGTGGTGCTGGTTACCCACATGTGACCAGATCAAAAAGTGAAGGCTGTTAAATCCAGGCCTGAACTGGGTCTAGTACAGCCAGATTTTTGACACAAGTACTGTACGTACAAGCACGTGACCACATCAGTGATATTGCTGCAGTGACCTGTGACCTGTAGAGGTCTGTCATGTCCTGCCATGTAATAAAGATGGATTACTCCCTTTGTAATGACTAACTACACTGGAAATAATTACCTTTTATTACATATACAAACTCAGCTGAAATGCTTCAGACTTGAGTCTCCTATCAAATCAGGATGAAGGTTCATAGTGATTTTAGTGACACTTTATTTGACCACTAGTGATAGGTATTTGGTATATATCATCATGTCAACACACATCTACTGTTTTCAACAGTTTGTTTACTTTATTAGATGGTTCTGACACATTTACTATGGATGAAACAATACCACTTTTTCGTGTCTTTTACATTTACTTCTTTTAGGGCATACATTATGAATAAAGTACTTTTCATTGATGTAGGTATATGCATTAAAAATTAAAATCAGTGCATGTCTAATAAAAATCAATATATTTGGTGATATGGTGATATTTATTTCTGAATCTATATCTGAATATATATCTGAACTTGCAGACCACATTAATAAACATTAATAAACATAGGCCCCAGGTTGAAAAATACTGGAATTCCCCTTTTAAGGGCATTTAGACCTGAGAGTCAGCAGGATTTAAAGGTGCATTATGTAATGAATCTAAAGCAACTGGCCATAAAGATCCTCCTAATATGTCACAGAGACTCAGGAATAATGTTCATATAACAAACTGAACTCGCCAACAACAACAGTACAGACAAAATATTTGCATTAAAAAAAAATATTTTGCAGACTGCAAATCATGTTTTATGTTTTGAAATCAGTTTTGGCGTCATGTGGCGCCACCTACCGCCGTCTACCAATCATAGCAGTCAGTAGAGTCTCAGCTGCCGAGCAACCAGGGGTTGCCAGTTACGTCAGAAAAAAACGAAACCTAAAAGACCTCGGTGTTTTGAATTTGAACGTAGTAACCGTTTTTGACCACATTCTTACATATGGCGCCTTTAATAAACAATAGGCCCCAGGTTGAAAAATACTGGAATTCACCTTTTAAGGACATTTAGACCTGAGAGTCAGCAGGATTTAACACTCAAAAACTAAATAAAGTGAGTAGTAAAAGCGAAATATTATATCTGTGTTTTCTGCTGGGAAAGTGTTGTCCTTGTGTTCAGGTCAGCTTGGTTACAGTTGTCTCTTATCAGCTTGCATTCCTGCTGCATCTCATCATCATCACAGGCTCTTCTGGTCATTCCTGGTCTCTAGTTATGTTCAGGTCAACATTCACAGACGGGTCAACGGGGCACGTACATTATTTAAGGAAAGAGTTGAGTGAAAAAGGGAATTAAAGTAAGGAAACGTGTTGATATGTAACCGGAGAGTTGATTGGCGATGAGTTTGGAGATGATTCATAAAAAAAAAAAGTTTAAAATAGTGAGGATTAAGAGGGGCTCAGTGTGGGTGGAGTTATCAGCTGGGATGATGCTCCAGCCTTTTACCCTGCTCCCCATGGGGGGGCTGGTGGCATGTCAACAAAGTCTGAAACCAGCTGACTCCAGCTGACTCCAGCCCAGCGACGCATTAGCATCTCTCCCAGTTCCTCTTCCTCCTTCACATCCAACCATTCAGCTGACAGACGCCGGGGGCCGTGGGGATTGCCTTTTTAGGAGACACCTGATCGCTGCTGAGCTCAATGAGCTGCCCGACACAAAGAAGCCGCGCTTTGATAGTGTGATGCCTTTGTCTGCGGGAGGGTGGGTGTGTGTCCACTGTTGGTATGAGATGACTGAGGTAGTGTGATCATGTAGAGGAGGCTGCTGAGGTTTTTTTTCTACAGCGTTCATTGTTCTATTTCGATTAGCGAGGTGAGCTAACGTGACCAGAGAGACCGGTATCATGGAGAAATTCAAGGCAGCCATGGTCTTGGGCGCCGTCGGTGATGCTTTGGGCTACAGGAAGGGCAACTGGATGTGCTGCACATCGGGCAAGAAGATCCAGGAGGAGCTGGCGTCTCTGGGGGGACTGGGGTCCCTGAAACTGGACCCCGAGAACTGGCCCCTCAGCGATGCAACGCTGATGCACATGACCACAGCAGAAGCTCTGATAACAGGTAGGGACACGGTGTAAGACCTACTTCATCTTTATCTCATTCAAGAGTATTTCAGATACAGGCCTCTACCAAACGGTTGATTCGTCTGTTCATAATAAACCTGGTTTTCATAATTCATAAAGTACAACATTCAGAACAAGTGACATTAAGTGTTAGTGAGTTTTCAATGAGATATAGTGACTTAAAGTGTGGTCGACCAAATGGTTGAGTAGTACCTTAAAGGGTTCCAAAAGGGTTCTTCTACAAGGGCTGAGGTTCTACCTGGAACCACTTGCTTCTGAAAAAACCTTTTCCAGAAGAAAGGGTTTTTAAAGGGTTCTTGGTAACACTAATGGTTCCAGTAAGAACCACTTTGATCAAAAAGGGTTCTCCTATGAAAAAAAACCTTTCTTCGGGAAAGGGTTTTTTCCGAAGCAAATGGTTCCAGGTAGAACCTCAGCCCTTGTAGAAGGATCCTTTTGGAACCCTTATTTCTAAGAGTGTATGAGGACAAGCCGAAGAACCTTACATGGTTCTAGTTAGCACTTTTATTTCTCAGTGTACTGAATATTATATCAGTCCAATACAGCCTTTTAACCTCCTTAACACCAAAACACATAAATAATAATAATCATAATAATACATATGTGATGATCCCATAACCAGGCATTTAAAAAAAATGATTTGCTTTGTTTTCCTTTTAAAAAAAAAAGTTAATTCATTCTACATTTAACCTTTTTATTTCATCATAATATGATATGTCCTTAAAATACAAACACAGCTTCACAACTTTTAATCTCCAGACGGACCGGAATAGCTTCAGTGTGACCGTGTCATGGCAGATCAGACCAGAATGACCAAACCTGCTGACATACCACGATGATGTGATATGATGATGAGACAAAGCTCCGCGTCATCAGCAGAGTTACCAAGAAAAAAAGACTAAAATTAACTGTGTTGGAAAAGCTGATCCACAGTTCTTCTTTATTGAACAATGACAGCTCCGTAATCTGCCCGCGGTCGTGTTTGGCTGCGGATGCTGTTCAAAGCCGACGTGTCAGTGGTCCATGAGAAATGGTGAGGGCTTCTTTTGAGATTAGGAGGCTCTATTTTAGCCACAGTTGCAGGCATGTCGCCCTGTGGCTAAATACAGTTCAGAATGCTAACGCTATGGCTTATCACAGAACTTTAACCATAACCAGTTAACCAGTTCTGCCTAACCACGACTTTAATCTAACCACAGTGAAAATCAGTGTTTATGGCAGAAAAGCTCCCAGAGAGGTAAGAAAGAGCACACACTGAGGTTTATGCAGCTGTTCTGCACAATATTGACTTCCATTCATTTGAAAAAAGCTTCACCAGTTCCTCAGAAATTAAGTTCTGCCTCATTGAGACCAGGTTTTGGGTCACGATGGGGGTCACAAATACATATCCTAACCCTTTATTACCAGTGTTTCCCAATCCTGGTCCTCAGGGGACGCGGCCATGCCATGTTTTAGATCAGGGGTTCTCAAAGTTTTGGTACCTGAGGGCCAGTTTAGGAACCCAACATTGAACTGAGGGCCGCCAAAGGAAAAAAAAAAACGGAAAGAAATCCCATTTGTAATAATTTTAATGACCAGATTGCAGTTCTACAGTTTAGCGTTAAGTAATTTAAGCATTAATATAATAATGCTTTATAATTTACTGGGTAATTACAGTATTTTGGCCATTGTTCTTACCTTCTAATTACAGGTTAATACCAAGTAATACATTTCTGTTACCATATATTTACTGGGTAAATAGCTAGTAATTGGGGGCTGTAGCTACCTGTTTATTACCAACTTATAACCCAATAATACACTAAAATTCACCATATAGAAACCAGGTAAATACCCAGTATTTTTGTTTACACTTATTGGTCTGTATCCAGTAATGTCCAATAAACATTTAACAAGCTTAGTAGCTCCTGGATTAAAACTATCAACTGTAATTCATTGCGGGGCCGCCAGAAATGTTCTATGGTTCTTAACCCTTGAAAAACCATTTATTCGGGAATAACCCTTTTAAAAACCTGAATAAAGGTTTTTAAAAGGGTTCTTGGTAAGACTAAGGGTTCCAGGTGGAACCATTATAAAAAAGGTTCTACCTGGAACCAAAAAGGGTTCTCCTATGAGGACAAACCTATGTTGGATTACTACTGGGGAAAGAAACTCCGCTCGCTCCGCTCCCAAGGCATGCTGGTCCTAATCTGTGGTGCAGCAGGCTGAGGCTAAACTTAGCATCGCGACAGTCACTGCTCATCTTGCGTTGCATGCCAGGCATGAATGACACTCAGTCACTTTGTGTGTGTGTGTGTGTCTAGATTACTGGTGTCTAGAGGACCTGTACCGAGAGCTGGTGCGTCTCTATGTTGACGCCATGGTGTGTCTCCAGGGCAGAGCTCCTGATTCTGCCACAGTGGAAAGCTGCGTTTACCTCAAACCTCACAACTTCCTGCTCGCCTGGCACACGCCCTTCAATGAAAAAGGTCACTGAAGACTTTCTCGCTACATAAACAGAACTTTTTTTTTTTTTTTTGCATTTACAGTATGTGTCCAACGTATAATAATGTAATGCATTTTTTCTGAAAATGTGTGTCGTGTCCAGGGTCTGGGTTTGGGGCAGCAGCTAAGGCAATGTGTGTAGGTATGAGATACTGGCAGCCAGAGAGACTGGACAACCTGCTGGAGGTCAGCATCGAGACGGGCAGAATGACACACAACCACCCCACAGGTGACCAGGGTTTTGAAGATTATCCTAACAAATCTGTATATTTGGGTTATTCCCAGAATTTCCAGAAAGTTACCATTTTAGTTATTTAATCTAATTTAGTTTATTTCATAGGGACAAAGCAGGTCAACGTACACTCTTAGAAATAAGGGTTCCAAAAGAGTCCTTCTACAAGGGCTGAGGTTCTACCTGGAACCATTTGCTTCTGAAAAACCCCTTACAGAAGAAAGGGTTTTTCAAGGGTTCTTGGTAACACTAATGGTTCCAGTAAAGAACCATTTGGATCCAGAGAACCCTTTAAAAACCCTTTCCTGAATAAAGGGTTTAAAAGGGGTTCTTAGTGGAACCCTCCAAAAGGGTTTCAGGTAGAACCTTTAGAAAAAGCTGGAGCCAAAAAGGGTTCCCCTATGAGGACAAGCAGAAGAACCTTATATGGTTTCCAACTCCCGTCCCTAGTTAGGCTTTTTAAGAAAGAAGGTATGAAGAAAGACATCAAAATTACATTACAACACAATAACATGTACACTCTTAGAAATAAAAGTGCTAAGTAGAACCATATAAGGTTCTTCGGCTTGTCCACATAGGAGAACCCTTTTTGGCTCCAGGTAGAACCTTTTTGTAAAGGTTCTTCCTGAAACCCTTTTGGAGGGTTCCTCCAAGAACCCTTTTAAAACCCTTTATTCAGGAAAGGGGTTTTAAATTGTTCTCTGGATCAAAATGGTTCTTACTGGAACCATTAGTGTTACCAAGAACCCTTGATAAGGGGGAAAGGGTTTTTCAGAAGCAAATGGTTCCAGGTAGAACTTCAGCCCTTGTAGAAGAACCCTTTTGGAACCCTTATTTCTAAGAGTGTACCATACATCTAAAATCATACAAAGTCATGACCCATTAAAAATGCTAACGGCTCTGATTTCGTTTCAGCCAGACTTTAACATTTATATTAAAAATCTTAAGGTCTTAGGTTAGTTTTATTTCGGTTGGTAGTGAATTCCACATCTGGGAACCCTTTATAGAAAAGGCTGATTGCCCAAACGAGGTCTTACAGTGTTAGATTTGATTAAATAAGGATGCAATTGTAGTTGGGGAGGCCTGAATCCACACTGTAACACAATATGACATAATATGAGAAAAAAAATCATGGCATGCATATAAAGCTCTGCTTTGATAGGTTTATAATGTCTAATTCATTTATTTGGTGACCTGATGAGGTGTGACCAGGCAGAAGTGGCACTTTGACGTTATCCATCACTCTTTGCTTCAGGCTTCCTCGGCTCCATGACAACGGCGCTGTTCGCATCTTACGCGGTACAGGGGAAATCTCTGGTGACCTGGGGCCGAGAGCTGATGAAGGTCATCCCTCGGGCTGAGGAATACTGCAGGAAGACTATACGACACATGAGCGGTGAGGCTGTGTCTCTCTGTCTGAGCCCTGTTCAGATCCATTCTGAGTGATCTCATCACATACAGAGTCATCTAACCCTGACCTAGGTCTGATCAACCCAAGAGAAGATAAGAAGATAATCCTTTACTATTCCCACAATTGGAAAAATTGTACTTTACAACAAAAAATAAAGAAAAAAATAAACATAATATTTTAGATCTATGAATATACGATGTAGAAATATTTCTAAATAACACTAAATAACAAATGTGGCCTTAGTTTGAAGGTATTATCTGTATGTTCTAAAGTATGGTCATTTACAGTTGCATATTGATGTGTTTGACTGTGCATTCACATGCAGAGTATCAGGAAAACTGGTTCTATTTTGAGGCCAAGTGGCAGTTTTACCTGGAAGAGAGAGAAATAGACCAGGAAGGACAGAACAAACCCTTGTTCCCCGACTGCTACGATGCTGAGGAGACGGACAAGGTAAGGCCAAGCCTCTCCGACAAACTTTTTAAAGGTCACATAGGGTAGTCCTGTTGCACATAGTAACAGAAATGTGTTACTTGGTATTAACCTGTAATTAGAAGGTAAGAACAATGGCCAAAATACTGGGTAATTACCCAGTAAATTATAAAGCGTTATTATTACTTAACGCTAAACTGTAGAACTGCAATCTGGTCTTTAAAATGATTACAAATGGGATTTCTTTTTGGGGTTTTTTGGTTGTTTTTTTTCCTTTGGTGGCCCTCAGTCCAATGTTGGGTTCCTAAATTGGCCCTCAGGTATCAAATCTTTTGAGAACCCCTGATTTAAAGTAACTGGCCATAAAATCCTCCTAATATGTCACAGAGACTCAGGAATAATGTTCATATAACAAAGTGAACTCACCAACAACAACAGTACAGCCAAAATAAGCGCCACCTACCACCGTCAGTCAGTAGAGTCTCAGCTGCCGAGCAAACCACTGGTTGCCAGTTACGTCAGAAAAACGAAACCTTTAAAGACCTCGGTATTTTGAATTTGAACGTAGTAACCGCTTTTGGCCACATTCTTACATATGGCGCCTTTAATATAGGTAAGCAGACCTCCGTAACGTGCGATGGGACCGCTCTGTGGGAGCTTGAATAAACGGAACCGTTCCACTTGTTGGAAACACAGATATTGTGAGAATTACCACCTGACTATCAGTAGCACACACCAGTTTTACATTAAATTGAACATTAAACATCTCTGTGTTTCTTTCCGGTGCACACAGACGTACAAACGATGGAGTTCGGAGGGCTGTGCGGGCCGCAGAGGTCACGATGCCCCCATGATAGCCTACGATGCCCTTCTGGCTGCAGGCAGTGACTGGACTGAACTGTGTAAGCGAGGAATGTTCCACGGAGGTGAGAAATACAACGGTCCACATGTGAGATTTTTTTTTTTCCATTATTTTGCCAGCAGTGGACTTGAAGTGTGAAAACACTTGTTGTTCTAGGTGAGAGTGAAGCCACGGGCCTGATCGCGGGGTGTCTCTACGGCCTCATGCACGGCCAGAACCAGGTTCCTCCGGGTCTGTACCAGGATTTGGACAAACGAGTGCGTCTGGAGGAGCTGGGAGAGGCGCTTCACAAGGCAGCGTCTGCAGAGAAATGCATAGACAAGTAATCCTGATCTTTACGGGTAGATCCCCCACTTCAGTGTCAGTGAAACTACTTCCCTTAAGCCCCACACCGCCCTCTCTCTATTGTTCTCTTTGGTAATGCTTCACTAGTCCTAACTGGATTCCACAGTTCACACACAGTTTTAAGGCCACCTTAGTGACTTTTTCTCTCCAAACTTTAAAGCAACATAATGTAGGATTTCGACCTTCAGATGTTGTCTCGACTTAGCCTAGATTTACACGACAACGATCCGAACACGAACCGCAAAAGTGGCGTTGCGTTCCCACTTTTCATTTAGATGCGTTTAGACGAGCGTCTTTGGGTGGAAATGTGCACGCGTGCGGCGACGCTAAAGTGTGTGAAATTTGATGTAGTTTGCATGCCCGGTGGCTAGGTGGCACTGTGAAGCACTGTCATGCAACAACACCAGGAGCGTGCGCATTCTCCCTAGTAGCGCAAAAGTAGCCCAAACCAAAACATTAACTCGGCGTAATTGCTGAAATGACTCCTGGATAGGTATCAGAGCAGCTAAGGCAACTTGAATGCCCGACTGATGGAAATAATCCGACATGTTTGTTGTTGTTTGTCTGTACTGCACATGGATCTGACGTCAACGCGACGGTGGAGCGTTTTTAAGATTTCCACTCCGGAGGGTGGGTTCATTTCTTTTCTGTTTTTAAGCCCCAAAAACGCTGTAATATTTTGTGCACCCAGTAAGGAACTTTTGGTTTCAGGACCGTGCCACAAAAAGAACTACAACATTCTACTTTACCACTTTAGCTCTGCTAGCGGAGGGCTACTCAACCCAGGGCAAGCTACTGGACGAGTCTATACTATAGCACTGTCTTTTTTTGTTTTTTTGTGTTAGTTTTGTTTCTAGTATCTTGAAAAACAAATCAAAATCATCACATTTGTATAACATGCTATAACACAGTACCTGTTCTGAAGACATGGTTGTTTGCACAGTGCACAGGTATTGCAGGCTAAATCTATTTTTACTGTGGGTGGAACCCAAGAACAAATCCTACATTGTGCTACTTGAAATATGGGAGGATTATACCACTTTTTTCTTTTTTTTCACAACCTTGAATTTGCAGCCCTCACTCACATCCATGTCACATTACAGTTGTGGTGTTGTAACTGTGGCCTGTACTTATTGAAGCATTTAAGTCATGTTTTTATTGCCTTGTGTTTTTCCAGTATCCAATGCAGTGATTTTGGCCACTATTAGACCAATACACATATTGTAGAGGTTCACATCTAATCTAATCGAAATGACAATGAGAGGATAATTTCCTCCTCTTTTCCTTATATTCCTCTCAAGCTAACGTGTATTAACGGCGCAAAGTTACGCTGCATCTTGGAATAATTGATCTGCCTAAAGTCCTTAAGTATATGCGCGAATATTATCTGCTGTGACGCTCTGCAATTTCCTGCTTTTAGCTAAACATATTAATTGAATCAAAGGTGCTTTATGAAGTAATAGTTTGCAGTGTATGTTATCCTTAGTTTCCCAGTGTGAAATGTGTTTGTTTTTTTTACTTTTAACTGTTACACACACACACCAGAACTGAGTAACATTGTTACTGTGTGTTACTGTTTGCACTGTGATATATATCAGGCACAGGTCACTTACCTGTAATTAATATTGACAATGACAATTAAAATGGACCGAGATATGCATGAAGTCCCCGTCTCTTTATCTCAACTGCATCATTTGTTTTAATGGTTATCTTCTTAGTTGGTTGCACAACCGTCCGCTTCAGTTTAATAACTTAATGTTCCCTGAACTAACCGAGTATAACACGTTCACGCTGCTAAAATGCCTCACTTCTCGTCAGAATATCCAGTTTAGTATTGATTGCTCACTCACGTGTGGTAGAAACTTTGCATTGGAAAAACAACCCGAGGTTCTTTAGCTTCATGGTGGTGCCAGTTGGCTTCAGATGGCGACAGGGATTATGGGTGAATTCCAATTCAATTCCTTGCTTAATCCTCAATCTCAAAAATGCGTGAAAAGTGCTCCCTCTAGTGCAAGTGCTGTCCCCATGCTCCAGCATGGGGACAGCGCCGAAAGCATCGAAACGAGTACGCTACAAATTAAGTATTTTCTTTGTTAATAGAGATACAAAAATGATGAAAACCATTGTATTATCTTATTATCCCATATTATGGATTACTGACGTCATTGTTGCGTTACATTTATTTTTATTATCATCTTATAACTAACTGACAACCGGATCGTAATAAATAATCCTGACGTAAATGTGTTCTTCTTCTTCTTCTTCTTTTTTGGAGTTGACACACTGGACGCAGCTTTCGCGTTACTCTGCCCCCTACAGTCTGAAGACGTATCTGCATTTAAGGGGTGTCCCATTTCTAAGTGACAAAAATAACCCTCAACACTTGGTTTTGAGGGCCAGTTAAGATTAAGGGTTGAGCTTGAGGGTTAAGATTGAGGGTTAAGATAGGAATTGGAATTGGCCCTAAGTATGACATGTCCTCTATTCTCCGTAGACCAGATTCTCTGAACACCCGTGTCGGCCCTGACGCCGGTACGCTGAGGAAGTTGGTAAGGGATCGCAACTGCCGTCCAGTGCTGCGAGGGATTCTCGAGAGTCTCCTGCGTTATCTAACGGAGGATCTGCCCAAGCGGTCCACTCAGGAACCAGGACCTGGCACAGTATCAATCACAAACACAAGTAGTCAGAGAATGGAGAGTTCTTTGACTCAATTTCATGCAAATTCCAATATGGATCAGTCGTACGATACATACTCACATACTCCCAAGCGTATGTATCGGCGACTGACCACATTCCAGCTCCTCCAGTCTAAATTTTTAAGGTCTACGCCTAAACCTCACGTCACCGGCCGCCAAAGGGAGGTAGGAACTCTGTCTTTCAACAGAGCAGTGGCAGCTGAGGTTACCCACGGGCCAAGAGACAGGGCCAAAAGACCGAAGAAGAGGGGAGGAGGGAGTGTCGAAGACATGGTGGCCAAATTTGTCACGGCCGAACGGAAAGAAGCGGGCGTGGATACGCTCAAGAAAGAGCCGGTCAAAGCAAGAACGATTGGAAGAGGGATTATCTTTAACTCCTTGATGGAGAGGTTCGAGACCATGGCCACTGTATGCAAGGGAAGTGACTTGAAGGGTTCACAAAAAAGGTCTTCAGGGGAGATTGCCAAGGAGGTGACGGGTAGTGTGAAACAGAGGGTGGCTTGTTATGAAGGGCAACGACAGATGGTCGACCAAACTCTCAACTCTCACAAACAAAGCAAACACAAGCCGGTGACATGTAAATCTGCTGGAAAGCAAATTACAGATCGGCGAGAACAACAACCAGAGCAAGCAGAATACGTTTTTATAAAAGAAACTTCAAATCTGAGTGGTCAAAACCACTTGAAAGAAGAGCGAATGAGCCAAACACGGGAGCAGCCAAAAATCGATCAAAAATCGCATGGATATCGTTCATTAAAACACACAAATAGCCAAGGAAATAACAGTATTCAGGGTCGGGGGTCATGTGTTTATGGTAAAGATCAAACCGCAGCCGATGAAACCCGACGACGCGTCGACCACGGGTTAAAATACGGACAAACGGAGTCGCTCTGTTTCACGTCCGTCTCACAGTGGTCACCACCAGAACCTCACAGAGCTTTTCCACAGGTGCAGGCCTCACTCGGTTGGAACGTGGCGACCGTCGTGACCTGCTCCGCTGTGTGGTCCACAGGTGTAGATTCTTCTCCTACGCAACATTTCCAAGAAAACAAGAGCCCGGTGATGAAGAAGCCAAGTGTGAGGAACCATAGTCCTGGTGAAGATCCACAACGTGCTCAAAGGGAGTTAACTCAACGTGAACCTTCCAAAACAGACCGTGACCTTGTAGAGACCAAAGCAGAGGAGGATCCAGATAGTTCCAGATCAGAGATGACTCGGAGAACGCAGAATCCATACGTCATCCCACGCATTTACAGACTGGATTATCGACAAGATCCTGATCAGACACCAGAACATGAAACTACAACAGTACCACGGCAATCTGGTACTTCCACAGCTGCTCCTCCAAACACTTCACTAATGACGATGAAAATTTGGGAAAAGGACGTTGATCCAAGCCTTCATGACGTCATCGATCCTCATATTATTAAACCAACAGACACTAAGAAAGCACAAGAAAAAGACAGGAAACCTGCAGAGGAACGAGAAAGACTAACTCTGAATGATACGAATGTGCAGCAAAGGTTGAGACTTTCTGAACACCGCTCTGATCATGACGTTCATTTAGAAGGCAGCGACATGGTTGACATTAGCATACCTGAGGTTAAACCTAACCAGCGTGAGCCGACAGAAAAGCCAAAGTATACAACGATCAACTATGGGGATCCTTCCATCAAACAAACATATAAACCCAAAATCATACGTTTTACGGACACCTTCACTTTTTAGGTTGATGCTCGGGTCAATGACGTGACGCAATTTGTGTTTGTGTTCCTAGGGTTTAGTTAAATTTAAAAAATGTTTAAATTTGAAAATAAACTCACAAATGACTTGAATACAGACCTAGTCTAACATTTCTGGATTTGATCAATTTTGAGAGAATATTCAGAGGATAATGGTAAAAATGTCAATGTGGTGTAACCCATAAAAACTAAATATTTAAACTTGTTCAAAAAGGGTGAAAATGTCAATAAAACACATTATCGACTAGTTTGGCATGTTTATAATGTGAGTTATAAGTATGTTATATATATATATATATTATGTATATATATTGTCTTATAATGTGGGTTCTTTACAGTGTAATGTATTTTTTTTTTAAATAAAGTTTTTTTTAAACCCTATTTACAGTATTTTATTGTTCTTTACATTTATATTTTCTAGTGCTGTCAAGCGGTAACGGCGTTTAACGGCGTCCAGTTCCACTGTAGGCGCGCTAACGGCGCTAAAAGGAGCTAATGCAGCTAACGGAGCTAACTGGTAAACAGTGCTTGAACTCCGGAGTCGCGGCACGTCTTTTTCCGGACAGTCGTCACAGAAACGCGTCATGATTTAACGCGTGCTTACCTATTTTCACATTATTTATTTTCAAAATTACAAGTTACAAAATTTTTCGTTGGTGTCAAATTATTTATAACATGAACACTGGTCGAAAGGGCCCCCCTGGGAATGTTTTGCTTCGGGCCCCAACAGACTCTAGAATCGCCTCTGACAACATAAGATCTATGAAAATCTGAGGTCGCTCATTTTTACGGGATTCATTTGAACGCACCACCACCAAGTCTGATTGACGTGTGTGTCCCGGGGCAACTACGTCACGAGTGTGAAAATCCTCCATGGAGAAGAAGAAGTAGACGCTGGGAGAGAAGAAGAAGAAGGTTGGACGTGGATTTATATCCTCGTAGCTCTTAGATGTGTTAGCTAGTTAGTTAGCAGAGCTACAGGTCAGTTAATTAGTTAGTGGGTTAGGTGTTCACAGTTACGGTCCGGGCGGGAACAACAACAGCAGAAGCAGCAGGTGCATGTGGATGGCGATTAAAGCCAAGGAAAACTGTGTGAACTGAACATCAGCGGAAACATCGAATAAGTGTAGTATATTTGTTCAAACTCTTTCTTAGTTCGAGTAAAAAAAAACGCTTTTTGGGAGTTTTTCGCTGTTTTTCCGTCCTCGTGAATGTAATAAAAGCAGCGCAAACAAAGCTGCTGCGCTGTTCGCCCTCGTTTCCTGCGCACTCTCGAACACCGCGAGTTAGAGTTGACTTTTAGACAAACTTCGACTTCGACGTTAAAATGTCACTGTTTGTGTGTTTTTGTGACGCTAGAAAACATGGTGAGAAAGTAGCGCGGCTTTAGTTTTCAGGAGGAGATGGAGAAGAGGAACAGGGCGACCAGCAGGGGGCGCTCCATCGGCGGAAGAGCCAGAGACAGAGTGGACAGGTAACACATAAACAGTCAAATTATAGTCAAATATTAAACTGTCATTCCCAGTCTTGTGGGCGTTTTCTGCTCTTATAATGTATTTATATAAGTTGTTAATTTAAAAATAAGACATGCATAAAGTATATCAAACATATGTTTTTCAAATTATATTATATTCAAAATAACCAGAAACGTTATATTATGTTATATTGTTGTTTCCTTATCCCTAACCCAATGTAAGATAGTGTACCTTATTGAACAGTAAACCAAGTCTGCTAAAACCTTTTATTTTAAATACCATATTTAGCCATCAGGTCAGTTTCAATCAGCGTATTTTATTCAGATTTTCTTCCATTTGTGCCTTAAAAAACTGAACATTTGATAAAATCTTGAAATATCACTAAACATATCACTTTTTCTTTTTTTTTGAACTATATTAAAGAAAGCGTCAAAACAGAATAATTTTGGTTTAGACTTTTAAAAACCTCATCAATTCAAAGTTTGGGGAACACGATCAGTATTTTTTTATTTTTTTTATTTTTTTGCATTTTATGGACCAAACAACTCATCGATTAATCAAGAAAATATAAACCAAGAAATAAGTGACAAACGAATTGATTATGAAAAGTAATTATTTTCATAATTTTCATAATAGTTCATTCAGGCCTAAAATATCAAAAATGATAGATAGTCCAATCAAAGTAAATGCACTACAACATGCTTTACCATAATTAAAAAAAATGGATATAAATATAATATAAAATATAATATAAAAGAAACTATAATATAAAGTACAAAAATGAAGTTAATAAAATAAAACAACTCTGCTTTAAGAATGTATAACAAAAGACTTGTCTAAACCTGGACTTTTGACTTTGTTTGGTTTAGTAAATTGCAAAAAGTTGAAATTAATTGACAATTTGTGGCTTTAGTGTTTTGGTTTCATAGATTCCGTGAATACTTTGTGGTTATTTCTAGTGAGAAAAGGAACTTCTGTGCTGTTCAGACAATAATACCATTAGGTAGCTTCAAGTCCCACGTTTACACTTTAAACATCTGCTTGTGCTTTGTCAACAAAGACTCTCCCCGATAAGGAATGCAGTGGTTACATAATAATGTCTTTATTTTTACTGTTTTCGGTACACAGTAGAGGAAGGCTCAGGTTTACTGGCTCAAAGGTGTTTTTGTTTGTACTAGATGATGTTGAAAACGACACCACATTACTGGTCTGTAGGTACAGTTCTTCTGCAGGGTAAATGAAAGGGTTAAGCTGCAGGAAGATTATGGTGTTACTTACGTCATTAGGTTGACACACGCAAACACACACACATACAGCAGTCTGGTTTCCATGACTTCAGAGGACGTTACATTGACTTCCATTAATTTCCTGGACACTTATCTAACCTTAACCACCACTGGCCTAAGACTAACGCTAACGCTAAGCTAACCCTTGACCTCATCCTAACCATACAACACTTTAAAATATAATACTTTACCTCAAACAAGTCTCCATAAATGACCGTGTAAAGAGATTTAAACCACCTGTAACACCTCCAGCTCCCTACAGCCATCATACATACTTCAAATACACAGTCATAAAAATAGTAAACAATGTAGGATATAGAACGCGCTGTATTTAAAGTCCTTCACGTTTATGGATGAGGGAAATTTGAAGAAGGCACAAATCATTTACAAAGCAAGAAAAACAATTGTTTGTTTTATTTTCTGAAATGTGCAATGTGCTAAATTTGACTTTGTTTACTGGATGGATAATTGCGCTGGATGAGACATTTAAGGTATTTGTTGTAAACTGTTTTTGGTTGTATTGTATTAGAATAGGAAAAGTGTTTTTATTTGTTCTGTTTGGGGTTTGGAGTTGTATATAAATTAGGTGGTAATTGTTTATATATACAGTAATATTGGATTGTTTATAAGCAAAGTGTTTTTATTGACCTCCACCAGGCCTGTTAGCAACATAACTCGAAAAGTCGCTGACGGATTTGGATGAAATTTCCAGGAAATGTCCGCAATGGGACCAGGAACAAGTGATTAAAATTTGGGCGTGATCCGTAGGCGATATCACTATTTTTATCGCTATTTTGAGGGGGGTTGAGTTGCCTTAGTGGAGGTCTGCGCTCTCCGAGTGCTTTTCTAGTTAGTACTGTATTGACTGTTGATTGATTGATTGATTCTTTAATGATCTCGTATTGCACTGCATATATATATATTATTTATATAGTTGGGTTCAATGTTTCTATTACGTGTATACCAGATAAAAATGTGATTTACTGTACTTTGGTGTGTTTTGTTTGGTCCAGAGTGGATCCATATGGTTTCGAGCGCTCAAAAAACTTCGATTATGAGTCGTATGAGGCGCTGATGTCCGAGTATCTAGTTATACTCACCAGGCGCGCCATCAAGTGGTCCAAACTACTGAAGGGCCAGAGAAAGGTGCAGAAGAATGTAAAATGTGAGTGTCCAAACCAGAAACACACACACACACACACTCATGGGAGTTAGTTTTGCATTAAACTCAAATCTCTGTCTATCTCCCCCAGTGAAGCGTTATGTGCGTAAAGGGATTCCCAATGAACACCGATCTCTTATCTGGATGGCAGCCAGTGGAGCTCAAGAACAGTTAGAGAGGAACCCAGGGTACTACCAGTCCCTGCTCGCTGCCCAGCATGACCCCAAACTGGTGGAGACCATCCGCACAGGTCAGAACAAAGCAGAAAAAGGAACATAATATGACGAGAGGTGGTTCTCCTTGTGTGAATGTGTGTTCTCTTTGTGTACGTGAGCGTAAATCATGTGATTCATGTGTTTGCCCTGCGATGGACTGGTGTCATGTCCAGGATGTGACCCCGCCTTTTGCCCTATGTCAGCTGGGGTTGGCTTTAGTATCCCTAATCCTTACTGCTTCACCTGCACTTCCACGACATGAAGTTAAACTGCACATCCACAAACATTACATTCAACACATTAATGTATGGAAGAGGATTAGGGCCACTCAGGAAAAAAATGAGTTTGAGTTTTGACTCTTAACTCAGAATTCTGACTTTATTCTCAGAATTCTGTGTTTAAAGTCTGAATTCTGAGTTTTAAAGTAAGAATTCTGAGAAAAAGCCACAATTCTGAGAATAAAGTCTGAATTCTGATTTTAAAGTCAGAATTCTGAGAATTAAGTCAGAATTCTGAGAATTAAGTCAGAATTTTGAGAAAAAGTCACAATTCTGAGAATTAAGTCACAATTCTGAATAAAGTCACAATTCTGGGTTTAAAGTCACAATTCTGAGAATAGTCAGAACTCAAATCTTTTTTTCCTGTGTGGCCCTAATCCTCTACCGTACACTAATGAAAACACACAACTTCAGACGTTCTTTTTCCTGCTGCCTCTTTTTCATTCACATCAGAGTAATCATCACTGTCACATGTGGTTTCTTTCAGACTTGAACAGAACTTTTCCAGACAACATCCACTTCCACAGGACGTCCAACCAATGTCTGCAGAAAGCTCTGTACAATGTACTGTTAGCTTCTGGTTACCACAATCCCACAGTGGGCTACTGCCAGGTAACACTGCACAACTTCATCAGTTCATACATAGTTACTGTGAATACGTTTGCTATTGTAAAGGACCTTAGGTTTTGTGTGTCATGTGAGCTAAAAATCTGCTCTACGCCAGAGGTGAGCAAGATGTATCATTATGTCAGTGTGGAGAACTCTGTCGTATTTCTTTTTTATTCATTTGAAATGCAAATTTTATTCATAAGAGCATATGCAGCTTGTTTTGCAATTCAAATGTTTCTTATCCAGTTGGAGTGGAGGCTATTCATGTCTCATCTCTATCTAATGTCACATATCCAGTGTGTTCACTCACCAGGACGATTCATCTCACTGTCTGAGTGTGAATCTCTCTTTTTTTTTTGTCCATCAGGGAATGAACTTTATAGCTGGATATCTACTTATCATCACAAAAGATGAAGAGAAATCCTTCTGGCTGATGGATGCACTCCTGAGCAGAATCTTACCAGGTGTGTGTGTTTGTGTCTTTGTGAGGACCAAAACATCAGGATGTGATTTTCGCCCCTATGTCAGTTCGGATTTCCCTGGAAACCCTCATGTGGAGGATAAAGCAGTCGTCAGTCAATTTTATTTATACAGCCCAACATCATAAGTGATACCCTCTCTCCTTAGACCCTCACATTGATCCTCAGGATGAGCCACAGAGGAGGGATCCCTCTCCTAGAACACACCGACATGCTGTAGGTTTCACATGTACAGAAACAAGTTGAGCAGATTGCAAAAAAAACATTATTAATAGGGAGATTGAAAACCTATAAACATTGAAAACTGATAAACATCACTGATAAACCATTGGGAATGGGGACATTTGGGGGAAGTGAGGACACTTTGTCCGGTGCTCACAACTTTAAAGGTCTTTTTGGAGATGGTTTTAGGGTTAGAAGTAAGTTTAAATAAGGGGCGCGGCAATTCATTATGTCCATAAGTGACCTCAGTAAGAATGCTGCACAAGAATTCCTCTCTGTGTGTTGTCCCTTTGCTCTCGGCTAAGAAATGTCGTCACAGGTCACATGGTGTTTATCTGTCTGGTGCATTAGGACCAGTTTTTCCACCATTTGCATTTATAATGTACACTTAACTCCAATAAGTGCCTTTAATGACTTACTGCACACAATTTGACAGTTACAGTCTCATTGTACTGCTGTTTTGTTTTGTTTTAAGCTATACATATACCATTCAAAAGTTTGGGCTCACTTAGAAATGTCCTTATTTTTGAAGGAAAAGCCAATGAATATAACATTAAATGAATCATAAATACACTCTATACATTGTTAATGTGGTAAACGACTTTTCTAGCTGCAAACGTCTGGTTTTTAATAGAATGTACATAGGTCTATAGAGGCCCATTTCCACTGTTCTAATGGTACATTGTGTTTGCTAATGGTGTTAGAAGGCTATTGGATGATTAGAAAACCCTTGTGCAATGATGTTAGCACAGCAGTAAATGAACATTTCTCTGTATGCATGCATCTGTGTCTGTGCAGACTACTACAGTCCGGCCATGCTGGGACTGAAGACCGACCAGGAAGTGTTGGGGGAGCTGGTGAGAGTGAAAGTCCCCAGAGTGTGGCAGACCATGGTGGATCAAAACGTCATGTGGACGCTGGTGGTCTCTCGATGGTTCATCTGCCTCTACATAGACGTCTTACCAGTAGAGGTGAGTGTCGAGATTAAAAGTCAAACATGTAAGAAAGCTTGATAACTGAAGGTTAGATTAGAGATTAGAGGGTAAGTTTGTTGCCTGTTATCTGTCAGACACAAATAAAACTTAAAGGTGAATATGAACGTTCTTGAATAAATAAACCGGTATAATGATCATAATATAAAGAGCAATCATAGTGCAGCATGTAGAAAATGTCCTATATGTCTTACAGTCCCACCTTGTACTTGGATTAATTCCATTTTCAAAGTATTGTCTTTCCTTGTTATTAGATTTATGAAGATTTATCCAAATTCTTAATAATGCTTAAAACTGCTTAAATGTCAAGTCCATCTTCATTTCTATTTATTCTGTATGTCCGCTTCAGAAGGTTATTTTATTAGCCACATTAAAGGGTTACCATGAGTCCTTGAAATCCTTAAAAGTGTGTGAATTTTCAAGGCCCTTTTAGAAGATTTATAAAATTGCCCTAAATAGACATGGGCCATTGAAAGTGCTTAAATTAGTGCAAGTGTATTTGTTTGTTATGACACCACCTACTGTTCAGTGCCCCACATTACTCGATGTACATACACTCTTAGAAATAAAAGTAGAACCATCTAAGGTTCTTCGGCTTGTACTCATAGGAGAACTCTTTTTGGCTCCAGGTTAGAACCTTTTTATAAAGATTTCACCTGGAACCCTTTTGGAGGGTTTCACCAAGAACCCTTTTAAAACCCTTTATTCAGGAAAGGGGTTTTAAAGGGTTCTCTGGATCAAAATGGTTCTTACTGGAACCATTAGTGTTACCAAGAACCCTTGAAAAACCCTTTCTTCAGGAAAAGGGTTTTCCAGAAGCAAATGGTTCCAGGTAGAATCTGAGCCCTTGTAGAAGGACCCTTTTGGAACCCTTATTTCTAAGTGTGAAGTTGCCCTCCCATCATAAAGCTGTGTCAGCAAATTCAGTCCTTGAATTTGATGTCAGTCAATGTGTGGGATAATGAATATAATCTAATATATTAGATTTATTTTGCATCATAAATGTTTTATTGTGAAATCTTAATAATCTCAAAGTCATGTTCCCCACCCACGACTGAACGGTTGTTATCGTTGTTTTTCCCCACAGACAGTTCTGCGAATATGGGACTGCTTGTTCTACGAGGGCTCGAAAATCCTGTTCCGTGTGGCGCTGACGCTGATCCACCACAACCAGGCTCTGATCGTCCAGGCCCAGTCTCTGCCAGATGTCTGCCAGGTCTTCAAGCAGATCGCACACGGACCATTCGTCGACGAATGCCACACTTTCATGCAGGTAAGATAAAGAAGTCATAAACATCCATTTGTCTGTGTTATTTAATTCTGTAATAACACAGTTTCTTTCCTTTCCCAGAAAATCTTCAATGAACCAGGAAGTCTCTCCATGGCCACGTTGACGAAGCTGCGGGCGACGTGTCGATCTCGCATCATCGCGGAAAAGTCGTGACATTTAACGTCGACTCTCACACATTCCACTGGGAGAAGAGCCCAGCAGCCTGTTTGCACCTTTTTAACTATCAATTTTACTCATGTACTCTTTCCATACAATCTCAATTACTGTTATTAGTAATGTTGTTAGTATGAGCCGATCATTCCATTTCAAATGAGTCTGTGCCGTAGTTTAAGAATATTTTCTTGAGTGAAGATTTCGAATGGTGCACTTTACTCTGAAGAGTTAAACACAGTTAATATATAAAAACTGTTGGTTATGATCAGACTGACCGAACACTATCAGAGGAAATGTCCACTGTATTTCAGATAGTTCTCTATTAATGATATTCTAGAAGAACATGGGATCACCATGATATATGCTGGCATAATCCAATGTGAGTTTGTTTAATTAAAAAAGAAAACATATTGCACAATCTAATGAGCTAAACCTTCTCAGTGTGTTATATCATTTCATTTGTTATCAAACTGGATAAGCAGCAAATGCTGTGGTGGTAGTCTTGAAAAAAAAAAAAAAAACCAGCTGCAATGCTAAATAAATCCAGTGGGTGGCAGCAGAGGTTCATTGTTAAATTGGAGCATGTGACTACCTCCCCTTTGCTGTTAAAGGTTAATAAAGCAGTTCCAAGTAAATTCTGTGTATGATGTGGTCATTATTCAAAAATAACTGTGTCATTTGAGTGAACAAATTTTTGTTTTGTGTATTTCATATAAAAACAAACCACACATGGTTCCATTATGTGAAAATAGCCCAGACTTTATTAACGTTCAGTCATTTTCTTAAGCACTGTTGCACACAAAGCAGCAGTCCACACGTCTACTGTCACAATAACTGGTTACTGGCCCAGTTCATCAGTGGATTAGGATTAGGATTGACTATGGAAGTAAATCTGAGAGATCAAATTTTTTGCAACTGAATTTCTTGAGACATCTAATTTTTTGCAACTGAATTTATTTTAACGTTGAAAAAAAATCAGTGACAAAAAAATAACTTGAAATTGAAATTGAGTTGCTTGAAATTTGATGGTTTTAAAAATTAAAAGTCTAATTTTGATGCAAAAAAATTCAGTGGCAGAATTCGAATTCAAACTCGGATGGCACTTCCATAATTGACCAGCTTCAACTGTCTTTCTAAAAATGTCAAAGTCAAAATAAAATAAAACTTACATTTCCTTACACGGACATCCCAAGCGTTTTTTCTCATTTTAAATAGTTTTTTGAAAAACGACAAACTGCAATACGTCATCGTCACTTAAACCAGTGTTTCCCAACCCTGGTCCTCAGGGCACACTGCCCTGCATGTTTTAGATGTTGCCCTGCTTCAACACACCTGATTCAGATGAACAGCTTGTCATCAGGCTTCTGCAGAGCTTGATGACGAGCTGTTCATCTGAATCAGGTGTGTTGAAGCAGGGCAACATCTAAAACATGCAGGGCAGTGTGCCCTGAGGACCAGGGTTGGGAAACACTAAACAAGTATTTTTCTTCTCATAACGGAGAAAAATGTCATTAAGTCAAGAAAAACTAATACTTCCATTCACTCGTGTGAAGAGGAGAATTCCTTCTCCTCGTTTCAGTCCATCAGCTGCAAAAAGGAAAAGAAGGTTTTTTTTATATTTCAGATGGTCTGGTATCCAGCACGACTCTTCTTCCTGCCTATTAGATACGCGATCAGCACAATCAGCACCAGACCAGCGAGAGCCGCTCCGACAACGATGGGAACGAGCATGTGGTCCTGGTCCATCTGACACACCTCCACTGGAACCACAGGTATAATAAAGGCTTATTTTACAGAATGTGTCGTCGTGGTATGACATAACATTCTAGATTGTAAAAATTATCAAGATGAAAATAACATCGACATTTTGTCAGATTTCGCTCCAAGTCATAAAGGTGACTTTTTCCACAATATCGCCAATATTTGTTAACTTGTACATATATTAAATAGTTAAATCTAAATATTGAATATCACATCTATATGTTAAATATACGTATTCAATTATCTAAATCTTCTGGGTGAGACTAAATATTTAGCTAATATGCAAATTCACACAATCGGTAACAGGAAGTACCAAAATAAAAGCTTGAAATGGTCAGACTGTGTTTATAGAATCAAAGAAACGGGGGAAATTTTGCTTATTGTAGAATTTTATTTTGTGTTGATGATACACTCTTAGAAATATAAGTGCTAAGTAGAACCATATAAGGTTCTTCAGCTTGTCCTCATAGGAGAACCCTGTTCCACCAAGAAAATCCTTTATTCAGGTAAGGGGTTTTAAAGGGTTATCTGGATCAAAAAGGAACCATTAGTGTTACCAAGAACCCTTTTAAAACCCTTTCTTCAGGAAAAGGGTTTTTCAGAAGCAAATGGTTCCAGGTAGAACCTCAGTCCTTCTAGAAGAACCCTTTTGGAACCCTTATTTCCAAGAGTGTACACCCCCACCCAACCCTGCATACAGTTTAACACCATATGCCGTCAGATTTATCTCAAAAGTCTACAACCAGTCATAAACCTCCTGGTATAAAATATTTAATTGATAATATTTAGTGTATTTCACAAATATTCAATACAATATATGTGATGATTATCAATGCAACATCCTATAAAACCAGGAAAAGTCTCATCACAGATACCTTATCACAATATGACTATATCTTGTATATAAAATAAAGCAGTCTGACCTGTTGGACTCAGGTCATTTCCTGGCATGTACGCCTCCAGCCTCACATCAGAGAAGGTGACGGTGTCTCCAGAGACGGGAACAGCAGTGGGACTCACACAGCGATAGGTGGTGTTGGTCGACGCCCACATCCATACTGAAGACGTAAACTCAAACACCACGTCTGTCAATCACACAAAACCACGTATCAGACACAAATCAACACAAAGTTAACTAACGAATCGGAAAGAGTGTAAAAGAAAGAAATAGCTGAAGCTAAAATGGGCAAAAATAAACAAAAGAAAGAAAAAGAAGTTGAGGAAAGATGGCAACTAACGATTATTTACATAAATAAAAATGTTTTTTTCAGTACTTGATTTATTGTTATATTGATATATTGTTATATTGTTGTATTGATATATTGTTATATTGATAAATTGATATTTTGAAAAATGTAAATAATACATGTTCATTATTTCTTTGTTATATGGAGCAAAGAAACCAGAAAATATTAACATTCAATAAGAAAATCTGTCGACTTGTTAGCCGCAGTTAGCCTTTGCTAGCACAACAACACACTTCACGTCTCTGAGGCCCGGCAGCTAACCGCAGTTAGCCTTTGCTAGCACAACAACACATGTCTCTGAGGCCCGGCAGTTAACTGCCGTTTTAAAACACTGAAACCAATGAAGTGATTATCAAATTTGTCGACAATTAATTTAATAATTATGTCGGTTCATCTCTTAAAATAGTTAGTAGAGACAACAAGGAAGTTATCAGAAGATATGGAAGAAGTTGCAGTTTCAAAGTTACTGTGTGAAGTGGTCAGTGTAAAAGGGGACATATTATGCAAAATCTACTTTTTAATCATTTTAATACTTAAGACTCTGGAGGCCTGACCAGTCGCCAAAGTGTGAAAAAAGATGACTTAGTCATGTTTTCGTGGTCCACCTTAGTCTAAGTACAGGAGATAAAACACGCGATGTTGACTTCCCTGCACAATGTGACGACACAATGTGCATTTCACCACGAATGTTGCCAACTGTAGTACCAACTGTCCGTGGAGAGACCGCAGTGGATCAAACTTTAAAAAAACGTATGCTTAGTTTGTAATTGTTCGTGTAACGCTAGCAAAGGCTAACTGCGGTTAGCTGCCGGGCCTCAGAGACGTGACGTGTGTTGTTGTGCTAGCATAGGCTAACTGCAGTTAGCTGCCGGGCCTCAGAGACGTGACGTGTGTTGTTGTGGCTGGGAAAATTGGCTTCCACACTACTCTGTGCTGCACTGAGAGTGTTTGTTCTCACCAGAGCTGTTAGCATCAGGGAAGGACACAGTGTCGTTCAGGTTGTACTGCAGCGTCAGGTTAGCGACTCTGTAAACACTGGAGTTGGTTGTAAAGCTCAGGCCGAGGGCGTGGCCCGGTCCGAACAGAACCACCAACCACGCCGAGCCGCTGTCTGAGCCACATGAGCTTCTGCCCACGTCCACTGTGGAAGAGTCCGGCAGAGGAAGCTGCACTGTTTTCTGATGAGGAAGAACACAAGCGTTAGGACCGGTGATCACAGACAGGAAAAGGTGGCGCAGTTGCATCGCTGGTCATTATGGGCTGTACTGTACATACTGTGCTGCTGCTGCTGATGGTGGTGTTGTACGTGATGGAGAAGGAAACAGAAAGCTCCGCTTTAATACAGGTGGAGTTTCCCTCTTTGACCTCAAGAGTCAGAGCCTGGATACAAGCTGAGGATGAGACGATAAACACAATCTCACTCTGACATCAGCTGACTCCACTGCAGTTTAAAAACACACTTTGACTATGACCACCACATACTCTTTATCATTGTGTTGTATTGGCGTGTCACGTTTTATCTTAATTGTATTGTTGCACTCGTTCTCGTAGAATTATCCCTTCATATTTATGTACAACTTTGTTTTATTTTAAAATGCAGGAGTTAACTTTCATGTTGACGGTCTATCATTTTTTCAAAAAAGGAAAAAAAACGGAAATAAAATTAAAAAAACAAAAAAAATGTCAAAATTATGACATAGAAAGTCATAATTATGAGAAATGAAGTCGTAATTTTGAGATTTTGTTATAATTTGGAGAAATTATGAGATACACTCATTTTACAATCTCGACTTAAAATCTCAAAATGACGACTTTTAATCTCATAATTCTGATTTTTTATCTCATAATTATAACATAGTATCTCATCATTTTTACTCTATCTCGTAATTTCGACTTTTAATCTCATAATTATGGCTTAAAATCTCAAAATTATTGCTTGAAATCTCAAAATTACGATTCATTTCTCATAATCATGACATAGTATCTGTCAGTTTCCCGCCCCAAGTGGCGGAAACGGGCTTCCGTAGTCCTGTTTACAATTGACGCTTTAATATATACTGACTTTAGCGTGTTAAGAAAAACTGAACATGCTGATGATTTTTAATATTGTATTATTATAATAACAACAACAGAGTAAGAATCACACTGACCTGAAAGAGTAACGCAGGCGAAAGTGAACGCGAGCAGCACATGAGCCACTTTCATCATTTACGCTTTTTAAATCCTTGAAGAAGGAAACAAACAAACAAACAAACAAACAAAGAGTCCGGACTGTTGCTGCTGCTTCTCCTGCTGCTGTTGTTGTTGTTGTTGTGCTCGTGTGTCGCTGCTGCGTCACTCCTCTCCGTGTTGTTGTTGTTGTTGTTTATGTTACGCTTTTTCGTGAAGAATACAAATAAATAATAACGAGCACCGCAGCTTTCGTGGGAGAAAAGGCGTTAATGTCGGTCAAAGGCTGATTGTGTGAATCATAAACCATGTCTGGTCATGTGAGTTCCGCAGCATTAAGATCTCACCAGTCACGTGAGAGACACCCCCCCCCCACACACACACAAAACTGTAACTGATGACGTTCATATTATCAGCTTTAAAGCGACACAAGCTTCAAATGTCTCCAACATTATGTTGACGCTACTTCTGGTTACAAACAAACAGTTGTGCATATCCGGTACATGATGTTACACACCTGTTAAAGGGGACATATTATGCAAAATCAACTTTAAAAAAATATATTATTTTAAATCCTTATAATTGTGACTCTGGAGGCCTTATCAGTCGGCAAAGTGTGAAAAATGATGAGTCACTCATGTTTTTGTGGTCCCCCTTAGTTGGAAAGGCGGAACCGCTAGAAAGATTAGCCTTTTCTGTCTCAGCCCCCATTTAGAATTGATGAGTGAATTATAAACTACGGTGACCCTGAAGTGCAAAACACAAACGCAAATCAAAAACACAAACTCAAATCACACAACAATTTATGAGCGAAATATAAACTACGGAGGCCCTGAGGTTAAAACGCAAATCACAAAACACAAACGCAAATCAAAAACACAAATCAAAATCGTAATTCACACAACACAAAAGCAGAAAACACGAAAACATATGCGTTTTTGATTTGCGTAGTGTTAATAAACAAATAGAAGCCTGTTGTGTGTTATTAAATCGGCAATATAGTCCATTTGCATTCGTAATTATTACACACTGTAATAAAAATGTTTAAAGGTGCCATATGTAAGAATGTGGCCAAAAACGGTTACTACATTCAAATTCAAGTCTTTTAGGTTTAGTTTTCTGACATAACTGGCAACCCGTGGTTGCGCGCCAGCTGGGACTCTACTGACCGCAATGATTGGTAGACAGCGGTAGGTGGTGCCACATGACGCCAAAACATGATTTCAAAACATAAACATGATTTGCAGTCTGCAAAATATTTTTTTTAATGCAAATACTTTGTCAGTACTATTTTTGTTGGTGAGTTCAGTTTGTTATATGAACATTATTCCTGAGTCTCTGTGACATATTAGGAGGATTTTATGGCCAGTTGCTTTAGATTTATTACATAATGCACCTTTAAAGGTGACATATTATACCCTATAACTTACTTTCACAGTGGCATTGTGTGTGTGTGTGTGTGTGTGAAGGAAGGATGATGAAGGAACTGAATGTAATACAAACAAACAAACAAATAAATGAAACAAGTCATCCCCTGAATAAAATGTAAGGGAAAAACAGCTTCTTTCAGTGGTGAACTGCTGCTTAATTAATGTAAGATAAACGACAACAACAACAAAAACAAAAATACAGCAGGCTGGTTATCCACAAACCACCAATTCAATCATTAAATATCCATTTATTCAGGTTCACTTTTCTCACTCATACATAGAACACAACCTGACCTACAAAAAGAACGTCAACACAATGACATTGGACATTTGAACATTTTGGTCAAAACGTACAGGGATACCCAAAAGACATACCTGCAAAATGATTTAGCGTCTGCTTTACCATTCGTTAATAACTCCTCCCTCTTACCTGAACACACCAGACTCAGCTTCTCAGGAATAACTTCATCCATCCTCCATGGATGTCTTCTCCAGCTGCTCCTCTGCCAAATCAAGCTAGCAACCAACCAACCAGGTTCACACTCAGCAGTGTTTTGCGGAGGAGGACACATCGGAAAAAACAAAATTCCCAAACTTTTGTCAAACCAGCTACAGTAGAAAATATTTGATTTTTAGAACAAATATGGTGCAGAAAAAAAAAATCCCAATCCCGAAGAGAATAAGCGAAAAAAATCAAAAACTAGATGGAAGTGCCAGTTATTTTCTGTCGAGTTTTGCATGAGCTGAAACCACATAAACCAAGAATCGACGACCTGGGCCGCTCCTCCAGCACCATTTCTGAGTCCCATCAAAGATTATCACGAGGCGGGGACAGTATAGTCGAGAGTCTCTCCTCTCACTGATTACTGAGTCCAGGATTGAAGATGGAGGGAAACAACGGGCACCAGAGGATCGATGGGTGGATGACGGGCTGCAACGCTGTATTTGACTGTAAAAACCCCCTCAGGCAACGTAGTGGTACTGGTTTGGTGTCTCCTTGTCGCGCTCCATGTAGTCTCTGTCAATGAGCGACTCGATGCGCTTTTTAAGATCGCCCGGCTGAGGGGAGGAAAACGAGGCAGATTAACCCTCCGTGTCGGTGTGAATCGTGAATTATTATGAATTAGAAGATTCAAGATGCGTTACCTTGACGGGGAACTTCAGCTGGTTATAAATCTCTGATACGAGCAGGTTGTGACTGAGGGTTTTCCTCATCTTCATAATGCGCACCACAGCTGCATCAATCTGGTACTGCCGGTCCTGAAAGACGCGCTCTGTGGTGCTGACCTGCTCTTCCACCTGTTTAGGAAAATGAGTTTTAAAAAATGGGTTAACTGCATCACAGCTGGGGAGGAGGGCGTTTACTGCTACATCCATATTACACAGAAAAAAGACTAGAAGTGCTGATGCACGACCAAAAATAGTAGCCATTACATGTGCAAATGTTTTTAATTCCAAAAAGATTTGATTTGCTATTACATGGACGCAAAATTAAATAATCCGATTGTGGTGGCTCCCACAGAGCGAGTGTGTCTGTCTGTTTGTGTTTCCGCACTTGCACTTGCCAATATGACCAGAGGCCGCCAGAGGCTTGTTTGCGTGAATGGAGAGAAGTCTGCCATCTCTGATTGCATTGGTTTGGAATGGAAATACAGCAGCGAGTTAGGTTATTGTGGGGTTGGGTTGATTTAATTGTTTTGTAAAGCACTTTGTGCTACGATTTATACTCAAATAAAAAGCGCTTGTTGGAGCAATTTATTTATTGTTAGTATTTAGTGCTGTTTAGTTTAGTATTTTATTTAGTGAGTATTTCGTTTTGGTTATTCTTAATTTACTTGATTTCATTCTGATTAAATTTCTATTAGTATTCTAGTTTATTCTTTTATTTCTTGTGTCTTATTTGTGTTTTGTTTCATTTGGACACGTTAGCGGGGCACCTGAGGTCATATAGGTAAGGGACCAGCATGCACCTGGGTGGGAAAATATTTATTTACCGGAGCGGCAGAGGAGATTCTTTGTTTGCTCTTTGGTTCTTTGTTAAATAAACCACGTTTTCATTGAAACTGGACTTTTGTTAGACGAGAGAGTCAACTTTTTGTACCCGAGTCACATAACATATGGATGCAGGTTACTACTGACATACAGAGCAGAATCCGTACGTGGATGCAGATCATTTTGATCTAAAAATACTGTTTTCAAATGAAACATAGCCAAAGAGAGAGAAAGAAATGTGTTGTTTTGTTTGTTTTTCTTACCGTTTCCTTCATTTGGATCTGGTTGATCTTGATGCGGAACAGTTTGTGTTTGAAGTCGTTGTTGAAGTTGAAGCGGTCTCCGTCCTCCACCTCTTTCCCTCTAGGGTTCTTGTTGAGGACACGTGCTTTTCCACAGGCCAGCGACTGCAGTGTACGCTTGAGCTCTCCTTCCTCTATGCACAAGACAAAGGGATGGTGTGATATAGTGAGTACTTCTCTCCAAACAAAGACATAGTTGTAGTACTCATTTGAAGATGTGTGTGACCTATGCCGGTGGCAGTGCGAATCTCCTCAATGCTGAATTCTTCTCCCTCATTAAACATCAGCAGCACCAGTGTCTGGAACAGGGAGACCTGCAGCTCCTTCTTACCCTGCAGGAGAAAGCACTCAGTAACTCCAGTCATTTCTCTTCTGTGGGCTCTGTTAGTTTTCTTCGAGTATTTACCTCTTTAAACTCGGCTTTTAATACAGCGTGGCCCAATGTCGGCTGCCACTGGAGCTTCCTTCCACTGTGCTTGCCCAGATAGAAGACCTTAAACACCTCCTGGAGTTTGACCATCTACCAAAACACAGAGAGATTCAACGTGTAACGCAGGTGTCCTTAACGCAGTCTTTTAGGGAACAGTTGATAACCAAATTCACAAGTGATTGATATACAGCATTTTTCTTAAAGGGGACATATTATAGCCTAGTTAGCCTAGTTCCCTGTTGTCCTAATGAACATGTCTGTGACACGCTTACCTCTGAGGGCAGGTGAACCTCCATGGGTGTGTATGAAGGCCAGTATCCCATAGTGAGGATGTTGACTGTAAGTTCTATGTTGCTTGGTTCACTCTGGTTCTGGATATACTGAGTAGAAATATCGTACTTATTATTATGGATGACAAATTACCCATTTAATGAGCCATTTAATGAGGTGTTTGTTGTTGGAGACTTCACGTACCTGTTTGAACTGGATCATGATGTCTTTGGACAGCTCCATGTCCTTGAACATTCCCTCCAGCTTACTGGTAAATGCTGCTCCACATTCTGCAAGCACATTCAAATGTTAGGTTACATTTGACAGAAAAATACACTATAGATACAGTACAGTACAGAACAAATGATCTATCAATCTATCTATATTGACAATTTAAAAATATCAAAGATTTACCATGTTTGAGCTTGGAGAGCATGGACTTCTCAGCATCAACAGAGGCACTCTTTCCAACTAACAGACGCTTGGCCAAATCTTTCTTATAAAAAGCTTCAAAGACATCTTTTCCTAGAGGGAGGAAACACAAATCAATAAGGCTATGAGTGAAACCAACTTCAAAGTGATTAGTGATGGGAATTTGTAGCAAAAATGGCATTCAAATATACTTTAAACTGTAGTGCATGAGAGATAGTGGAAGTAATGCATGGTTCATAGCGTGTTAAGCTAACAGTGGATCAGGTAATAAGATGCATTCAAAGATGCTGCAGGATCTGGTAAACTGGTAAATGACTCATGCCCATCCTTAATTAGTAACAGTCGTAGTGAGAAAGCAAACACGCTAATAGACATGCAGTTCCAAGTGTAACTGACCATGTATGAAACGGAAGATTATCATAATCTTGTCCAGGATTCTCTCGAGCTCCTCCTCTGTCGCCTCCTTGTTCCCCGCTCTCAATTTAGAATCCACATATTTAGCTGGATGGGAAACAACAAAGCAAATCAAAATCTGTCATTCACAAAACCACGATTAAAATGTGCTTTGGTCGTTCAAAATTAAATTAAATGGCATCATACCAATAAGCTCAGCCGGTTTATTGGGCCTTCTGTTGATAAAAGTCTCAAAGGCCTCCTTCATGGCATTAATGAATCCCTCATTCCGTGTGAAGCAACTCTGTGTGACGTTGTCCATCTTGTCCTTGAAGTCCAGCAGTTCTTGCACCATGTCCTTGTCTTTCTCTGGCGTACACACAATCTCTCCACCAAAGCTCTAAGACCACAGGCAGATAAGTGTTAACAGTACACTTACACATAAATGACAATGCTTTGTGTTTGATGTCAACACAGAATATGTTTGTTGAGCTACAGTGCATGTGTATATAGATTTACGTATATCTACCTTGATGTAATCCCTCCAGAACTGCAGCAGTGTGGGAAGTCCTCCCTTCACCTTGCTGAAGAGCTGGTAGAGGAGGGCTAACTCAGTCACACGGTTCCCATCCAGCAGGATGCTCAAACCTGGCACAACAACATGCATATGCATATATTTGCTATATACTTTCAAAAAATAGACACAACATGTATGGAATAGATAGATTTCACAAATGTACCATGCTAATGTCACATACATACCCTTTTGTAGCACTGCAGTCATATGTTCTCCTAGAAGTTGTTTCTCAACACAGCTAATAAGTGGTTTCCTGTGAAATAATGAGAAATAAGCAGCAAGAAAATGAGCAAGTGTATTCAAAAGTTAAAATAGGTGCATAGATATTTAACACTGATCTTAAAAAAATCATCCTCAACCAAATAGTTATCCATTAGTTAAGGACATGGCAACTTGAGTTTCAACTAAATCTTCTGGGCCAGGTGTTTACAGTAGAAACTTTTTTTTTTTTAAAAAAGGTACAATCCACTCAAACTAAACTGATGGGGGAAAAAAAGAAATTATAGTTATAAATCTCAGGTCTCCCTGTCTGCAGTAGGATCTTAAAAAACGCATGGAGGTCATGTAACAACATGTGGACATGAGCTGTGCAAAGTCTGATGCTGCTGAAGTGAAGCAGAGTAAAATGACAGAGGTTTTAGTAAAGAGATATCGAGGTGTTCTCTCGTTTGGCCCAAATGATTAAAACCCATTTAATTTTATTTACATGTTACTATTGGTCTAAAATGTTTCATAATTATGCTGATGCTCCGGTGCTGCTTTTCAAAGTGTGTGCTGTGAACATAAATTGAACATAAAGGAAATTACTGAGTGCTCTGGTCGAGATAGCTCATAATGCGATCATTCTCCTCCTCCAACCGTCGAGCCACATGATGGAGATACTCAGGCACCTGGACATAGGTAAACACACCAATTCAGTTTGCCGGCTGAGAGCATACAACAGGTGACGACTGATGAATAATACGTGACAATATGACGTGCAGATCTGTGTCACTCACATCCCTCTCCTGCATTAGCCTCTGCCCTTCTGCTGCGTACAGACGATTGGTCTCGATCAAAAATCTCTCCTCAAAGGAATCTTTGTAAACCTGAGAGAACGTGAGACAAACAGGAGATCAAAATGATGTCACATGTTTAGTTCATCATCTGATTGATGATGATGATGAACAAGCAATTAGGTACCTGCAGGTCTGACAGCATGCCCAACAGGCTCCTGAGCAGACTGCGATCGACGGTTTCCCCATTCCGCTCCAGCTCTATCTGCTCCAAAATGCCATCCACAGTGCGCTTCTGCACTGCACTGTCGCTCACAATGTGGGTGCGAAACAGTTCCAAACCAGTGTCCCTGCATCATACACATAACATTAGCCTCCAAAGGACACAAGCACATTTATCCATCCATCTTCTGCTTTATCCTCCCACAGGAGGGACATGTCTCAGCTGACATAGGGGCCATAGGCTGGGTACATCCTGGACAGTTTGCCAGTCTATCACAGGGCAACGTATAGAGACAAACAACCATTCAACTATTCACTCTCACACCTACGGTCAAGTTAGAGTGCCCAATTTTAACTAATCCCCATATTTCATGTTTTTGGACTGTGGGAGGAAGCCGGGGAACCCAGAGAAAACCCACGCACACACGGGGAGAACATGCAAACTCCGATTTTTAAGCTGTTTAAACAGCATGTTACTTTACCATATGGAGGGAAGAAGGGAGTTCTGAAGCACATATGTACGATCCAGAAAGAGGAAGATACTTCGGATCATTATCTGTAAAGAGACCAAACAGTGTAAATATTGGATTATTTTCAAAACATAAAACTGAACAAAGTAAAGATGAGTATGTGTGATAAATACTGTTTTTAAAGCAGCTTACAGTTTGTCTGCAGTGGTCCTGCCAGCAGCGATTTATTCGCTTCAGGAAGGAAAGGTTGTCCAAAGACTCTGTGAAATTCATGTTAAGGGATTTTCTTATACGCACTCATGCTATTAAATTAAAAATACTCAAAGAGCATTAACCATGGGAAACATTATTGGGTTTTAAGCTAGGTGAGACAATAGCCTTTATTCTGATTGGCGCTGATGTTTTAGTGGATAAAGCAAATCATCAAGCAAATACTGATACTAACATAATGTCACACAAATAAATAAATATGGACATTTGAACTACATGGTTGCATAACAGTCGGTTGGTTATATGCTCAGTATGCAGTGGATTTGGCTCACATCTCACCTTACACAGTGTTTGACAAAAAAAAAGGATATTCTCTGAACTGTTGGATCTGAGCTTGCACATGATCTTCACAGACCTGTCGTAGCTGCTTGTACAGAGTAGGGGACACTTTATAAGAACACAGATTCTCCACCGCCTAGTTTCAGAAGAGAGGAGACAGACAGTTCATCATTTTAAACAAACAGCAATAACACAGATTGATTTCCAGGTAATTCCTGGAAATATATATTTACAAAAAAACAGATTTGATTATTTGAATGTGCATTCCATTAATATTTTAGAAGTTGGTTAATACATTTGTACACAGAAAATGCTGTGGAGACTTTTGGAATTTCTGGCTGATGCTGCCCCCCACAGTTCAAGTAAACATTCTATTTCAACCGTTTGTTTTAATCCTAATGGAATATGACACTGCTGGTGTTCAAACAGAGAGAGAGGATCAGCAAACCTGATAAAGTTCTTCCAGGTTGTACTTTATAGAAGTGCTGTTCTGAATGGCTCCCACTGCGTCCCGTAGCTTCAGCCATGTGTCTTCAGTGTAGTTCTCTGCTAGTTTTGGCCTGTCTGTTACAAAAAAAGCCAGCAATAAAGTTTAGAGATCGATCTCCCACACATAATAAGCTCAAAATGTGGCAATAATCAGCTCTAATTGTTAATAGGCAACTGACCAAAGTTAAAAGTTAAAATCATACTTAATAATAGTGTGTGATTTCTTTTAAACTCCTCTGAATAACATTACAACTGCTGCTGCACAAGGCAGGTACCTGCTTCTGTCTTGGAAAAATAAACATTAATGGAATAACTGACAATCAACTACGGCACATTGCAAATGACAAACGTTGGACCCAAAGGTTAGCTTGTAAATTAACATTTTTATAGTGCACAGAGTTGGTTTTCTGGTTATAGATATATTCCCTGTGATTATATTACTGGGTTCTTTGAATTAACAAGGACAGTCATGATAAATCAATCCTAAATCACGGGCCACATGGTTGGCATAGTGGTTTGCGCTGTTGCCTATGCAGCAAAAAGACCTGGGTTCGTGACCTGGTCGGAAAAAGCACCTTTGAGAAAGGCAAGTTTCTCCTTGTGTGTGCATGGATTTTCTCCAGGTTCTATGGCTTCCTCCCACAGATAAATTAACTGGACAATAAATGCGAGAGTGAATGGCTGTTTGTCTCCGTGTGGTCCTGTGACGGACTCGCAACCTGTCGAGTGTTTCCTGCCTTTCGTCCTATGTCAGCTGGGATTGGCACCAGCGGCATCAAAACCCTCATGTGGAGGGATAAAGCAGTAGAATTCGTCTCTCTGTTTTTTTGCTCACTTCTAATCTTAAAACTGATGCCTTTTTTTTTCTACTAAGCTGTAATGTGTAGGTCTTCCAAAATGGAACAGGTTATGCAAATCAAAACTGAAGCAATGTTGTGGTAATTTTAGGATTTGATTTCATGAATGTGCATATTTGAATATATATGCAAAATCTGAAACTTGACAATTTCTTTATTGTGTGTTAATCTGCAGTATAGTTGCATTGTATGTATGTGCATTTTATGTATTTGTTTATTTTATCTAAGGTGAGGATCTTATGGTTTTGGCCTGTAAGAAGCATAACACAAAAAGTAAAGCACTGATTTGGATTGAGTTTTCTGGGGATGTAGGTTATCATCAACTGTTATATATCGACTTTTGAGCTTGTAACATAAAGGCATGTATTTGACACTTTAGGAAATGAGTGGCCACCTTGGTGGAGGGTTGTGCTCTCTGAGTGTTTTCTTCAATTTTGGATGAGTGTAATCTGATTTGCCCACACTATGGGAGAAGTTTATGTGAAAACTTAGGCTAAAACAACATAGACGTCTTTCAGAATGTGGAGACCCTCCCTTGTTGACTTCTGATTATTTTCATCACGTAGTCATTACTTGGGGGATGATGCTTTGGACAGTGATTACCTCATATGTGCAAACAGATGTTGCAAGGAGCTTGGTTAGAAAAACAACAACACCACCAACCTGAGCACTCAGCTCAATAAATTGTACTTGATAATAACTGTCAAAAACATACAACCCGAGACAGACATGTTAACTGAATGAGCCCAAAGTTAAGTTGCTTGCTGAGTCGTAGCCTACCTTTGAAATTTTTGATCACTAACTTCTTTGAAGCGCCACTTTTGCCGGAGGCCACAGCTGACGTCCTGGTCAGCCCGTTGGTGTTGTGTTCCGATAGAGCAGAGAAGCTGGCCCTCTTCTCCTGTCGGGTGTCCTCTGCCATTATCAGATTAGCACTTTGGCTTAACGATGTATAGTCCGTATTTCGCCAAGTTACTGCTAGGTCTTGCTGTCACCGCTGTTTATTATACAGGCATAAAATAGTCCCCTCGTAAGGCAAACTATATTTGCTGACGACTCAAACAGACACGGTCTACTTAAAACACATTCAAACATGCACTGACTAACGTAAGCTCAATTAACCGCAAAACATAACTGCGGTGTACACATAAACAAGCTAACAGTATGTTAACACACTTTAGCTCAGTTTTCGTCTTCTCTAAAACACTTTGGCTTATTAGGCTAGACCATGCCAGTCTCGGCTATTTCCAGTTTAAAACGAATTCAATGTATGTGTTCAGCGGCAGCAAACAAAAACCTAAAAGTGACATATGTAGCGTTGTTATAACAGATCAATATTTTTGGTGGCTTTCTTTAGCATACAGCTAGCTAGCACAACAAAATGGCTTTTCTCAGGCAGTTCAGTTGAACAGGTGCATCTTGGGTGAAAAGCGACTGAGATGCGTTTGAGGACAGTTCGGAGTAATACTTTCCGCAACAATCTTCTAACTTTCTGGGACAGTGTATGGCCGGATTATCATAATTACATCCATTTAAACAGTCACATTCTTATTTATATGTGGATTAATAAACATATTAAGAAGCCAGTTTTGAAATGTGTTTAAAAAAATGTCAGCTTCCCTGCTTTCTTGACACTCTTGAACGCGGCTCTAAATCACCGACAGCCAGCAGGAGTTCAGTGTGACTGGGCGGTGTTTGATTCGGTCAAGGAAGGAGCCAACGCTATCATTCAAGCCATAATTTCAGTTTGACAGTGCGGTGCCGACCACAACAACATGGGTACACCACTGTGCAGGTGTAACTATATGCTGTGCCCGCTGCAGCAGTAAGGCTTGCCAGTTAGCGGTGGTCCCCGTCTGCTGTCCTGTGCGCTGTCTACAGCGGTACGTATGCTAAGAGCTCCAGGAGAAACTAGGTGCAAAGCTGTTGCACACATCATCACGTTAAGGGCAGTGTTGGAAATTACTTGCTTTCCCTTGCTTTCGGACATTCCACTCCACCAGTGTTGTAATGTAGCATTGTAGATTATATGAACATATTAATAACATGTAGGCGCACAGATGACATGCTATTTCCTAGCTTAAATTAGCTTGATAGCATTGGCACCACTGGAGAACAGCCACTTTCAGTTCACGTTAGCTTGCTTAGCTAGCTGGCCTAGACCTCAACTTTATGTACTATAACCGCAAATGCCTTCCTTACATGAAAAGTTATGTATGGCTGCATGCACTATATCCTCCCTCACTGTTTACCTGATAACTTTATCTTGTTGCTGTTGTTAGCCTTTATGGGCATCGAAAGCTAGCTAACGTGAACGCTATTAGCCATCGCCACTTTTTAGCAGTGCCCTATGTTATGATATTTTCAAAAAATGTTATACTTGATCCCGTTTGCTTGTTGAGTTCCCTTTGTTAAGCAACCATTACCAATTAATACATATACAGTAGCCTCGCCTACAGAGGTAATTGTTTAAAATGCATTTAAACCTACTGTATGTACTGTCAAAAACATTATTGTCATATGAACCATTTCTTAACTGTCTAATAAGTCAATAAATGCTTGATAGGGGACAGTATTGCCTTACTTGACATAAACACGTACTGTCCAGGACATTAAACTAAGTGATCGCTGTTTGTGATGTAGAATGTCCAGAATAGTGAGAAATACTTATCTTGTTTTAATTTCCCTATTAATCAACACTCATTACACTCATGCAAGCTGGCAGCCACAAATAAATCACTAAAACCATCAAAGGTAAAGTGCTGAAGAGGTTATTCTGAATGAAGAACACTCATAAACATAATAACAACATAATTTATTGCATGGTCTGCAGTATTTTTTTCATATTTATACTTTCATTTGTTTGCAGTCTTGTTAACATTCATCTGTTTTGTGTCTTCTAGTGTAGATGCCTTTGTTGAGATGAGTGTGAAGGCCTTTGAGCTTGTCCCCGCTGTGGAGAGAGATCTCCTCATGGGCGACAAGGCTCGCATCAACATCGAGTGCATCGAATGTTGTGGGAAGCACTTGTACGTGGGTACCAATGACTGCTTCATCCACCACTTCCTGTTGGACGAAGTCACTTCCTCCAAAGGAAAGCTGAGTTACTCGGCTCAAAAGCTGCTGCACAAATACCTGGGCCTCAAGAAACCAGTTGCAGAGCTGCGGGCTGCGTCTGCCTTGGAGCGTCTGATAGTGCTTTGTGATGGAATAGTGTTTCTCATCGATATGGTGACATTGGAGACTGTGCCTTCAGCGGCAGGGGGTGGAGCCAAGATCAGAGGTGTGACGACGTTTTGCATTAACGAGAACCCGGTAAATGGCGATCCCTTCTGTGTGGAAATGTGTGTGCTCTCCTCCAAGCGGCGGACAGTGCAGATTTACATGGTATATGAGGACAGAGTCCAACTGGTCAAAGAAGTGAGCACTCCTGAGCAGCCCTGTGCTGTCAGTCTGGACGGCTACTTCTTGTGCTTGGCCCTTGCTACACAATACATGATCCTGAACTACAACACTGGAGCATCCCAAGACCTCTTCCCTTACAACAGTGAAGAGAGGAGGCCCATTTTGAAGAGGATTGACAGGGAGGAGTTCCTCTTAGCAGCACCTGGTGGTCTAGGTAAGTTAGAAATGTTGGTTCATCTGCAGATCATTGGATGTATTAAAAGCAAATTCAATGTGGTAAACCCTGCTAATTTCTTTGAGAGAGGATGTTTATTACACAGTCGGAGAATTACGTCTTTTGAAGTTGCTTGACATGTCTGGAGGTGATGAATCAGCACAAGTGTGTTGTTAACAGCATCATAGTCTATTATGTATTATATGTATTATTTAAAACTAACTGATATCCACATTGTTCCTTTAGGAATGTTTGCCAATGCAGAGGGGGTATCTCAGCGGGCTCCAGTCAGCTGGTCAGAGGGCGTGATTGGTGCCGCTGTATGTTTTCCATATGTGGTGGCCTTGGATGAGAACTTCATCACCATCCATAGCATGTTGGATCAACAGCTGAAACAGACCCTGTCATTCAGGGATGGACACATTCTGCAAGACTTTGAAGGTATTCAAATTCATAATATATATAAAGATAAAATAATACAACTTTTATAACTCTGCTGCAATTTCTGTAACTTAATATTAATGTTATGCCTGTTTTCAAAAACAAATACACATACATCTCAAGTAAAATGCTGTAAAATATTCTGCAAATGTACCACAAAATTACTAAAATGACCGACGAACCTGCGATCGAGAGCTAGGTCTATTTGAGGAAGCCATGTGCGCGCGCTGATCCAGGATTGGTTTCACCTGGCTTGATGAATCTGTGTCTGCTCATCCTGGCTTGGTCTTTGTGCAAACAATTGAGCCTGGACGCCTGGAGCCTTGTTTTGGATTCGTTGAACTGAGCTCAGTCATTTATCCCGGGCCCCAGAACAGAAAAACGGCTTTTGTTTGTTTGCTCCATGACCGTGTAGAAGAAGACAACAACAATAACAACAACAATCCGTTATGGCAGCACTCTCGCCTTATGCTTATTTAGTCCCTGGATTGTTTGAAAGTGGAAATACACATGCGGAAATTAGCCAAGCCAAGCATTTCACTCTTAAGTGTGTCCTGAGAGCAAAGCAGACCTCCTCTGTTAAATTGTTATATTAAATATTCCAGGAATAACAAAAGACTTTGCTTTTGGATTGCTGGGCTGAGACTTAAAGACGTGTAGAGCTGTTCACTGGATTCTTAATGGGATTTGAAGCATGAGAAAGTTTTTCCTATTACAGACCATTTCACTGTAGAGTTGGAATACAAGTATTACCCTTTAGAGCAACAACTGAAAATGAAAAGCTGTGGATGGAAGCACAGAAGTCAAATGTAACATACATACACATATTCTTATAATTGATGCGCAGAAACCAATGAAACCTGTCAGAGTGTTTTGACATGTTATTTACCTCTAGTATGTGGGATGTCATTGCAAATTGAGCCTTGTAAAGGCCATTGTGACACAGGATTATAGCTAAGTAGCTTCCTTGTGATATCATTCATTTTTTTGGCTACTTGAGTCATGTATTGTCTGTTTTTTTTTTTTCTAGGGAAGGTAATACTGGCCTCCACTAAAGCAGTCTATGTCCTGGTGCCCTTGCCACTGGAGAGACAGATCCAAGACCTACTGGCCAGTCACAGAGTGGAGGAGGCGCTCACCCTCACAGAAGGAGCACAGAGGAATATTCCCAAAGACAAGTTTCAGGTTAGAAACAATGTGTTTTCATTTTAAGGGCTGAAGTGTGTTAAGATAATACGCCATATGAATCACCATATAATGATATTGGTATTGTAGGAGTAGGTCATACTTTGCACACCGATAGATCGAAGCAAACATCATTTTGAATAAAACCGTTTTGAATCAAAAATCAGTTTTAATCGAATCATAGCCCCAAAAATCGGAATCGAATCATGAGATAGTAAACGATTCTCACCCCTAATACACTGTAATGTGTACTTTAGAGCAATTATTTTCACGATTAGAGAGAAAAGTTATTTTTCCGTGTGGTTAAGGCATTTGAGCAGCACCAAGAAATCCACGAGATTCTGATATATATTCTGTCTGCGTGTACAGGTTTTGCACAAAAGAATCCTTCAGCAGGTGGGTTTCATACAGTTCGGCCAACTTCGGTTTCAAGAAGCAAGCGAGCACTTCAGGAAGGGTCAGCTGGACGTGCGAGAGCTCATCTCTCTTTACCCACGGCTGTTGCCAGCGTCCTCTTCGTTCACTCGCTGCCACCCTCCTCTCCATGAGTTTGCAGATCTCAACCACCTGGCACAGGGTGACCAAGAAAAAGTGCTGCAGTGCAAGAGATTCCTCATCAGTTATTTGGCAGAGGTAAGCGGAGTAAAATAATTTCATTCTCGTGTCATAAGGTGTCGTTTGTGTACTCACAGAAGGTCGTCTTTATCCTCATGCGCAGGTACGAAACACAGAGGTGGCGAACGTTTGCAGAGAGGATGTGGACACGGCGTTGTTGAAACTGTACGCTGAACAGGATCACCAGAGCCTTCTGGACCTTGTAGCTTCAGGCAACACCTGCCTGCTGGCAGACAGCGTCCCGTGGCTAGAAAAATATCACAAGTGTGTACACTATAATTTTTTATTTCAGAATGTTTGTGTTTTATGAATTTACAAAATGCTGAGTGAGCTGACAGAAGAAAAATCCAAAACAAATCAATATTTGGTGCCAAAACAGCATTATGGTAATTGTTTTAGGTCAACTTTTTTATATGTTGTGTTGAGGAAACATCAACACTGTTCATTTACTGGTCTTGTCTCTGCCTCTGTGTAGATATTTTGCACTTGGGCTGCTCTATCATTACAACAGTCAAGACTCAGCAGCACTTCAGGTATGTATGCTAACAAATCACCTGTTACTGGTTCTCACTGTAGAATCAACCTGAACATTTTTCCCTTTTTCATGCTGCTGTCAGTTGTGGATCCGTTTGGCAGACGGGGATCTGCAGGACTCCACAAGATCAGACGTTTACGAGTACATCGTGGACTTTCTCTCCTCCTGCTCCAATCTGGACCTTGTATGGACGTATGCAGACTGGGCCTTGCAGAAAGACCCCGCTGTAGGTTTTGCCGGTACCTCAAACTGATCTTGTATTGTGCAGAGGTAGAGCTGCAGTAGTAACCTTTCCCTTCTTTGTTTGCAGATAGGCATGCATATCTTTACTAAGAGGCCTCTCGGTAAGGACGTGTCGCAGTTAAATCCTGACGATGTCATCACTTACCTTGGAAAACACAGCCGAGCGCTGCTTCTTTACTTGGAATACCTGGTGCTTGAGAGAAGGATACAGGTACAGTGAAAGAATGAATGGGTCTGGATTTAGTTTATATTTCTTTTTAGCAGCTTCCTAAAGTTAATTGAATTCATGTTTTCTTTCCTGTGTGTGTGTGTGTGGCTACAGAAAGAGAAGTTCCATACACACCTGGCTGTGTTGTACCTGGAGAGGGTCTTGTCACTGCAGTCACAGTCACCAACAGATGAGGAGCAGCTCACCACAGCCAGAGAGAGGCTTCAAGCCCTTCTCAGGGAGTCCAACCTCTACCGTGTACAGTTACTTTTAGGTGAGACAAAAGGCCGTTTTACAGTATTTTAACCCGTTTATTCAGGATTTATTAATGAAGTTATTTAGTGACTCAAAACTGCAGTATGTACCTTTATGGCAGCAATTCAGGATCAGGTGGGGATTCTGTCAAACTGCTGAATGACTGGGTATTATGAGCAGTAGAATTGACTTTCATGGTCACTTCCTGTTTGCAGCCATTTCACTTTCGTAGCAAAATGTTGCTGTTGCCTACATGTTTGACATGAACCAAAATGCCACTATACTAAGGAATACAATATCTGAAATGTCATGTAAAATGGCGTTTGTTTGAATGTTAAACTGATACTGTACAGCTTAGGGCTTGGTAATATAATGAGACGAGATATGGTCTTAGAGTTAGGCTATTGGCATATCGTGATAATGGATTTTTCATGGTTTTAAAGGATGCATTGATAATCAATCTAAACATATAATATCACATGCTCAATCTCTGATTATAAGGGAAACATCTTGTCCATACTATATATTCTGGAAATTGTCTATAATGTACACTATACATTCTATTTAACTTTTTTATACTCTCAGTGTTGATGTCTTTTTATATTGTACTTTTTTCGGTAATGCTTGTTTACTATTTATTATCCTTATCTTTACTGTCTTGCTGCTGTAAAGCTGAAATTCCCCCACTGCAGGACAATTAAAGGACCATCTAATCTTTAAATTAAAATGCCAAAGAGATAAACCAGTTATTCTCTGAAAATAAAGGTAATAAGTGTATTTTAAGATCATGTTATACAGCTCATAAACAGTAGATATTTTATTTTAGAGTGTATTTACACTATATTGTCACTCTCACAATACTGCACAAAACTTTTTTTCATGAGTCTGGAGAAACGACCTATGTGCAGCTTTATGACGTATCATTCTGCAGTTGTTTATTTTATTGTTTTGACTGCTGATATGTTGTGTTCTTCTTCATTGTTTAGATAAGATGGAGAACTGTGAACAGCTACTGCTAGAACGCGCAACACTACATGGTAAACTGGAGGAGCACGATAGAGCTCTGCACATACTGGTTCACCAGCTCAGAGACTTCCGCTCTGCTGAGGCCTTCTGTGTATGGGCCTCGTCTTGCCGGGACTCTGCTTACCGACAACGGCTCTTTCACCTGCTCCTGGGGGTTTATCTGGATGGGAGCCACGGTGGAAGGTCCCATACAGCAGGGGGCAGTGGAGAGCTGGAGATGGCAGCAGTGGACCTCCTAAACCGTCACGGCGAGGTTTTCGACGCCATCAGTGTCCTCCGGCTGCTCCCTGAGAGCTGGTCACTGCAGCTGCTGCGGCCTTTCCTGGGTCGAGCAGTCAGGGCCAGTATGCACGCCTGCCGCACTTCACAGATTGCTCTGGGTTTAGCTCACTCTGAAAACCTGCAACTGCTACATGACAGGGTAAGACGCATGTGAGAGAACAAAAATATTGTAAATGTGCAACGTAGTTCCTCTAACTGTTAAATGTATTTTTTTGTGTGTGTACAGTATAGTTATTAGATTATTACATGGCTGCAACTAATGATTATTTTCATAATCTGCCAATTATCTTCAATATTTTGGTCCCATAAAATGTTGACCAATGTTTTTTAAACCTCAAAATTACAATGATTTCACATGTCCCCACACCTTTTTTGTGGGGACATTTTTCCTTGTGGGGACATTACGCCCGGTCCCAAACGTGGTCCTCACAATGTGGTAAAGACGTGTGTGTGTGTGTGTGTGTGTGTGTGTGTGTGTGTGCGCTTGTCTTTCTATGCTTGTGTGGACCACGCCCTGGCAAAACACCTTTATTGTGAGGACAGTTTTCCTTGTGGGGACATTATGCCCAGTCCCAAACATGGTCCTCACCAAGACATGTAGGTGTGTGTGTGTAAAATATCAGTCATTTGCACATAATACCCCATATGAATAATAAATATTTGTCTTTAGTAGTTTAAATAAAAATAAAAATGTATTTTAAAAAACAAAAATTGGATCTGAGATATATATATGATTTTATTTTTAGGCCATATCGCCAAGCCCTACTTTAAGTAAGTTGACAAAAATATGAGAATTTGTTTGAGTGATACACAATTAATTAATTGATTAATCAATAAAAATAGGGTCAACATATAAAGACAAGCAAACATGCATTCTTACATTCACACTATGGGCAATTTAGAGTGTCCAATTGACCTCTGCATGTTTTTGTACTGTGGGGGGAAACCAGAGAACCCCCATGTGCAAACAGGGAGAACATCCAAACCATAGAAAGGCCCTCGGTCAGACTGGGTCACAAACCCTGGGTCTTCTTGCTGCAAAGCAACAATGCTAGCCACTAGTCTGCTGCTGTATGGACATAATAGGGTGTTCTCTTAGTGACCATTAGTCCTTTAACTTTCTATCATATGTCTTTGTTTTCTCCAGTTGAAAGAGCGCAAGAAACAAATCCTGGTGTCTGAAAAGAAGGGATGCCACCTGTGCCACAACACCTTCAGCGATCCTGACGTGGTGTGTCTGCCCGGCCCAGTGCCCGTCCACACTCACTGTGTCGCCCACAGAGTAAGAGACTCGCCTACAAAGAGACTGTTAACTAATAGCAGCAACCACACGTGAGACGCCACCGTTTAAAAACCGTCACATGATCGCTGCGATGGTTTGGAGTCACCAAAATAAAAGCAGGGGCTCGCTGAGATTCTGGATTGGCTGAGGACTGTGAGCGGGTTTTTAAAAGAAAAAAAGGAAAGCACAGCGCACACTTTGACAGAGAGAGGATCACAAAGAGAGCTGTGTATGTGTGAGGGAGAAACAGAGGATGTCAGCTATGTATTCCTGTTCTGCAGTTATGCCACACTTTCTGCAAAAGATGAAAAAAAATAACCTGCCTTTTTAAAATAATTTAAATGGAGAGTAAATCAAAGCTCTTGTCCTTTTTTTGTGTGTGTGTGTGTGTTGTGTTCCCATCGTTGTCTTCATCTCGAAACTTCAAAGTAGGGCTGCAACTCACCAGTATTATTACTCTGTCAAGGATTTTCTCCTTTAGGTCCGGAACATTCAAAATGATGAGGTCAATGATTTCTTTGTTATATGAAAGAAAATATTCATTTATAAGAAGCTGAAATAAAACAGATCAGTCATTATTAAATAACAAACACACATTCAAACCATTCAGTTATTGATTAGTAATGGATTCATCCCTGCAGCCCTACTCCAGAGCACACAATATTTAAATTATTTTGCAAATATCTTCGAAACCATGTGAAGTATTACCACCACAGGTCTGGGCTTAAATTCCGACTTCAATAGATTTTTATTAGGTTAAGGGTTACTTTGAAAGACTCGTCAGTGCTGATACATGAAGAGAGTTCAGAGGTGGTTTCAGTGCTTCATTTATAAAAGTCATGCAAATTAAATGACTGAATATGTCAGACATTTTGTGTCTTTCTTTTTTTTTTTAGCAATTGAGTGTATAAAATGAGACGGCTCTTCACTGACCAACTGGTGTTTGTTTGCAGCCCCTCTGTGGCCTGTGCTGGTACTGCATGTGGGTCATTAAAAATTAATAGGAATTTTCAATTTGGTAACGAGGCAAGAAGTAACCATTAACTATTCTGAATCGTAATGTACTATTATTTTGTTCAATCTGTAAAAACTGCAAGCTGTGTCCACAAGATGGCAGTAATGTATAAAACAAATACAACAAACAGCAGGTGGAGCAGGGGAATGAATTTATGATATTCTTCACTTTTATTCTACTCAAGGCTCTGGTTATGCATTTTAAATCACAGGAAGAAACAACAATTATATTTTTGGGACCAAAACTAGTCACTCTGTCACCACACACTGGTGTTTAATACGCCGTCTGTCGAGCTGTGCTATTGAAAATACTTTAAATAATAATTAAATTATACATTTATACACAGTGTACAGAATTGGTACGTGTATGACGTTCCTACAGAAAGTAATGAATGAGACGGTGAAGAGACGAAAACCTTTATCATCCATGACTTTGATGGCCCGAGAGCATACGGCTCGATACATCTGTGCTTTCATAACTGCCTCCCTCAGAGTGCTGAAGTTATGGCTTTAACCTTTTAATCCTGACACCTCCACTCAGAAAAGGGAAGTCTGCCCCCCCGTTCCATCATCATGAAGCCTCTAAAATTCTTTACAGACTTGTCATCGCAAAGCACCGCTTTGTCCTTTTAGTGCTGTCCTAACGCTGCGCGGTGTAGCTTCAGTCCTCGTAAACGCGTCTGTTTTGCAAAAACTGTCAGAGCAGTCAAATTCAGGGACGTATTTCTAAAGGAGGGAAAAAAAGCCTGATGGATGTGATGCACAGCTTAAAAAATGGCAGACAAAAAAATAACAAAAGTGTTACTAGGTAATTACCAAGGGTAATAAGAAAATAAATACAGTGAAACCGTTGCCAAAATACTGGGTAATACACAGTAATGTACTCAGTAAGTAAAGTAAAACTGTACTGTAAAAGAAAGCCAAGCTTGTTTCCATGTAATTACACACATAGTTTGGGTTAGGGTTAGGTTACCCCTTGGGTAAATAGCTAGTAATTAGGGGACTGTAGCTACCTGCTTATTACCAGTTTATAACCCAATAATACACTTAAATTTACCATATAGATACCAGGTGAATACCCAGCATTTAGGCCATAGTTTCGCTGGACATACCTTCTTATTAACAGCAGTAATTACCCAATAACACACTATAATTTACTATATAGTTACCCGGTAAATGCCCAGTATTTTGGCAACAGTTTCACTGTATTTACTTTCTTATTACCATTGGTAATTGCCTAGTAACACTTTTGTGTTACCGTGAATTTACCAGGTAAATACCTGGTAATTAGGGTACTGTAAAAGAAAGCGTTACCAAAATGGCTTAACCATGTCAAACTGTTTCACTTTGGAAAAACGTGTTTATTTAAAGCTGCTCTGCATGAAATACACTGTTAAATTCAGGGTAAATTCATGCTCACTCATGTCTCTTGTTCCACAAACGTAACATCGTCTGTCTGTCCAAAGATGCTCGGCCCGATTTACAGTAAAATAAAGAACTATTGTCACTTTTACACCCCTACAATTATCATTATTATTTTCATAATAGAGTAATCTGACCACTTACCCCATGGCTATTTTGATTTATTTGTCATATGAAGCAAAGGAACTAGAAAAGATGAACATATTAGATGCTGAAAATTCATAGAACTGAAAAAAAAATGATGTGTTTATCAAAATAGTTGGCGATTAAATTAATAATCAATGAATATGTTTGCAGCCTTACAACAAACCCTTGAAAATATGTTCATGCAAATTTGGGATGCAACTGATAGAATCGATTAATCTGTCGATTATTTTCTTCATCAGTCGAGTAATGGTTTGGTCCATTAAATGTCAGAAAATATTGAAAATGATGTTGTGAAATGATTCAGATTTCTTTGTTACACGGAACAAAACAAACAAAAAAAACATATTTAAGAAGCTGAAGAATCACAGAAATGAAATGAGTTTTCCAAAACATCTCTCTGGACTTATTTTCCAGAGAGCACTTCCAGATGTTCCTCAGTGTCTGTTACAGCGACCAAAGCACATCTTTGTTGTGGCTCATGCTCATTTCTCTGGTGCCTGTGCCGTCGATGCTCACCTGACGTCTGAATATTGTAGAGTTCGGTCTTCAGTGTTTTCGCTTTCCGTGACTGAAATCCACAGCTTCTGCAGTGTTTTTCCTGTCCTAACGACTTGTTAGTGTGCATAACTAAAAGAGTAAAAGTCCTCCTAAAAAATGACTCAAAGATATATTGCAGTTCTGTGGGGCGAAAACAAATGTATTTTATAAATATAATGTATACTGGTGTGTATATACTGCATTTGTACTTGGTTTGTTGCTTTCCTAATGAATGCCAATGTGGATGGAGTGAACAAACAGTGCCTCTGTCCACTTTTAATAAACGGGAAACTAAACTGAACTGTAAATGAGCGTGTGGACTCTCAGTTTTACACCCACAATTAATCACATGTATGTTTTCACATGATAATTGTCCAATAGCATTTGGAAAAGTGATCGTTTGCAGGCTCTAGCAGGCACATTGCCGTCATATATAACATGTGTCCACTGGACAGATAAATCCACTGAAGATAGTGTAGAACTCTGTGCTGCACTGTGGAGCCAAGAATAGAACTTTTCACAGACTTTGCAGAGTTCTGGTTTTCGGATACCGTTGCCCTCGCCAGCACTCTCGCGTGTTTTACGGACAAAGTGGAGCTCCGTGAGACAACAATTCCAGGAATTTTGCGCATTGTGTGTTTTATCTCCTGTACTTAGACTGAGGTGGACCACAAAAACATGAGTGAGTTGTCTTTTTTCACACTTTGCCGACTGATCGGGCCTCCAGAGTCCCAAATATAAGGATTTAAATGATTAAAAAGTTGATTTTACATAAAATGTCCCCTTTAACCTAGTTCTTTAACACTCTCTTTTGAGTGCCTGTCTCTTTAAATATGCAAATGAGACACAGGAAAATACGTCAGCGTCACTGAGGCTAATGGCAGCTAACAGCCGTTAGCATTTGGAAAAGCCCTCATTTGCTGACTCTAGCCGGCACATTGCCATCATATATAAAATATAAATCCTATGAGGCTGGAAGTTTGTGTAGAACTCTGTGCTGCACTGTGCAGACAAGAATAGAACACTTCACGGACTTCCATACTTATATAGGGCCTCCAGAGTCCCAAATATAAGTATGAATTGATTTTTGCTCAGGCAAAAACACAAAAACATAACACAACTTAAGTTCAAAACAAAAATAAAACTCACACGAAATCAATTTCAAAACCTTTCCTTGAATTTCATGACTGTGGCGTCTCCCACAGTGGATCATCTGCCTCCATTTGTCCTTGAACTTATTATTTAGTGTAACAGCATTGTTTGCTGGATTGTAATCCACCTTCCATTCTGTTCCAAACCACAACACACTCACATTTTATGGTTTCGTAACATTTTAACTACAACCTGAACACAACCCACGATAAAGAGTTATCACACACCTGGATTTCATGCCATCATCACAGAATCGGGATGAACGAACATCTCCTCTTTTCCGTCCTGTGTGCGTCAGACTGCATCAGAGTGAAGATGAATTTTAACACAAATCTGCTTCTTTGAAGGTTTTTATTGCTTTTAAACATACAATCTGTTTGTTCTGCGAGAGGAGGAGACCTCAAACCTCTGAGGATAATCTACCTCAATAAAAACCCGATGATAAACGAACAGTGAAGAACTCCTAAACTAAGAATAAAATGGTAAGAGCAAAAACAACAACACGCCCTGGCGTGTTTATAGATGTTATAAATGCACAGCTGTCTGGTTTCTATCTTTATTTTGCTGGACATAGTAAAACCTAAATGGAAAACTAAGCCACACACAGAAAGAGAACAAAACCCATTCAATAAAAACTATAGGGAGGTAAATGAACATAGTTTTGTTTTTGTCGTTCAGAATTTTTTTCATTTCATTTCACTTTATTTCAGACACGTAAGAAAACACAACAATAAATAATAATAATAGTTATAATAATAATAATAATAGCCTTGAAACTGGATCTGGATCCTGCAACCTGCAAGATGAGAACACACTTAACTGAAGGGTTTTAACAGACTTGTTGGAACATCCTGATAATAATAAGTAATCTAATCTAGATGTAACAAAAACATGAACTAGTTTTTCTGCATCCTTTAAGGACAGAATGTTTGGCCTATGATTCCATCTACATTTTACCTGCTAATGACCTAATTACACAGATTTCCCCCCATGCAACTCCTATATTTATTATTATTAGTAGTAGTATTTGGCTGGAATAAACCTCTAGAACTAAGTAGTTACCTAAAGGTATTAGGTGGAATAACATTTTACTTGTTAATGCAGAAATCCAGAAAGAAACTGCAAACCCTTTTGATTTGATATAATTTTATATTTATATTATATTGATAATTTAAAAAATATATAATTTGGGTTATTTTTTGTATATATATATATATATACAAATGGTTTGCTTTGTATTTGGTATTTGACATGGTCTGACTTGTATACGATGCCATTTACGATGTCTGACATATCAATTAATAAATAAATACAGGAATACAGGAATACATAAATGCGTGCACCAATAAATGCATAAATAAACAAATAAATACAGAAATAAATAAATACAGGAATAAATAAATACATCAATAAATAAATGCTTTATATTTATTTCTACATTTATGTTCATCTACATTTATTTATTTCTGTTCACCTACATTTATTTATTTATTTATTTATGTATTTATTTATTGATATGTCAGGTTTCGTCCTCCATAGAAACTGCAGCCTCTGGTCATTCACGTCATTGGGGGGCGCTGTTGAGGAAACGTCAGGCCGCCTGAGACAACGGCCGCCTGTGTCTCCGGTACTGCAGAGAAAATACTTTTGGCTAGCTCACACCACAACATATAAACGCCATCTTTATATGTGACAGAGGGGGAAACTACAAACTAAACTGGAGAGACCGCAGAGTTGTAAAGACAAAGTGTGTCAGGCTCTGTGGACACGAACGCGCTGTTAAATCAGAATTTAGTGAGGTTTGTAGGCGGATCGTGCTGCTCTATGGTCCAATGTGTTTGACCGCTGCATCTCCACCAGCTCGTACGCAGTTCTCTTGTGTCGGTCCAGGCTGACGTTCAGCGATTTTTGACAAAAACAAGATGAAGGCGACAAACGGGTAAGAAAAGAGCCGAGTGCTGAAGTGCTGACGTTGTGGAGAAAGAGAACATTTGTTTAAATTAAACATCTGTTTCGACTTTACTGTCTCCAGATTTTGCTTGCTAGGTAGTTAGCAAGTATGTTGTGCTAGGCTAACTCTTGGTTTGGTTGGTTCGCTGGGTTTGTGTTGTGTAAAGTTAACCATCAAAGTGTGTATGTCCACACATACGCAGTGCAAATGCATTTGTTTTCACGTTATAAACGAACTTCTGTCCGTCGTGTGCGGCGGTAAGTTGAGGAGTGGGGAAGGAGGGAGGCGTGTCCTCCACTCTTTTACGTCACTTGACCCCTAGGAGAACTCAGAAATCAAAACACGCTGGTGTTCTATGGACAGTAACTATGGAAAAGCAAATGTGTCTCATATTCTAAATTCAAATGCATTAACAGAAATGCTTTTTCCTTTTCAAAATGTAGCTGCATTTTGTGACTCATAATCAAATTAATAATCAATATTAGGGATGTGAATCTTTGGGTGGCTCACGATTTGATTCGATTCCGATTCTTAGGGTCGATTCAACCGATTCGATTCATAATCGATTCTCAATTCAACCGATTCGATTCATACGATTCTCGATTCAAAAATTAATACAGTGCATAGTGTGTTAAGGCAAATTATGGCATCAAAACAATACCGTTTGTGTAAGATAATGTGATAATGTGATCACACAAAGGCAAACTTGAGACGAAAGTTAACTTTTATTCATTCAAAACAAATAAAAACTTGATTACTGTACAAGAAAATAAATTGCGTAAATAAAAGCTTAGGCTAGCTGCCCTTTTCTCCTAGAAGTTACAAAAACGAACTGTACACAAACCACACAAACTGGTGTTTGTGTGGTTTTTCAAAATAGAAACTTAAAAAACAAACAAACATGTTTTTTGAAGTTTATGAATCGATTCAGAATCGTGGATGATTAGAATTGCGATTGTTATGTGAATCCATTTTTTCCCCACCCCTAATCAATATTTCAAAATGCATTTTCATTTTCAACTTCGAGACTACTCATTCTGTGACTTCATTAAAATGATAAAGAAAATGACATTTAAGATTTCATTTACAACACATCATCCAGCAAAAAGGTAACAAAATCCAATTTGAAATGTCAAATTTGAAAATTTAAATGCATTAGCATAAATGCCCTTTCATTTTCAACTCATAACTCATTTTGACTCATGAGTCATTTGATACATGAAATTATAATCAATATTCCAAACTGCATTTTCATTTGCAGGATAATGACTGCGTAAAAGTAGGTTCAAGTGAATTAACAAATGCTGTCGATTTAGTCGATTCACCTTGTGTTCAAACAGGATGAAACGAGTTCACCAGGTGAATGAGCAGAAGGATGGAGGAGGCACCAGCGTTGGTTCTCAGGATACTCTTAAACGGCCCTGTAAGCAGAGGACTGACAAAGAAGTGGAGCAGCAAGGTTCCTACTGGCTGTGTCTGCCTCAGGAGATCATGCTTCACATCTTCCAGTACTTGCCTTTACTGGACAGAGCTTATGCCTCTCAGGTAAATGTGTAATACTTTTTCATCAGTGCTTACACATAGTGGATAATATTTGGCAGTATTATATGTAGTATCATATGTAAAAACACAATCTAAAAACAGGGAGAAGAAATGTAACTGTGAGGAAACTTACAGTAAAGCTCGAAAGTCGCGTTGGGTGTGAAAGCACGGCCTGGAGGGGCAGACCCCTTCAACAGAGGAGACAGGGATCTGAAAGGGGTGGTCCTCAGATATAAATGTTTAGATCTTGCCATGCTCTGGGTATTTCTTCATCTTGAACCACTCGTGTGTAGATTGACCTTTTCTTTGCAAAGAAAATAAAACCAAATGTTGCTGGTGAAATACAAATAATTTATCTTTGATTGTTTTAAAAAAACATTATTCTAAATAAGCAAATCATTGTGATGTCACTGCAGGTGTGTCGAGGCTGGAACCAGGCTTTTCACATGCCAGAGCTGTGGCGGTGCTTTGAGTTCGAGTTAAACCAGCCTGCCACGTCCTACCTGAAGGCCACACACCCAGACCTCATCAAACAGATCATCAAAAGGCACTCCAACCACCTGCAGTATGTCAGCTTCAAGGTATCAATGATAGTAAGACGGAAAGTGTTCAGTGAGGCTGTTTAAAGTCATGGAAATCTGCAGTGCTGTGAATTCTTATATCCTGTTCAAAATTAAAGTGGGGATTTTGATTTTCTTTCCCCTGTCCTCTTCAGGTGGACAGCAGCCGAGAGTCTGCGGAGGCAGCGTGCAACATTCTCTCTCAGCTCGTGAACTGTTCCCTAAAAACACTCGGGCTCATCTCCACAGCCACGCCCAGTTTCATGGAGGTTCCCAAAGTAAGATGACTCTTTCTTTGCACTTGCAATGTTTACACAGGGTTCCAATGTGCTTCCCCTCTTGTATTCTGCTCCACTTCACTATGTTCCACTGCTCCTCCCTGTCTTATGTTACTTGTCTTTTACAATAACATAATACATTAACGTTAGATAATTTACACTCACGTCACATCTGATTACGTGTCAACAGTAGTACATTAGTAAGTAGTATGAGTCAGTAAGAGGCTAATACCTGACTGGCGTCATCTTCATCAGGCGTCTTTCTCTTCTTAGAGAAATATGCAGTCAGCAGTTACATCATGGCATGTACAGTAGATATTAGCTTAATGCTATCAATTAGTTTACTCATGTTAGCGACACCCAGTTGGCACCGGGGCCCAATTACTTAACTTAAGCTACCGATATGTTACGTAACGTTAGCTGGCCTTCGATATTTTGCAAATGTCTATTTAACTCGTAAAATCTATTATGAGTTCTTCAGCTAATAAGTCTAACTTTTATCCGGTAAGTTGCTGCAGTCTCGCAAGTAATTAAATAAATAATGGCTAATGTCACGATATAGATAAAATATCGATAAATTCAGATATGAACTTTTATTGAACCTTTTATTTTACTAGGTTACATTGAGATTAAAGTCTCTTTCATTCATCAGTTAATTAAAGCAGCTGTAGTTTACAGTAACTTCATTTGTTCTATGTTTAAAATCATATAGGGAAGTGGATTTCTGTGGGTTAGGGTTAGTTTTACTCACTGTTTCTGTTTCTTCTGTTCACCAGTCTCACTTCATCTCAGCGCTGACGGTGGTTTTTGTCAATTCCAAATCCCTGTCCTCCCTGAAGATTGACGACACGCCTGTGGATGACCCCTCTCTTAAAGTCCTGGTGGCCAATAACAGTGACACACTCAAGCTGCTGAAAATGAGCAGTTGTCCTCACGTTTCACCTGCAGGTACATAACTGACAAACGGCTCTTAATCTTTTTATTTTGCTCAGCCCTAAGACTTTTGTCGTAATTTCTGCGTCAACCTGTCCACAGAGGTCTACTCCAGTCCATGTGATATAAATCCTAAGTCCTCATCCACCCATGTCCACATTCGTGTGGAACATACGAGTGCCTTCACATTTTGGGACCTTGGAGATCCTAGTCCTGACTGCTCATGCCTTATATAGCACCTCTACTTGGACACAGTTTTTAATTTTGTCCCCCTCTGTATTTGAGTTTGACACCGCTGCTTTAGCACAACACTTTCCAGTCCTGTTGCTGACTCACTATTGTTTCGAACAGACACAAAGAAGAAGACTAACAATGGACACTTGCTTGAAGTTATGAGAGGAGGTCAAACCTGTCCAAGCCATTGTTCAAAGAAATACAATAACATCAACACCTGAAATGGAATATGAGATTAAGTGCGCATGTGGAACACTAGACCAGGGTTCAGCAACTGCCGGCCCGTGGGCCAAAACTTGTCGTCCTGCATTAATATCCGACTATGAAAAGCAATTTTAAGACATTAATAATATTCCCTGGCAAATTTAAGTTATTTTTTAAACCAATTTTCAGCAATATTGATTATTTTAGATTAGACGGCAAAACGGCAGCAGAAAAAAACAGAAAAACCCTACCGGTTCAGAGGTTTAAAACGAGCTGAGAAAGAAATCTCAAATGGCACGGATGGTGCCAAACTGTGCCAAAAAAAGAGAACGCCTAGACATCTCTTTACTAAAACCTCTGTCATTTTATTCTGCTTCACTTCAGCAGCATCAGACTTTGCACCGCTCATGTCCACATGTTGTTACACAACCTCCATGTGTTTTTAAGATCCTACTGCATATTTTAAAGGTGATATTTGCTTTAAAATGCAATATTTTATTATCTGGTGGAATCTCACAAGTGTTATCTTTATTTTGATACCAAAATAATCCACATAGAGCTTGTAATTGCAGAGCTTTACTCTATTTAGTTTGGACATGTCATTTTCGAGCAGGGACTCCAAAAAGAGGGTCAGGGAAGAAGAGGTTACAATATGATGATTTGGCCTGGCATTAATTTGCTTAGGAAAACGTTGGTCAAATTTTCTTGCTGTCCCCTAATGAATGAATTTAATGTATGTGATTGTGGGCAGTATACACTCAAGTGGAAATGGAAAGGCCCAAAAAGGTTGTGTGGATCTATCACCCCCTAATTTAGATTTTTTTCTCTCTCTATCCTAGGTATCCTGTGTGTGGCCGATCAGTGCCATGGTTTGAGAGAGCTGGCACTCAACTACCACTTGTTGAGTGATGAACTTCTCATCGCTCTGTCCTCAGAGAAACACGTTCACCTCGAGCACCTTCGCATTGACGTGGTCAGTGAGAATCCGGGCCAACACTTCCACACCATCAAGAAGAGCAGCTGGGATGCCATGGTGCGCCACTCTCCTAAATTTAACTTGGTCATGTACTTCTTTCTCTACGCGGATGAATTTGGCCCGTTCTTCCGCGACGAAATCCCCGTCACGCACTTGTACTTTGGCCGCTCTGTCAGCAAAGACGTTCTGGGCCGCGTCGGGCTCACCTGCCCCCGTCTGGTGGAACTTGTCGTGTGCGCCAACGGGCTGCGGCCTCTCGACGAGGAGCTGATCCGCATCGCCCAACACTGCACGCAGCTGTCGGCCATTGGCTTGGGGGAGTGTGAAGTGTCCTGCAGCGCGTTTGTGGAGTTTGTCAAGATGTGTGGAGACAGACTGACGCAGTTATCCATCATGGAGGAAGTGCTGCTCCCAGATCACCGCTATGGGCTGGATGATATCCATTGGGAGGTGTCCAAGCATTTGGGCCGCGTCTGGTTCCCAGACATGATGCCAACCTGGTAGAGCTCTGGATGACTGCGTGGATTGTGCGCGTCTCCCAGACGCCATATGTACCACTTATCCTCCCCAAATACATGAAGAATTTACATCTCTGAATTTTGATAAAAACATACATGTTCACTGATTTAAACTCCACTTTGTTGTTCTGTGTAAAACAATATTTTTATATGGATATTTATGTATACATTTGTTTGTCTTGTTAGCACCTTGTTCCCTGAGCTAGATTTTATGGGGTTATTATGGGTCGTATGTTCAGAGTTCATAGTTTTCCATTCAAATTGACTCTGGGAATGACTTGGAAAGAATTGGAGGATACTGAATAAGTTGCAGAGAGATTTATGAAGATGTTTGACATCAAAATTAAAAATATAAATAAAATATACAAATTCCTTGTGTAGAAATTTAATTTGGAAAAACCTGACGTGAATAAGCAGCAGATTGTCATCATCACACATTGGTATTGGTCTTTTTAGTGATTTGAAGACAATCTAGTCATGTAAAGAGTGCAGTACACCATAAAAGCTAAAGTGTTTAGTTTAATTTTTGTCCTTTTAACCCAAATAATGACACTTTGTGAAAGTATGAGAACAACAAACACTTTATTTTAAAGAGACAATCATCATGTGTGTGAAGCTTGTTTTAGATTGCATTAACACTGGCAATAATACAGAGAATCCATGTTGAATCCCTTTTTTAAAGGAGAGCATTTCTGAATATGATGTCACATATACGTTATATAAGAATGATGTTTAAGCAGTTTTGTAGCCTTGTATATAATATATATATATTTAAGTTTTTTCCCTGGTAGTTTTTCCTTACTATGGTCGAGGGTCTAAGGACAGAGGATGTTACCAACCCTGTGAAACCCGTGAGACAAACTGTGTTTTGTAATTGTGGGCTATATAAATACAATTTGATTGATTGATACACAGCTACAAAACGTACAGTATATATTATTTACAGTATATATCTGCATTACATTACGAATACTAATTTTATATATTTATGTCTCAGTCGTGTATCTGTACAAGTAATGAATCCCATGAATGCGCCTGGATGCTTAAAAGAACTATCATTCACCATGCAGTACAGAAGGAAGATATATTCTGGTTTAGCATTGAAAAAATGTGTATAATAAATAATTCTGTGTCATTTGTGGCACTGACACTGTTCTGACAAATCTGTTTTATAATTGTTTAAATTATCACTTTTTGTTGGCACATTAGAGAGACAAAAATCTCAAAATTATGACTTTAAATCTCAAAATTACGACTTCATTTCTCATAATTATGACTTTCTATCATATAATTATGACATAATATCTCATAACTTTGACTTTTTATCTCATAATTATGTTGTATCTCATAATTTTGACTTTTTATCTCATAATTTTGACTTTTTATCTCATAATTTTGACTTTTTGTGTCATAATTATAACTTAAAATCTCAAAATTATGGCTTTAAATCTCAAAATTACAACTTCTTTTTTCATAATGACTTATCTCATCATTTTGACTTTTTTTTATCATATAATTATGACGTTGTATCTCATCATTTTGAGAAAGTATATCATAATTTCGACTTGTTATGTCATAATTATAACTTTTTATCTCATAATTTTGAGATTGTATCTCATCATTTCTACTTATTATCTCATAATTTCAGTTTATAATCTCAAAATTACGACTTAATTTCTCATAAGTGTGACTTTCTATCTTATAATTAGGGTTCGAGCACGACTGTGCAATAACTCTGTATTTCTCTATTCTTGTACGGGACTGTCTGTTCTTCCCAGGACACTTCCTGACTCTCCTCCCCGTGTGTGGGTGGGATGAAGCCGCAGCCCCCTGCCTGTGCCTGCCTGCCAGCTCAGGGCTAGTCTCCGGCTGGGAGGTGACAGGCGGGGGGGTGAAAGAAGAAACTTTGTTCGCTCAACAAGAAGCTTTAGCCCTCTCTGCTAGTTGTAGTCCCAGTTCGTCAATTTGTTTGGATTATAATCCCGTGGTGCTGAGAAGTGATGCTGGGTGTGGCGGGAATGACGGGCAGGTAATATCCGCGTTGCTAGTTTTTGAAGCAACATAAACAACCGATGCTAAATGGTCAGCTAGCTGTGGAGCTAATCAGCGAACTAAAGCTAATGTTATGTTAGCTTGTTAACGTGGTTCACGCATGCTAACCACAAATTAATGCCACATTTTACGGTATTTTTCAATATGTGTCTAGATTCAGGACAACATGTGATAGGTTTGCTCACATTTGATTTGATAATATCTACTTAATCAACATCAACAGGTAATACGGTATTGTTATTCGTCATTTTGGAACTTTATGTAAAGTGCGTGCTAGTTACCTCCAACTTCCATTTAAATCGCTAAACTGTTTTGCGAAATATCATTATTAACTTTCCCACGTCTGCAGCTTTCAAAATGTATTTAAGTGAGTAACGTTTAAGACTCAATATATGGAATGACATTAATGGGTAAAATTATTAACACACTTAAAAGTACGATTGGTTGTTATTCAATATATATATATACATTCAGTTGTGTTACTGTATATTTGGTTATTGATGACTTAATGAGATTTTTGTGTAGTTGTGTTTGTGGTCCTGCTGCAAATAACAACAACAACATGTTTTCAAATGAATCAATCTTCTTTTGGTCTAAATGCAAAGAATATCAAGATTATGGTCAGATGTAGGGGTGGGAAAAAGTTTTTATCAATATCAATGCCATTGTCGATTCTGCCTTTCAATCAAATTCCTTATCAATTCTCTTATCGATTCCTGAGTAGTTAATCGAATGAAAAAAAGGACTTCTACACAGTCTTCTGCACCAAAAGCAATCATTTTATTTTCAATCATTTATATTATAGTTTTTAAGACTGATATAATAAATAAAAAACAGGAATAGAAATGCTAAATTACAGCTTAATGCTCCCTCTCTATATTGTTATTGTAAATGAAGTAACAGTGTTGGTAACTGTAACAGTAACTGTTGGAAGTTAATCATAATGATAGTCATAATAAAATAATAAGGTATCTTGCAGCTCTAGTGTGTGATTGCGAAGGAAAGACTGCATATACTGTAGACTCTCCGCTAGTTTTCAGCTGAGAGACTCTATGTATTTACCATATTAGGTGATGATTGTGCAGTGTGCAGCATGTGTTACTAAGTCACCCCCGCACAACAGCAGCTGATATAAGGTCGGTAGGAGTAATGTGAGAATGAATAAACATCAGTCCTGCTTTGCATCCCAGTTATTTGTCACAGGGACTCATGTCCTTTTATGTATTTTCTTTTTTTTTGTCTAACAGCATTGCTAATGCCCTGGCCAGCGCGGCCTGTGAGCGATGTAAAAGTGGCTTCGCCCCAACCGAGAAGATTGTAAACAGTAACGGAGAGCTGTACCATGAGCAGTGCTTTGTGTGTGCCCAGTGCTTCCAGCAGTTTCCTGAGGGACTCTTCTATGAGGTACTGCGCTGACATTGTCGTCGCCATAAATTATTCAACAAAACATTGCAATCATGGGCTGCATGTGTGGTGATGATTTCTCTGCTTGTCATGCAAAATGAATCATTCTCTGCCAGTGAATGCACCTCAACCTTGTTCCCTCTACAGTTTGAAGGAAGAAAATATTGCGAACATGACTTCCAGATGCTCTTTGCGCCTTGCTGTCATCAGTGTGGTGAGTGGTACACACTCTCATTTATTCAGTTCCCGTCAAGGTTTGTGTTGAGCCCGTTGCCACTTAGTGGAGAAGAACACGTTTTGTATTCGTATCTATACAGACTATGTGAAGATTTAATTGAGTTGAACCGCAGTGGTGCTAGAATACATCAGGGTTGTGCGTCAAGTAATTATTTGATTAAAGTTTCCTTCTCATTTTTTCTGAGAGATTGAAGCTACACAAAAACAACTTTTGAACTCAGGCTAAATTAAAGAGAAAAGGTTTGCTTTGTGGGGTGAATATGATTTTCGTAAGAAAGCTTTTCTTATCATGATCTGAGGTCATTTATTGAACACCTAACGTTGTCACCATCTTTGCTATACCACGCTTTCACCTTCTTGTCACATCCACCGCAGTCAAACTCATTATGGCGTCACCCCTCTCCCCACGAGAGCTGAGTATCGCTGCTGATAAAAATCTTATCATGGTACACTTTTTTTTACATCACTCAATAGCACAAATCATATCAATGAAATCAATAATTATGTATGGCATGAAAATATGGCTTATAAATATGTGATACGAACGTTGATATTTGTTTGTTGTTTTTTATTTAGGAAAAAGAAACCACTTTGTTTTACCTTAATCTCAAACATAGATAAAATAAAATAACAATCTGATTTATTAAAGGTGAAGTAAGTAGTTTGTAGTGACATCTAGAGGAGAGGCTGAAATTTACAACAACTGCTCCTCTGCTCACCCCCTCCCTTCCCGGTCAAATGTCGTCCTTCTCGTCTTTCTCCGTGGTTTTGGGGGCGTACGGTCTCGTACTGGTGTTCCTTTATCCGCTGTAAAATACGTGTGGTCCTCCATTCTAAACGAGTAAAAAGATCCGCTCTCAGCCTCGTCTCAACGCTCGATTTGTTCTCTCAGGTTTGTCTATACAGGCTCCCGTAGAAACATGGCGTCTCGCTGCTAACAGTGGCAATGCAACAGCGGCCCGCGACCATGTTATTTTACATGACTTTTTGAAACACTACGAAAATGAAACAAAAACTATTATACGGCGACTAGACAATGCATGAGCACATAATATGTATAAAAAAGTGTATTTTGGGTCATATAAACCCATAAATACTACACAGTGTCCCTTTAAGACGATGAGAACATGGTGATATAATAAAATCATCAACACTGGATATTATGTTTGTTTGAATGAGCTCCTCGTTCATTGACAAGTTCACCAAAACATCAAAGAATCTGACTTGTACTTTGATACGGAAAACGACAACATCATGAGGCGGGTCCATTGTCTATTTGAGTTTACAGAACTCAGCTCTGTCTCCAGGGTAATCATAAAGAAGAACTCCAGCGTAGAGAGGCTGAGTAAACGTGGTCTGGACTCTGTGGAGCAGAGTCATGGTGTCAGAGACTCTGTAGAAGCACAGAAGACCTGCGCTGTGGTCCAGGTAAACTCCAACTCTGGAGGACAAACCGTCTGAGACTTTAGTCCAGATGCTGTTGTGACCAAACCTACAGCACGTTTGGTTGCACTCTAAAGTCCAAGATTTGTGATTTAATCCAAATACACATTCACTTGAATTCCCTGATCTGCTGATGTTCTTGTACGTCACTGCTACACGAACTCCTCCTCTTCCTGTCCACTCCACCTCCCAGTAACGACGTCCACTCAGACTCTCATTACTCATGACCTGCCAATTATAATCAGTGAATCTGTCTGTGTGGTGAGAATAAGACTGATTTCTCCTCATTATTGTTACGTTTCTGTTTCCCTCGGATAAAAACAGACGTTTGTGAGCTGTGTTTGGATCCAGTTTGATTTCCTGTGAATATCTGAGGAATTCAGCTCTGGTCCCTGGTTCTGGTTCTGTCGGTAAAACATCTACTCGAGCCACAGCCAGTGAGATGTTTGTCCACGTCTCGGTCAGGACGTCCTGCAGTAGATCTCTGAGCTTTGCCACAGCCGCTGTCACGTCCTCAAAGTGTCTCAGAGGACGGACGTTGATGGTGGATGAGTGTGTAGATGGACTGAGTGCTGACAGTGAGCGGTAGTTGAGGAGAAACTGTGTGTGGTCATGTGTGAGTGAGAGCTGCTTCAGTTCAGCTTCTCTCTTCTTCAGCTCGGTGATCTCCTGCTGAAGCTTCTTCTCAACGTCTCTGACTCGACTCACTTCTGTTTCCTGCTGGGATCTCATCTGCCGCTTCACATCAGAGCTTCTCGTCTGCAGGTGATGCATCATCTCAGTGAAGCTCTCGTCGGTGTCCTCCACTGCTTTATCAGCAGAGAGATTCAGAGCCTCCACCCCCCGTTGAAGCACCTTCACGTTTATATCTCGGTCCTGGAGTCTCTGCTGGACTTCTTCCAGACTCAGATCCAGCTGTCTCTGCTTCTGCGTCCTCTCTGCTGCAGCTGAGACTGTGTCGTGGTCTTTATGTTCGTCCACAGAGCAGAGGTAACAGATACTCTGCTGATCGGTGCGGCAAAACATCTTCATCACCTCGTCGTGACGAGGGCAGATGTTCTCCTGGAGGTTCTTGGAGGGCTCCACCAGCTTGTGTTTCTTAAATGCAGGTGATTGATAATGAGGCTGGAGATGTTCCTCACAGTAAGAGGCCAAACAAACCAAACAGGACTTCAGAGCTTTCAGATTCCTACCAGTGCAGAAATCACAGGTCACATCTCCAGCTCCAGCATAGCAGAGATCCGGAGGATCAGCGTGGAGTCCAGTCTTCTTCAGCTCCTCCACTAAATCTGCTAACATGACGTTCTTTAGGAGTTTCGGCCTCGGCATGAAGATCTTTCTACACTGAGGGCAGCTGTAGATCATCCTCTCATCCTCTGTGTCCCAGTGGTCTTTAATACAGTTCATGCAGTAGCTGTGTCCACAGGTAAGAGTCGCCGGATTCTTCAGTGGATCGAAACAGATGGAACAAGAGAAGGTTTCTCTCTGCAGCTGAACTCCTGCCATTGCACCGCCACTGTCTGAGTTTCTCAGAATCTGACCTCAACAACAGCCTCTCAGCTCTGGCTCTTCTCCACCTGTTGGCTCCTCCTCTTCCCATTGTCAAACTGCAGGTGTGAGGGGGAGGGAACCAGGGAATGTGAGCTCAGTGTCGAGCAGGCTGAACCACTCCCACTCTGACCTGGAGTGAACTCTTCTTAGTGACACTCCCTGGAAGAAAAAAGGTGGATGAGATGGATCTCAAGCAGTGATTCCCCAAAGTCTGGGTTAGGACCCACAGATGCCTCACAGGAGAATTTTTTCAAATTGGGAAAACATTTTCACAAACATGAGTTCTCTCTAAGAGACCAACGTTTCATGCGATTATAGATTTGTTGATTCTTTACAGTCGGGTACTCCCAAACATCAACCAAACAAAACACAGGACCAACCCAAAGTCAGGTGGAACCGGTTTGAGTCTCTCTCACACTGTCGGACAAACAAACAAAGTATTTTGTATAAAGCAGAATCTTGAAGTAGAAAAACGCCCTACCACCGGGCTTAGCAGGTTTTCTGGAGGTAACCCTGCAGTGACATTACAGCATTACAAACCAAAGCGCATTTGCAATATCTCTCAGAAAAATCGCAATTAGATATTCTCATTCAGCCTGTGATTTCACCTCCTAGTTTAATCTCCATACTTTGCAAGCAGTGTGTGTACAACCTCAGTATGCACGGCATCGTTTGCTGTGCTCCCCCTGTGCTGTTCAGACTGCACAATGGTACATGTGAGAATGTACACATCCCTGACCTTCGTATAGCGTTTGCGAGCTCAGATACAAGTGTGTCCTCCCAGAACTTTAAGTACAATAACATCTCATTAAGAACTACACATTTGTGTTTAGATCCCCCCCAAGATACCTTTTAGTGCAATATGAGATTAATTTAAATCCAGCTTGAGTGTATTTGGGCTGTGAGAGACATACTCTGATGAAATTAATTACTCAATTAAAATGCATTCAGCATTCAAGTGTCACTTTGAGAACACTATAGAAAGCACCATAGTGCACTGTAAGAACTGTCTGACTCCATAATGGAGAGCTCATTATGAACCAGTGCACTGTACTTAAAGAAAACGCTTGCAGGCTCAGGAAATATCTGAAAAGTAAAAGTTATACTTATTTAAATGACCCCTTTGTGTTTTCTCTCAGGGGAGTTCATCATCGGTCGTGTCATCAAGGCCATGAATAATAGTTGGCACCCCGACTGCTTCTGCTGTGACATTTGCCAAGCTGTGCTTGCAGACGTGGGATTTGTCAAAAATGCTGGGAGGCAAGTATCTCATCTTATATCAGACTGAAGTATAACAACAATTATAGCAACTGTGCTTATACACACATGGACCTGGGGACAGTTGCACTTATGGGACCTTTCTATGATACAGTTCTAGCACAACTCGGCCCCACTTAAGACTCAACATTTTTTTTTTTTGCTTTTCCATTAGGAATAGTACCTACAGACTTGCCAACCTCTACGCAAAATAGCGTAACCGATGCGTATTTAGACATTAAACTAAGCTATTACGCTGTGTCACATCTAACTACCCGAAAAGGGAATAACAGCAGCCCACAGGTTACAGTTTATGGGTCTAACTTTAGCAACTTTAGCCTACTGGTAAAAGACAACTTTGTCCCTGACCTGCAGTGAGGACATTTACAGTAAATGTCCTACAGCTGAGTAGTGCTAGTATTGTATATGGAAAAAGCGTGCAAGTGTTAACGAACCTTAGTAATGGCCTAAATCTTTTCCTCACTCTGAGATAAAAATTGATTGCACCACTTTTTCTAGCAATTATGTAGAATTTAGTAATTACTAAATATTTACATCTACCCAATAGGTGATGTAAGTCTAGCAAAACCTAGCTAGCTACATGAGGATGATGTTGTTACAGGAGGAGGAACCTGTCATCCAGTGCATCCCTTTCAGTAGGGACTTGCCCATTACTATGAACTTAGCTACAGTACTGCTAACATTGGAATAATTAAACTACAAGCTGCAAATTAGCTTGGTGCAACCCCTCCCTGGTGACTCAAACTCAATCCTGATTCTTCCTAAACACGACTCTGCAGTTCACTACATTGATTTCTCCTCTGATCCAGGCACCTATGTCGCCCGTGCCATAACCGTGAGAAAGCCCGCGGCCTGGGCAAGTACATCTGCCAGAAGTGTCACGCGATCATTGAAGAGCAGCCGCTCATCTTCAAGAATGACCCCTATCACCCCGACCACTTCAACTGCAGCAACTGTGGGTCAGTTGAACGATTTAGTCCAGCACACTCTTAGAATTACTTTTTATTTTTCATGTGAGAAATGTTTTTATATATATATATGTGGATGATTCACTGTGCACAGGAAGGAGTTGACAGCAGACGCCAGGGAGCTGAAGGGAGAGCTCTTCTGTTTGCCCTGCCACGACAAGATGGGCGTACCGATCTGTGGCGCCTGCAGGAGACCCATCGAGGGTCGTGTCGTCAACGCCATGGGCAAGCAGTGGCACGTGGAGGTTTGTAAACACTTCATACAATCATTTCCTAGAACGTGGCAGGCTGCTGTAGTCTCATTTGTCCCACCACAGTTTCACAATAAAAAAAAAGGTAGGGCTGCAACTACTAATAGGGGTGTAACAGTGCGTATATTTACCAATACAATTAGAGAATTAGAGAACCAGTTGGTTTGAGTGAGTGAAAGAACCAACTGGATGGTACGCTTCGTAAAGCGTCATCTCGCCATCACTACCTTTCAGTCCGCCCTTGTTATTCTTTCACTTTTTTCAGTGCTAAAAATGTAGCAGTGGATTCACACAGTGGTGAAGGGCCTAGCATTGTTGCTTCACAGCAAGGTCACTGGTCTGGATCGGTGTGGTTTCTCTGCGGGTACTTCAACTTCCTCCCACACTCCGTAAACGTGCAAATTAGGTTGATTATACGCTCCAAATTGGCCATAGATGGCGCTGCAAAGGACTGGCGACCTATCCAGGGTTTACACCACCTTATGGCCTCTGTCAGCTGGGATTAGCTTCTCGTGATCCTCATGTGGAGGATAAACAGGGTATCTTAAAAAGTCTTAAATCCAATAATTTGAATTTAAGGCCTTAAAAAAACTTCAATCTCGCTTTGAAATGTTTCTATTTTTGAGGATGCGATAACATAACTACAACACGGAACTAAAGTAGGTCACCTGTGCTGCCCGGGGAGAATTTATCGTGCACCACTAGCTAGTGTGCTGCGCGCGCCCAGGTGTGTTACAGCTTAGCATAGCAGCGGAGAAAACTTAATGAAAGCCCACAGCTCAGCCGAATTGCAAGTTCAACGATTTGTGGCTCCAATTTTCCTTCATGTCCTTTGTACTTTTTTGCCAGTATGGATTTGAAATGGGTCTTAAATTGTTTTCATTATGGTCTTAAAAAAGTCTTAAAAAGTCTTAAATTTGACTTGTAGAAACCTGCAGAGACCCTGATAAAGCAGTAGAAAATGAATGACTGAATGAAATGCATCAGTGTTTTTCCTGTCTTTTGGTTCACTTTCACTACGTTTCCCTCCTTTCCTTCCCTATCAACACTATTTCCTTTTGTTTTACAGCATTTTGTGTGCGCCAAGTGTGAGAAACCGTTCCTTGGTCATCGACACTATGAAAGAAAGGGACTGGCTTACTGTGAGACTCATTATAATCAAGTAAGAAAAACGGCACCATTGAATAATGTTTATAAAACCTGCTCTTATTGCTGAAATGAGGATGTCTCCCCTGATTGAACATCTATCGTTTTCCCTGATTTTCAGCTCTTTGGCGATGTCTGCTATCACTGCAACCGCGTCATTGAGGGTGATGGTGAGTATAGATATGATATGGCTCATATTTAGCACGTTATTTGTATTGTTTTACACATTTTTTAAATCATTTTTCCCCCCTCTGCTCTTAGTTGTATCTGCCCTGAACAAGGCCTGGTGTGTCACTTGTTTCTCATGCTCCACCTGCAACACAAAACTCACTCTCAAGTAAGTGGTGACCGATTTCTTTAACAGCTTCTTTTTCTGTATTATTATATAGTGTAATAATAACTACCACCTCTAATCATTATGGTGCTCTCAGTTTTTCTCCAACAGTCCTGGCTCTTCCCTCTGTAACTCTTTTCCTCTAATCTCCTCCTCTTTCATGCTTCACTCGCTGCGTCTCTGCTAATTCAGAGATAAGTTTGTTGAAGTTGACCTGAGGCCACTGTGCAAGCACTGCTATGAGCGCATGCCCGAGGAGCTGAAACGTCGCCTGGCTCCACGTGAGCGTGATTCCAAAGAGTGCAAGAAAAAACCCTCCGTGTGTCTGTAGGATTCTCATTCTTTTCCGCTTGCCTCTCCAGCCGTTTGGTTGGTTGCTTTCGCTGCTTTGCACTTTGTCTGTGGTGCATGTTGTTTACTAATCTGTCAGGACTGCACGATATAAATCATCTTCTTTATAAAACCAAGACTGCATTTGGAACTTTTGTCCAAAAATCAAGTTTGGTGTGTGGACAAGGTTACTTTTAAATCCTCAGTTTTCAAAAATAACCTCCTGTGTGGACTCGGCCTAAGAAATTGGAAAAGCTTCCATTGGGAGTTGTTTTTTTCTGAAATTAGACAATTGCCACCTTGCAGTAAAAGGGCAAAGCTATAATAAAGATAATTTCAGCGGGTTCTTTCCATAATAAATCAGGATTAGAAGATGGTGCATTACCTCCTACAACTGTGAGACCAATTATAATCTAATATAAAGTGAGGTGATGACGACTTTGAATAGACTTTAATCTGCACTGATAATAATATTTAGATTAAAAAAAGGAAAATCTGAAAAGGTTAATGTAGGCAGGATGAGAAGTCATACTTTGACATATTTAGCATTTACTGAACCTACACTTTTCTTTCATCGTTGCAGAAACAAGTTTGTGGAGTTTGACATGAAGCCAGTGTGTAAAAAGTGTTACGAGAAGTTTCCTCTGGAGCTGAAGAAAAGGCTGAAGAAGCTGGCGGAGGCTTTGGGACGTAAGTGAGCTTTGTTTCAGCCGGACATCACCGTCACCATCACTATCACCACCACCTATGTGTCAGCTGCTTTATGGAATGACAGCATAACATTATACCATGTAAAGTGTAATTCAGGGATCCATTAAAAACATTCTATGCATCTATGTATCCAATGCAGGCTTGTTATCATTTGTATTTTTTATGTATATTCCTAAATTTAATGCTGAGTCGTGTCTAAAAATGTCCTGAATTTCACATTCGTATTGGAACTAAACTGTGTTTGAAATATAAGTAAATACATTTGAAGTAAGTATATACATACATGATACCGTCACTCCCTAGTCGAGTTACCTTTATTAGGCAAAGTATGTACTTATAATGCAATTGTATTCTCTGAAATGATGGAATGGCATTGATATTTTTTGGCAAATTTTTGGTTTCAAGAGTAAAATAAGTTTTTTTTTTTATAATAAATGTAATGACTATAATGGATTTCCTTTGCTACTTTGACAATTTTATGACAACATTTTGATACACATTGTTTTGTACACATTTGCAGGATTTTTTTTCATATTTTGTTTGATTTGCATGAAATTGAGCTGTGAACGATCAATAAACTTTGCCTTAACACATGACGATGCATTTTAATTCATAAAATGCCAAATATACCTTGTACAAAAATACAGTAAAAATGAAATGATGCGTGCACGAATGAACGTCCTGTTTAAGTCATGCGATATGTAATTATTAAATGAATTTGATACATTTTCATTGAACTGAAAAATGGTTTATGGTCTAATGCAAGTTTCTTTTCACATTTCATCCTCGTTAGAGGTGAATCTCACAGTATATTCTCAAGTTTTTTCGTCTACGATACACACAATCATCGCTCCCTCTATGTAGAGCTGTTCGCTAGACTTGGGTTGGATGAGTAATGAAAGCCAACGTGTGCTTTGAATTTCAAAAGTTGGCTCTGAGGTTTGGAAGGCGCCGGCTGCAGGTTCTTGTACTGCGGCCGCAGGTGTGGCGGTAAACCCAGGAAGTGCAGTCTGAAAGTTGCCCACTCTCCAAAGGTCATCCCCAGGAGCTCTTTAAGGTCTTCTGAATTACCAAACAGCAGTGCCATCCCATTGAGGCCGTTGATTTTCACTATGTCGACGTACTTGCTGTGGAATTCCATCCTTTCCAACTAGGAAAAAAGAAAAAATACAAAAAACACAGAAGAGAAGAATTAGTTACTTCAGTAACTAGGAACTACCATCATAAAAACGTCTGTACCAAGTTTCGTTCATGTACGCTAAACCCAACAGGAGATGACCTACTAGCAACTTTTTTTGCGCGTCCGTTTTTAGCCACTCCCACTTCCAATTGTTTGCGCTTTTTTACCGAACCTTTTAAATACGTAATTTTTTTTACCAGGATTGATGCGGTCGCAAAAATCTGTGAGTTTTGGGGGCATGGGAAAGGCCTCAAACATTTGATTAATTTGCCAGAATAATAATAATAACTTTGCATTTCAAGAGGGTTCTTGCACAGTCGTGCTCAATCAGAATTATCCGTCTCTATTAGGCCCGGTTACCTGGCTCATTGATTGGTTAGGACTTGGTGTTTTGGTTTGGAGAGTGATTCATCGGTTTGATTTTAAGTAGGTTGGACAAAAAAACAAAAGATCTTCGGCCTTCGTGAAGTCTGAACAGCAGGGGATCACAAATTTGACTTTAAGGGGGTCATGGAAATGAGGGAGAAAGCACAAGTCAGAACAGTAATGCGTTTCTTAAGGGATACGGGTGATATTTTATAGGGTATAAGATAGGATAAATTTAGGGAAATTGTATGGTCTGATGGTGACCTATCTCTGGTTCACACTCCAGAGCAGTAGGGGGCGGTAATGCACCTGCACATGAATGCCAACAGTCTGAAAACGTGGGCAAAAGTGATGAGAGCGGATTTGAGCGACGGTCAGTTTGAGAACTTTTTGGAGACACGAGTTGATCTTCAGCTCGATGCGCAGCGCCGTCATCACACAACAGACCCACAACAACAAGGTCAGACCGAACAGAGACTCTGAAGCGTCTCATCAATGTCGTCACATGTATTGGAAATAAATGGGGAACTATTTGGAGTTAGTGGAGTGTGCTCGCTATCATCTCATGGATATATCCGTCCGCTGTTTTCATCGGCACCTCCAGCACAATTCAGAATGACCTGATTAAAAATTAATTAATTCTGATTCAGTGGCAGATGTGATGACAGAGGCAACGAGGGAGGAGGAGGTGAGGAGGAGGAACAAGCATTCTGTCTCCGTTACGGTGGACGAAACAGCTGACGTAAGTAACACCGCTCATGCGCCGTGCGTAATTGCGCATGGAGACGTATTTGCACTGCATTGCAACTTTTGTATTGCCAGCTTTGTGGAACTTTTTTGGCATGTTGTGTGTTTGAAATGTCATTGTAGTTTAGAGGATGCTCAGATATGTGAGATACTATTTGGGGCCCCCTATTTTTTCCAAACTCGAGGTAGAGATTCCTAACTTTTTCCAATTACCCGACAAACACATGAATGCATCCAATACATGCAAATAAAGACAGGTACTTCTAGTTTTAATACTCAAAAATACAATAAAATATGAATCTGAACTTGCCGTTTGGGGGCCCCCTGGTGGCTGTGGGGCCCTATGCAGATGCATAGTCCGCATATAGCAAAAAAACGGCTCTGAATGTAACCAAATATAATATAAAATAAAGGTAACTGCTCCGTAACATATTGCTAAATAACTTTCTGTATTTATTACTTATTTAAGTTAAAAATATGATGCATTATAGATGTAACCCGGTCCGCGATGGTGATGCTGTCACTCAATCGCCATGCATTGTGGGAAATGTAGTTTATGGTCAACCTTAAAGCCTTAAAGCAGCATAGACCTATTTTAACACGGATTTTTAAGACCAATTAATCACTCGCGGGCCACATAAAATGACGTGGCGGGGCCACATCTGGCCCCCCCGGGCCTTGAGTTTGACACATGTGGTCTAAAGGAACCCTGTCCTGTTGGTTTGAGCCTGACAGTGGTTTTAAAACTAGCTATTTGTCTCGACACAATGCTATGACCCGTGTGCTGCCGTTGTGGCTCTTTCAGTCGAAATCGCAAAACAGATTTCTCAAAAATCGTGATTGTGATACGAACACAAAATATGAACCCGTTATTATCTGAACAGTGTTAGTTAGGTTGTTTTCAGATATAAATAGTTCCATTGTTTCTGTCCATGAAGATAAAACAGAGGCTGAATGATCAAATGAACACCGAGAACAATAACATTTTAAAGCGGTTTCTTACCTCCTTACATACGTCCTCTGTGTCCATATTGATGAGCGTTGTGATTGGCAGAGGCGCTAAATCCCTCATCCAACCAGAATCCTTCAGCCTCGACGTCCCTCTGATCTGAGCCAGCTCCTTCTTGATGGTGTGATCCAGATTGACTGTTGCTACTTCAAGTATCTTCAGGTCCTTTACAGTGAACTGGAAATCCACGGTGAGAAACCTCTCGAATATCTCGGGGTCTCCGTCCTGCTCGAGGATCTCCTCGATGTGCTCGCTCATCACGTACAGCTCGGCCCTGGACTCGCTGAACACCTCCCACAAAGTCTTTGAGTCGTCAGCCTTGGCCACGGTGTTGCCATCGATCTCCGCTCTCTGGTGAGAATCTTCTGCGCACTGAATGATCCAGCTGAGGCGACAGGGCCACTGATTGGCCAACACCACCCACGCTGCGATGTATTCTGGACGGGGGAGCGGTTTCTTCAGCGCCATCATGATTATCACAGTCATTCGGATGCAGTTGATCACCCTCCTCATGGACGTCGCGTCGTCCGACATGTACTTGTCCAGATGTTTGTCATCGTTGGTCAAGACGCTCCTCACCATCATCTCCACCTCCTCGTCATTTACGTCCAGTGTCACTGCGGTTTTATCCATCAACGAATTCGTCTCTTCCAGAGGAACAAGCACCTCGGTTACATCTGATGTCTTTTGGGGCTTTCTTGATCTAATTTCATTGTTCCTAATGCTCATATTCTGGAGATGTGATGAATCGCTGGTGAGGCGTTGGAACAAGCTGTGTTTTGATTCATCGCTCAGCGGCGGGACTGTGAAGGCCAGCGTGACGATGCGGTTCAAAAGTGCGTACGCTCTGTCCTCTCGGCTGAAGCAGCCGTCCGCAAAGTTGACTTTCTGCACAATAACGTTAGGGTCTGTAGCCAGAATGGAAATGAATGGACCCTCCTCGTCGGAGAGAAGAATGTTGATCGCTTCCAGAACTGCAACGATTTTCTTTGGGTCACAGCGGTCCAGATTTGTGATTTTCAGCACCACTCTAATCCGTCGTCTCTCAAATATCTCCATAAACTGGACGAAGCGCGACATGACCCACAGTTCCTTCCTCACCTCGTTCATGAAACCCAGTTTGCCGCTGATTCGCTGGTTGTCCATGCCCTTCTTTATGTTCAGGTCCGGGCTGCAGAGGAGGTTCTTCACCATCTGAAAGCCATATCTGGCCGCGCTCGCTGCAGGGACGCCCAACGAGGCGATGACCAGACCCTCCAGCACGCCCACTTTTTTCTTCACGTCCTCTCCGGGTTTCGCCACGGCTTTGGGAAGGTCGCACGTCAGAAGGACAATCAGGAGGATCACTGGAACCGCGAGGACCAACAGGACGAGGAGCCACAGAGGGCAGCAGCAAATCTTCTTGGACCTCCAGTCTTTAACGCCATCCACCACTACCTTAAAACACACAAAAAAACACATTAAACACAGGTTCCACCACTGCCATATGAGAAAATGTCACTGGTTTGAATTCTGGTTTGGACAAGGGCCTTTCTGTGAGGACTTTGCATGTTCTCCACATGTGCACATGGGTTTTCTTTGGGTACTCCAGCTTCCTCCCATAGTCTAAAAATGCAGAGTTTAACTGGACTGCAGGTGTGAATGTGAGAGTGAATAGTTGTTTATCCTAATATTTACCTAATATTGAGTGGCGACATGTCCAGGTTGTTCCCTGCCTTTTGCCCTATGTCAGCTGGGATTGGCTCCCTCATGTGAAGGATAAAATTCTAGAAAATTAGTAAGTGATCCGGGTTACGGTGCCCACCTAGTAAATTCTAATGAATCTAATTTTCTTTTACAAAAATTCATCACCTTCAATGACAGACACAACATCTTGCACTGGCCGATAGGATACTCAGTATCGGTACTAGAGCTGCAACTAACGATTCTTTTCGTAATCGATTAATCTGTCAATTATTTTCTCGATGAATCGATGAATCGTTTGGTCCAGAAAATGTCAGAAAATGTAAAAAAAAGAAACCAAGAAAATATTCACATTTTAAGAAGCTAAAACAATCAGAAATCTGTTTTTACTCACGAAAAAAGCTTCAAACCGATTATCGATTATCAAAATAGTTGGCGATTAATTTAGTAATCGATTAATATTCGATTAATGGATTCATCGTTTCAGCTCTAATCGGTACAGTGGTCCAATATTAAAAATCCGTGGATCAGATTAACTGTCATTCCTCTCTCCAGTGCATACATCCACATCTTTAGGCTCTATTCCACCTGCCCCCTAATCTCACTACAGATTACACTATCATCTGCAATCAACTCAAATTCAAATTCTGTTGTTATTGTCAGTATATGTTTACAAAGCCTTTTTGATTATTCCTTTGATAAGTGCACTTACCTTCCTCTTGATTTCATCCTCTTCATTATATTGAGCCACGCGGTAGAGTGCGAGCTGTAATTTCCCAAAGTTCCACTGCATGGCCTGAAACAGTCGTATTACTATCCCGGCCCAGAGCAGGTCACTGCCTGCGAAGTGCCAGGCACTGAAGTCCACGTACACGAATCTGATGTCGCAGTGCTGCTGGTTCTTCTTCGTCTGAATGGGTCTGTAGAAGATGAGCCGACCGATGAGGGCAAAGAAGCCTGTGCATGAAGGTTTCACCGACCGAGGTCTTCCTTTGTGCTCGTCCTCGATCCTTTCAGCCTCCTCATCCATGTGCACTGAAATGATGTGAGGATGAATGATGTCAATCAAGGCAGAGAAATCTTAAAGCGGACCTAGACCAGAAGTTCCAATTAACGCTGTTTTTTAGTGTGTATCTGCGTCATTACCTTGTTTAAGAAGTCCTGAAGGTTCTAAACAAACAGTTCAGCCACTGCTGAGAACGCTGTGTTTTATTGTAATCTCGGGCTCAGCGAGATCTCTGAAAAAACCCGGTCCGGTTACGTTAACACCGGTTCTCCTGAACAGCAGATCGTCCTGCTCCGGGCACTAGTCCGGGCACATCCGGGTGCATACATTGAATCACAGAAGAAGAATAACATCCGTTGTGGAGGTGTTTCACGAGCGACAGTGTCTTCTGACTCTGGGTCTGACTCCGGGTCAAAGGTCGTCAAAGGGACTGCGGCGGGGAGTCGTGAAGAAGCTATTTTTAAACACTGTTAAAACAATGTTTTGATAATGAGGAGCAGTGCATCCTGATTGGTCCTCAGGACAGGCCGAGCGAAGCTGCTCTGTGCCGGCTCACAGTGCACACCGAGCGTCCACAGAGGCGGAGCTGATCACCGCCGACAACGCCGCTGCCAAACTATAAATACGTCATATCTTAACACACACAGCACATGTTTAGACTCTAAATGGCCAATTCCCAACCTCAAATTATCTTAAAACTGCGTTCCGTGACACAGAAAAGTGAGAAACGGCCACTGTTTCAACAACAGTCTTTCTCTCTCTTTCTCTCTCGGACGCCATTGCTCACTGTAGCCAAAAGCACAACAACCTTGCGCAGCGACACCTACTGATCGGGCGGGAAATTGCATCGCGTATCCGTCCACGACGCAGACGTATGAAGGCTCGTGGGTTTCCGTGGTAACGCAGGCGGATTACGCATTACGCAGTCGGAGAAGTATAATGTGGCCTTCAGGGTGTCTCGGACCGGTTGATTTGGTGTGCACCAAAGTACCGAGATTACATCCACACCTACGCAAACGAACCGAACTGAACGGAGGCACCGATCATGTATGGTGCGCACCAAATGCTGTAGATGTGAAAGCAAATGTACCAGGGATCAATTTATCCACACTAAACCTGGCCGATCACTGTGATTGCACCCTAAAAATACATGTTGGCTTTTGGTTTTCCTCTGCTGGGTGATATATTATAACAACAAGTTGGTGAATTGTACTTCTTTGTCTCTCACCAAGTGATAAAATAACCAGAGGCAAACACTGTGTTCAAGACAGGACAACATACTCTGTTTTTGCAGAAATACATAATCATGATGATGTGACCATCAAGTCTGTGTCCAACATCTGGAACACTATCTGTTAAAAAAAAAAATAAAAGCCTGTGACAACCTTGTGCTGCCAGACCTTCAGGGCAACACACACACACATAAACAAGCTTCAACTTGTCTTTTGTGTTGGAGCCCTTCTATACAGCTGCACATATTTCACTGAGACTGTTCAATGTCAGGTACGGCACAGAGAGGAAATAAAAAAAAAAACCCTTGTATTTTCATGTTTTTGACCTCACATATTTCTCACAGTGTGACTTCATTCTCTGATGTCTCTGAATTGGGGATTTGTCATTTCTTTTCTATTTTGTGCATGTTCGTTTTATTGCAAAGTGAACAAAAAAAAGCTTATTCATTTGCAGGACTTTAGCAGCGTTTATCTGCACAAATTGAATATGCGAAACATATGCATGTTTGTGTAAGTGTATATTCTATCAGTATATATAAAAAAAATCTTTAAAGAAATCCACCGTCTTGATTTCTAGATTTTATTAAATCACATTAGATTATTATTATTATTATTATTATAATAGATTGTTGCCCTGAGACTGTGTAACTTGTTGGCTGAGATTTAGACTTGTGACTAATATAAAAATAATAAGAATTAGCAATAAAATAAAAAAGTAAGCAATATATAAATACAAATACAGAAAATCAATAGTTAAGATAAAAAAAAATGACATAAACGACAAAAGTATGACGTGGGTGACCTTCAGAAATGTGAGTTTTTTGTCGTTAAAGGTGCCATATGTAAAAATGTGGCCAAAAACGGTTGCTACATTCAAATTCAAAATGCCGAGGTCTTTTAGGTTTGGTTTTCTGACGTAACTGGCAACCCGTGGTTGCTCGGCAGCTGAGACTCTACTGAGTGCAATGATTGGTAGACGGCGGTAGGTGGCGCCACATGCCAAAACATGATTTGCAGTCTGCAAAATATATTTTGTCTGTACTGTTGTTGTTGGTGAGTTCAGTTTGTTATATGAACATTATTCCTGAGTCTCTGTGACATATTAGGAGGATTTTATGGCCAGTTGATTTAGATTTATTACATAATGCACCTTCAATTAAAATGAGAATCATCCAGCACATAACAACAACAACAACAACAAATAAAGTTTACACACCTTCCATTTTTTCAAGAATCATGTTGGCTCGATTGTGACATGAAGAGTAGAGTCCTACAGTTGCAGGCGATGGAACCTTCGTCAGAGTCTTGGCCAAAGCAAACGCATAAATGTCCTCTGAAAGCAGAGCAGGAGAGACATGTGAAACATTTCAAACTTTTATTCACATTTATCATATGCAGTGACATCCCAGGTACATGACGGTTGTTCATTCTGAGCAGTTTGCACCAGTGCGACTGTTAACAGCAATGACAATTAGAATTCTCCGTGAGTATATTGTTATCAGACGACTGACTGGAGCTCTTTAAATACTGAATATTCATAACATATTACAGCCTGATGGCGGAGATGCAATCTGGAAAGGGTGAAGTCACCTCCCACCTCCAACAGCCATGACCCGCGAACGTACTCGATGGCTCTACAATAGCTGCTAGATGTCACCTCTCTGTCGTCAACGTGTTAAGCTCGTCACTAAAACAAATTAACACAGCAAAGCATTTTTACTATGTTTGAGATGTGCATTACATTGCATTAAGGGGCGCGAGGTTCCCCAGGCTGGAGAGGAGTCTGTGTTTACAATGGAAGTCTGCAGTCTGCGTGTCTGAATATTACATATGTGGGCTTCGGTTGACCAGAAAATGGACACCTAGCTCAAAGATTTGACCTTGTTTTTGTCAAAAAGAGGCCCCTCAAGGTGTGATTTATAGCAGGAGAAAATATAGCCTTTAAGAAGAGGAGACTTGCTTGCAATTAGTTAGTGCATCTTAGGGATTTGGCTGAAGCTCTCCCAAGCAAGCTGCAGATAAAGATCTCTTTGTTTGGTGAACAGTCTCGTGTCACAGAGTCTCATTCTGCATCATCATCATCTCATCACCTGTTCTTCTCAAGAAGAAAGAAGCCTGACTAAACTACACAGTTCTGAAGTTGGCCAAAATGGCGTCCTTGCCAGACGTGTCTGCACAGCGGAAGCAATTTGCTGACAGACTCTACTAGGGTTGCAAGGCAAGTTTATTTTCTATAGCGCCATTCTTGCACAAGGCAATTCATAGTGCTTTACAGGCAGGAAATACATTTGAAATTAAAACACAATCAATTAAATAAAAAATTAACTATAGAAATTAAAACTGTTTAAAACATCAAACAATTTAAAATCAAGCAGAAATGAATGCAATTTAAAATCAAGCAGAAATTAAAACACAATAAATTCAAGAATCAATTATGAAATTAAAACAATGCAATTTAAAATCATTAATTCATTAAAAAGGAAAGTTAAAGTGGTTAAAATTGGTAATAATATTAGAAATCTGCAGTAAACAATAATGTTTTCAACCCTGATATAAACAAGCAAGTCTAAATATATTCAATATCCTGCACCAAACTGACCGTGGGCCACATTCAGTACATTTACATGACATAATAAACTAGAAAAGCACTCGGAGAGCGCAGACATCCGCCACGGCAGCTCAGTCACTCGTTCCTGGTCCCGTTGCAGACATTTCCTGAAATTTCATCCAAATCCGTCTGTGACTTTTTCGAGTTTTGTTGCTGACAGACGGACAAACAAACTCCAGTGAAAACATATATGTAGTTAGTCCAACTGAAATTTTGAATCAACTTTTTTTTCAAAGCCGGTCTAATGGCAGGATCAGACGACATGAATTCAAGCCAATTTTCAAACAATTTGGTTGATTTAGTTGAATCTGGTCTGACAAGTTTACAGTGTCGGTTTTTCTGCCATGGTGATGATCATGAAAAGACAAAAATATAAAGTTTAGACTGATTAGTCTGTGTTTTGTCTTATTATTTATATCACTGCAGCTCTGAATAACATTAGGACACTAATTTTATGATAATGGAAAATAAAAATGAATCCCCTTGATGTCTTCTATTAGAAAAAAGTATGCACACGCTGTTAAATATTTCCCACATGATTATAAATTAACAAGGCAGTCAGACTGACTTCATCAGACATTAATGAACCACTTTTCTCTGCTGCAATTCACTCTGACATTTAACCCTCAAAAAAAATCTCACATTTATAAGTAAAAACACTCGCTCAGCGTGAAACATAACATTAATTCCTGCACATATTTACAGTGAAGACTTTAATAACTGAAGTATTTAATCGTGAGCATTACTTTTGGTTGTCGCTGTAACCAAAATGTAACCTGCAGACGTCGCTTTTTTATATGAAGTATTTTATTCTTGGTTGTGAGGATTATGCTTTTCATAGACAATAATGCTTCTTTTATATACAAACTGAGCAATGTGATATCCATCCATCCATCACCGCTTTATCCTCCACCGGGGGGTGCTGTGCCTTGTGCGGGGTACACCCTGGACAGTTTGCCCGGCCACATATAGAGACCAACCATTCACTCACACCTACTGTTAATTTAGAGTGACCAATTCACCTAATCCCCATATTGCATGTTTTTGGACTGGGGGAGGAAGCCGGAGAAGCCGGAGAAAACCCATGCCATTGTTCCAACTGGGGCTCGAACCAGGGCTCAAACCTGGTAATCTGGGTCTTCTTGCTGCAAAGGCGAGAGCGCTTACCACTGCACCAACCATGGGCCCCCAATATGATAACTAGCTTTATAATTTCACCTGGTATTAAGATCCGTTATGACAGATTCAAGAGCGCAGTAAAGGTCCTATGGTTCTATATTTGAGGACACGTGGTCACGTTCCTGAGCTGCATGACCACTTTATCCTCCACATGAGGGTTGTGAGGAGCTCGAGCCAATCCCAGCTGACGTAGAGCGAAAGGTAGTGCCACACTCTGCACAGGCGAACAAGGGCCTTTCTGCAAGGAGTTTGCATGTTCTCCCCGTGTGTGCGTGGGTTTTCTCCGGCTTCCTCCCACAGTCCAAAAACATGCAGATTTGGGGATTAGGTGAATTGGTCACTCTAACACCACGACCCTCCGGTGGAGGATAAAGCGGTAGATAATGGATGGATGGATGGATGTTTTTGGACTCTGGGAGGAATCTGGAAAACCTGGAAAAAACCCACCCACACATGCAAACTCCACACAGAAAGGCCCTGGATCGGCCCGGAATTCAAAACAGCAACCTTCTCACTGTGAGCCAGCAGTGCCAGTCACTACTCCACAGTGTCGGCCCAGCGAAGCAGCCGCTGCCACAATAATATCACTGATCACCACATGATTTATTTTTGTAATGGTTAAAATCTCATTTCATTCAGTGTGAGCCGAGCTTTGATTTACTCACAGATATTACACCGGTGGGAGAAGCCAGAGCCGATCTCATGCGGCCACGGCATCTGGCTGCATCCTAATGTCAGGTGTGAACAGTCACATCTAGCACTTCACACATATAATGGGATCACAGAGGATCGGGCTGTTAATACCAGGTGAAGTGAAGCCTCATAATCAGCTGTTATCCCCGAGCAGACGTTGCATCACAGTAGTGCAGTGCTTTTTTACTTTTATCCTATTCCTTTTACCTGTGCTGATATAATATATAAAGTTATAAACTTCTGTTTCCTCACAGTCTCTATGAATAGAGCTTTTAAAGTTTTGACACGAGGACACTATCTGTATGAGCTGAAAATAACATAGGTCAGACATTTTCAAAAATCCCTATTCTATGATTTTCTTTGTTGTTTTTTCAAAAAGTTTTTCCGTAAACAACTCTAAACGCTGCAGTACACATGTCAGACGTGTACATGGCACGTAGTACTGCTACAGAAATACACCAAAACTAGAGCAGACATGACACAAAACGTTATCTTCCGTTCAACTGGTTTTTTATGCCGCTGATGTCTCTTCAATAACTGCAGAGGTGCAGCTTGTGAACAGGGAAGGCAGCCAACTGCTTGGGGGCCCGAGCCGATAGGGGGCCCCCCCGACACTCTGAGCCTGAGGGCTGTTTTTACTGAAATGTGCAGTGAGCAGCCGTCTCCCCGTCCCCCTTAAACAACAATGACATCTCAGTAGGAAACCCCCCTAAAGGGGCCCCACCTCACTTTAACCTGTGTGAAGTTATCGTTCTGCAAGTTGGTAAATGAAGAGGATTATTTACAGTGTAATGTCTATCTTTTTTACTCAGTTTATATATGATATTTTCAGTTATTTACAGTATTTTATTGTTCTATATATTGATATTGTTTTATAATGTGGGTTCTTCTACAGTGTAGTGTATTTTTTTGCTATGTTTATATAGTTTTTTAAAAGCTATTTACAGTATTTTACTTTACATTTATATTTCCACATACTTTTTAATTACAAGGTTTTTCCATGTTTCGGAAAAAAATTATATTTTGAACTCATACATTTTTTGTTGGAGTCAGATTATTTGTAACATAATGGTGCTGAACACTGGTCGGAAGGAAGGGCCCCCTGGGAATTTTTGCTTAGGGCCCCTACAGACTCTAGAATCGCCTCTGAATAACTGCGTGCAGAACACTGTAGCGCCTTCTACTGGGCATAAACTGCTATAGCACACAAATGTCACCGTATTACAATAGCAATCATTCATTTCAAAAAACACGTTATCTTACAGTCCATCCATTATCTACCCCTTTATCCTCCACCAGAGGTGTCACAGGGGGCGCTGTGCCAATCCCAGCTGACATAGGGCGATAGGTTGGACCAGCGTCAATTACACTGGTGTAACACTCATATGTGGAACATAATTTACCAAACTGTCACCGTGTTTTCCTGAAGAAGACGCACAACTCCTTGGGGAATTGTTTATCAACATTATAAATCAAGTGAGTTATTTTTGCAACCAGCTAAATGTGCCCCCCTAGTGGCTATTCAGTATATTCTCATTTCCTTGTTGGCTTCAGAAGGGACTTGGAAGTGTAAGAGTTACATCGTCACTTTGGTGCGGTGTGTTTATATCAGAGAAAAGAACAACAAATACTGATGTGGATGAACCAGTTTGACAAGCGCTCACACTGATTCACTGCAGTTAATACGTCAAAGTCATTGCAGAAATACAACTATTAATGCACATTATCACCTTTCATGTAGGAAGGCTCACTGTTACCGGAATGTAAAACTGATTTATGTGAACTTTAAGTATTTAATCATTTATATATAAGCAGCAGAACGTGACACATCTAGGCCAGAGAGCACAGGTGAACGCAAATGAGTCGGTGACTGTGCGCACAAAGGTGATTAACACCTGAGCTCACAGTGTGTGTGCACACAGAGGCTGTTTGTGAAAGTGAAAGTAGAAGCAGAGACGCAGCTCGTAGAGCAGCGGGTGACGTTAGCAGCAGGTTTCTTACCTTTTGTCGGATTATACATGATGACTGTGTGCGGCTTTCACACAAAGTACTTATTGACCTGTGAAGAAAGAACGAAAGAAAGAAACAGCAGAGGTTTGAGTGCAGGCGCAGCAGAGGGTGTTTGTGTGTTTTCATCTGTGTGTGTGTGTGTGTGTGTGTGCGTAACTCTCTTTAGTTACAGGTCCCTCCTCACTTTCCCTATGTTAGCAACCAGAGATCGATTTCTTATCATGATCATTATTTATGGTGAGATTAAATATTCTTTAGTAAAAGACAATATAACACTGTTATAAATACTGTGTTAAGTTTCACAGCAACGTATACACTGGGGGAATGAATATTACTCTGCTGTGGGAACACTTTATTTTATTTTAAGGTTCTTTTTATTAGCTGTAAGTAATTAGCGATAATTCGCGTTAGCTGTAATTAGCGATTATTAGCGTTAGCTGTAATTAGCGATTTTGACTTCCGCGCTCACTGGGATGTCGCACTGCGCTAAATTCCTGGAATTGTTGTCTCGTGGAGCTCCGCTTTGTCCGTAAAACACGCTAGAGTGCTGGCGAGGGCAACAGCAATCGAAAACCAGAAGTCTGTGAAGTCTGTGAAAATTTCTATTCTTGTCTCCACAGTGCAGCACAGAGTTCTACACAAACTTCCAGCCTCAGAGGATTTATCTGTCCACTGGAAACATGTTATATATGACGACAATGTGCCTGCTAGAGCCTGCGAATGATGACTTGGAAGTAGAACCATATATGGTTCTTCGGCTTGTCCTCATAGGAGAACCCTTTTTGGCTCCAGGTGGAACCTTTATAAAAAGGTTCCACCTGGAACCCTTTTAAAACCCTTTATTCAGGAAAGGGGTTTTAGAGGGTTCTCTGGATCAAAATGAGTGTTACCAAGAACCGTTGAAAAACCCTTTCGTCGGGAGCAGGGTTTTTCCAGAAGCAAATGGTTCCAGTTAGAACCTCAGCCACTGTAGAAGGACCCTTTTGAAACCTTTATGTCTACACTCTTAGAAATAAAAGTGCTACGTAGAACCAGATAAGGTTCTTCGGCTTGTCCTCATAGGCGAACCCTTTTGGACTCTTCCACCAAGAACCCTTTTAAAACCCTTTATTTAGGAAAGGTGTTTTAAAGGATTCTCTGGATCAAAATGGTTCTTACTGGAACCATTAGCGTTCCTGTTTCTTCCAGGAAAGGATTTTTCAGAAGCAAATGGCTCCAGGTAGAACCTCAGCCCTTGTAGAAGGACACTTAGAACCCTTATATCTAAGAGTACAGGCTGAACCCTAACCCCATCTTAACCATACATGTCTTCACCTTAAAATGTAATCATTTACATTATGATTAATGATTTTTTTCCCCATAATGTGACTGTGTAAACACGCACAACATGAGTAATATCACATTTTTTACTTTGCCAGTCTCCCTCTTCACCAAAAAACCTGCATTTAAAATAAAAATAAAATAACAGAAGAAGTATTCAGCTGTTCTTCAGGGCCCTCAGGCACTTGTCCTGTGCTGTTGCAACGAAATCGACGACTTAACAGTGTTGATCCAGTTTAACTCGGTGTAAGTTTTAGTGCTTTTGTTTATTGGCTTATTAATATACTGTACGTCGCGCCTCTGCAGCTCTAGAGGAACACGTCCACGTGGGAGGTCAAAGTCTACGCACAACCACAGGCTATCCACAAACACAGGAAGTGACGGGGCAATAAAGCCAACTGCTTCAGATTTACGTCCTGATTCTAAACGTGTACAGAGATGTGAACGGTTGTGCTGTGTCAATGATTAGCTTGCTTTGTGGTTTCTTTTCCCTACTTCAGAAGAAAGTAAAAGAAAGCAGTGTGACACACGGAAACCCTTTTCTAATTATGTTAAGTTCCCATGAAACCTGACAGATCTGATGGACCACACTCACCTTGTTTTGTTGCAGATGTCACTCCTGATTTTTCAGCAGCAGCAGCAGCAGCAGCAGCAGCAGCTAAGGTGTGGTGAACCTTATATCAACACGATCTAACTGCTGTAAAAATCTGAAAGAGTGACATGAGAGAGGGGGAAAAAAAATGCCACAGGCCACGTCTATAGGCTGCATACTTCCCCAGAAGTGAGGTCACAAAGAAGATCAAATATGAGCCGGAGCTTTACGCCTTTAACACTTCACCTCGCAGTCTCTGCTCACACAGTCTGAGCGGTTTATACCTGAAAGCATTACAAGGCAGGCGAAAAAACGGCCCTGGTGTAAACTGACCAACATTTGCAATCCACAGAAAAAAAATGTGTGATTTCATGTCAAAGGTTTTGAGTTTGCTTCATGGACTGAACTCCTGCTTTTGGAATCCCTCAGGTTGAGAGAGAGAGAGAGAGAGAGGCTGGATTGCTCCTGCTTGGCCTGAACTGACATGCAGAGTAATTACAGAAGCAGCAGCAGCAGCAGAGTCTTTTTCTGCCCAGAGGAGGTTTAACAGGTTTAACTGGAGAATTTTTTTCTTTTTAGTTTTCATTAGACTTTGCACCATTTTTGTGTGCACGGAGCTCTGAAACAACACAAATACAGTAAATCAACGTTGTGAATCACTTCAGCATTGGTCTTACAATCATCATTTCAGATTATGTGGTCAGCCATAGCAAAACTGTCAATAAGTCGGCTGAGGTTATTCACAGATTCTGAAAGTGTGATTTCTAAGCTTTCAACAATGTCTAACACATGTAAATCAGATAATATTTGAAGAAGATGTGGTCATTTGAATGTAGGCACTGCTTAAACTGCTTAAGGGAGAATTTTAGCAGCCTCAAAAATGTACAGCTTCTGGGAGTCAAGAGACAGAATCCTCACATTTACATAGCACAACACAAAATAGTATAAATACATAATATGTAGGTCTATGGTCTAGTCTAGGCCTATATAAGCAGCAGCAGAAATTGTTGATAAAACATGTATTATATATGATATATTACATGTATGATAATAATATAACCTTTTCCTTCGGAGCACTAATGGTTACAATAAGAACCATTCTGATGCAGAGAATCCTTTAAAATACCTTTTCCTTAATAAAGGGTTTTAAAAGGGTTCTTGGTGGAAGAGTCCAAAAGGGTTCTCCTATGAGGACAAGCCGAAGAACCTTATCTGGTTCTACGTAGCACTTTTATTTCTGAGAGTGTAGAAATAAAGGTTCCAAAAGGGTCAACAAATAAAGGTTTCAAGGGTTCTTGGTAACACTAATGGTTCCAGTAAGAACCATTTTGATCCAGAGAACCCTTTAAAACCCCTTTCCTGAATAAAGGGTTTTAAAAGGGTACTTGGTGGAACCCTCCAAAAGGGTTCTCCTATAAGGACAAGCCGAAGAATCTTATATGGTTCTACTTAGCACTTTTATTTCTAAGAGTGTACCCTTGCACCTGAACAATAGCATGATCCTGGTTCTCTTAAACCTGGAGTGGAACCCTCATTCATGTTAGCGGCAAAACCTGTGTTTGTTTCACGTTGACAAATATCTGCTGTGAAAAAGGTCTGTTATACCAAGATTACACACACACACACACACACACACACACACACACACACACACACACACACACACACACACACACACACACACACACACACACACACACACACACACACACACACACACGCACAGTACTGCATGTACCAGTATGTGTATATAATATATATATATAAATGTACTGCGGCGAAAATGGTGAATTTTCATGTGAGTCGCTGTTGATGAAGTTTAATTAGTGCACTTCTGATTAAGATTTAAAGTGCTTGGCTTGAGGGAGTCTAATTCTGTCTTGACTCTGAGTACCTGATTGTTCAACTACTTTAATTAAGTTGATTGTCATCGAGAGGCTGAGGGTGTGTGCGTGTGTGTGTGTGTGTGTGTGTGTGTGTGTGTGTGTGTGTGTGTGAGAGGAAGAGCGAGGTTCTCATTTATTGCTTGGCCAGAGGTCTTTTGCTAATCAATAGTGAATGAATTGGATTTTATCTCCCCTTTTATGAACCAGCACACATCGCCCTTTCACCTTGCAATTAAGGTTAACGAATTCACCTTCATGATTAATCCAAGATGACTATCAGACTCGGATAAATTATATTTCAGGATTGGGAAAAAATCTTGAGTGGATTTTTCTTTTTCCATTTTTTTTTTTGATAAAGGCAAAGAGGGGAAATTAAACTTTACACTGTAATGTGATTTTAGTCGGTCGCTGGTTGAAAATATGCACACACACACACACACACACACACCTGGTGTGAACTGTGACGTATGTGATGGGGTTTTTTCCCCAGCTCACCAACAGAGGGCACTAAAGCACTGTGCATGAAAGCAAGACCGACCGTGACATTAGAACAGCAACAAGGAGGAGGTTTTTTTGCTCAAAACAGGGTGAGGCTGTGGGTTTGAGATGAGCCACAAGTTCCCCCGGGATAATCTGGTGAGTGTTTTATGTCAATCAAACACACTTAAGTACAGACAAACGCACAAAACGCATGTTTGCAGAGCAATACTTGTTTGCATTGCATAAATTTTTTTTTTCTTTGGAACCAGGACTAACCTTAACCTCACCTCTCGTCACCAGAAAAGCAAAACCTTAAACCTTAAATCATGACTCTGATCACACACACGAGACACAGGCATACATAAATTCCCATATACTATTGTTTCCATGTGAATGTCAAAAAGAATTCAGTGCACTTTAGTCGTCTTCTTCAGTCCACATCACTTCACAATGAGATTCCCTGTTAATAATGAGAGAGAGTTGTCACTTAGTTGGTTCAATAAATACACTGACACATGCTAGACAATTAGAAAAATAAGGTTATGTTGGCTCCTTTTAAAAACACTAAATGCTTAACCCTAACCCTTTAATCTAAACCTAATTCTAAGTATAAACTTAACCCATAAAGAGTCCTTTTACCCTGTTACAGAACATGAGGACCGGGCAAATTGTCATCACTTTCACAAAATGCCCTTGCTTGCTCTACAATTGTTGGTCCTCACACACACACACGCAAAGGTTTGCTCATCTATTCTCTTTAGTAGGGCTGTAAAGTCAAAGTCGACTAATTGGTCGACACACGCTCTGGCTCGACCAAAATTGTGATTGGTCGACTAATTATTATTTTTTTTTATTATTATTATTTTCTTATGGTGAATTTCATTCGGAGGAAAGTACCAAGTCTAATAGGGGTATTTTAGAGCACCCCTTCCGTCTTCAGAGAACACCCCCCTTGTTTTCCACTATTTTGGTTTAGTCCAGCCCAGTGGGTTGTTGTCGCTCCGTGGCTAACGAGAGACAGACAGATTAGCGTTGCTATTAATTAGACGTGAATTTTGAGCTTTTTATTTGAGGCTACAGTCTGTCCTATATAAAAAAGTAGATAAAAAAAAGTGGAATGCAACAGCGGCAGCGTCCCACTTATTGTGCTGATATTACTAGTTGACATAGTACATTATTTTCGGATATCACGGGCTATGGTACTGCGCAGATGAACGTAATGCAAAACGCTGTCAGAGCTGTCAGACTGTTGAACTCCAGCCGCGGCTGCAGGTCTTTTCAAATTTAAATAGCCGCGCTCGTAAAGCACCCCCCCCTCCCGAATAGTAAATTTAAGTCGAAATTTCAGGGCTTTAGTCGACCAAGAGTTTCTTTGGTTGATTACAGCCCTACTCTTTAGGACACAGTGTTGACTTCCATTCATTTAGACAATGCTTAATCCTAACCTTTAACTATACCACACATTAATCCTTAGCCCTAAACTTAACTCCAGTTTCTCAGAAACAAGGTTCTGTTGTGTTAGGATCAGGTTTTCATCACCGTGAGGACTACTGGTCCTGACAAGGTAAGTATTTCTACACACAGACACACACACACACAGGCACAAAACTGCCTTTATTCCTTATCCATTATTTCTAAGGGCAGACGAGCGTCAGTATTGACACGGAGCATGACACCAGCTTGGCTCTCGCCCAGCTCTCCTTGGCCTAATTGGCCTCGAGACCTCTTGTTGGTGTGATCTATCGATCAGCCTTACTGCGGATGCCGCTAAGTCGCGGGGAGAGGAACCGAGAAAAAGTTCCGACACGCTGAAATAAGCGCTGCCAAATCTGGGCATGATGTCTTAAGCTTTGTTACTCCCCGGGCAGAGCTGTGCACCAAGCAGAGATGATGATGGGGGTCTTCACCTCGAGGTGCAGGGGGTCCACGTTCTTACACACACACACACACACACACACACACACACACACACACACACACACACACACACACACACACACACACACACACACATATTCTTGTACTTGCTGCATACTGAGGGCCTGGTAAAAGTGCTGAAAAAGTGAGGACCAGCATTTCCACTTTATAAATCAACACAATTACAAATATCTACTTCATGAATGACATCTATAAAGAACTACTGGGTGCAGTACCATAACATGTCTGCAGGTGGAGCCCCAGAGCAAAAAGGGCTGGAAAACTTTTTCGATTTTTTTTTTTTTTTTTTTTGTATAATTTTTGGTCCAAAATTTTACAAAAACGTCAAACAATACTATGTCGACCAAAATGTAAAAAAAATTTTGACCAGAAATGTCATACATACTATGTTGTCCAAAATTTGAAAAAAAAAATTTGACCCAAAATTTGACAAAAAAGTCATTTTTGACAAATTGAGTATAGCATGTTATAGCAACCTAAGGAAGTGATTTCAATGAAAACAAAGTGAGGACCGGCCATAATGTCCTCACGCCGTAAAAATTACCTCACTTTGTTGGTTTAAAAACCCTCACTGGTCCTCAGTATGCCGCAAGTACAAGAACACACACACACACACACACACACGCACACACGTGGGATGTGGTACCAACAGCAAATGAAGGTTTCTGAATGCTTTAACCCTGTTCAGGATCTACAGACACTGCCTGCGTTAACAATCCCACCAGAGACGAGCGAGATGAGAACCTGCCTATTTTTTTGTTTGATACGTGTGTGGCAAATATTATGAGCGGGGGGGAAAAAGGAAGGAAACTGTGAGATGAGATTGCCCAGAAAGAGAGGAGGGTGAGTGGACCGGTGTGCATGCTGATCTTGTACCCATCATCCAATGCATTATTATTTTTCGCCCTGCACCTTCAACCTCCTGTCCGTGTTCTTATTCAGATCCCGGAGCCTGCACCATCATCTCATTCTCGGCTCTTTCTATTCTGCTCTTCCCCCTTCTTGGAGGAATCCAGCCGATCTTAGTGTAAATAGTGTCTCTGCTCATCTGCCTCTCAATCCTACCCTCCTCCTCTCTCTTTCCATATACATCCATCCATCCTTCAAATCCCCAGGAAAAAAAAAAAACCCATAAGAGAAACACACGGGGGCCCATGCCACCGCACAATACGTCGTAAAAAGGCGATGCATTCTTCTTTATGGGAAGCACAGATTTCCTTTCCTTTGCTCTGTATGTGTGTGTGTGTGAGATCCCGTACGGCTTTACATTTATGATGCATGACAAGACTTACAATTCTCCATCTTCGCGCCGCGCGCTGCGAGTAAGCAGAGCTGTCCAGAAGTCATGCCTGTGACAACGGGAATCATTATACTTTTTTTATTTTTCTCTCTTTTCTCTGCGTGGCTGCTGCTGCTGCTGCTGCTTGCTGCTCAGTATTCGTGGCCTCGCCTCCTGTCTTTATCCCAGTGTGAGAGCGCTGAGCGACCAGGTGCTCTGCCAGCTCCCTCTCTGGATGCTGTTGTTGTGGTACGAGTGTCCACTCACCAACACACACACACACATACACAAACACACACTCGCATGCCAAACCTTCACTGATCCTGCCTCCTGTTTTATTGTCAATATCAGCAGCGTTGGGGGGTTGTAGGGGTTGACGGCTGTTGACAGGGGCTGGATTGTGGAGGTGAGGATGATGGCAGCTCTCGCAGAGATAGAATAGCTGTATCTCGAGACCTCTTGGAGGGTGTTATTAGGCTGTTATGAAGTCTGCTCCCTGTCAGACATTCACTGAAGCACGGGGGGGGAGGAGGAGGAGGAGGATATAGCTGATGCGGTGCAAAGTACAAGTGCTGACTCTTTCCCTCCAACAGCTCACATTTTCTTTTTTCTTTTGTTTTCTTTTTCTTTTTTTAAGTCATCCAAGACAACCTGCAGTCTCCTTGAAAACCAAATGAAAGAATTGCTTGAATGTATATAAAAGGGCGCTAATTGTGTTTGTTTTATATTTCATGAATACGGACGCCTCGAGGCAAACGCCATGCACCGCGTCGCGACAGAGGAGTTGAAACTCAAAGCTCAAAGCGACACAATATAGTATTTCGGACTTCAAATAATGGCTCCAGGATTATTTTGGTGCATTAGTTTTACTCTCTTACTTTTCTTTCATTACAAAATATGCACAATTCAATCTCATGAGCTTCCAATCAATCAGACTCAACGCAGCCTGTAATCTATAATGATAATAATTCACCTCTAGCATGTGAGATTTGACAGACAAATGTTGGTGCTTGTTTACAGAGTTGTTATCATTTCCTCCTTAGGAAGACTTAAAATTCCCCCTTTTCACCTCAAACAGAATACAATATTTTTGAATGATTAAATCAATAGTTTTTTTTTCGCTTCTTAAAAAGTGTTGTTTGAAAATATAAGCGTATATAAGCGTATATTTGCTTCTGGTGTAGCCTCTCGTGGGCCTGGGCCTGCTCATAGTCGGATCCCTGTTTCTTGTGCTGGTTGCTTGTGCTGCATGACTGCCTTGTGTTTGCTTTGTTTTATTCTGTTTCTATTTTATATTAGTTTAGGTCTATTTTTTTATTTTGTTAATTTCTCATTCCACCTGTACGGAGCTCCCGAAGTGACATGAGAAAAAAAAAAAAATTTAAATCTCGAGTTTCAAAGTCGGGATCTCGAGTTTCCAAAAAAATATGAAAAAAATCGTCATTTATTTTTTTTCTCATGTCATGTTATTTTGGGCCAAAAAATGGGCCGCTTTCCCACCAATAGATCGTTTGCTTTGGTCTGCACCAGTCAGAAAAGTGTTACAATGTAGCAGACGTTTATTTTCACATATGCATAGTTCTAAATTAACCAAAATAGGCCGCGAAGACCATCGGCACCGGAACCAGACTAATCCCCACAACGGTCTGCGCTGCCGTAACGCGCCCAATGGGGGTTGACGCTGGGCAGAGGACGGTGCAAAACCGCATCGCTCATGTTCCGCGCCACCGGCGCGCCCGGTGGAAATTTGGGGTAATCCCGTATCTCATCTCATACCCATAATGCATTAAATTATACCGTTTCGTCCCATTTGGTTTGGTTGCTTTCACACCAAAGGAACCGTACCAAAGTAGAGCAGATAAAGCGCTCCGACACCACCCATTCAGTGTAGGTGTGAAATCGCCCCTTAATTCACGAGAATAAAGACATACATTTACGAGAATAAAGTCGCACTGTACTGCCGGTGTGTGTAACAATGGAAATTGCTGTCATTGTTCATGTTGTGCACAGACGTCTTAGAGTGACGGACAGGAAATGAAAGTCGGAGAGTTGACAGCTACAGTTTTGTGTATAGTCTGTTCATACTATTTGAATAAAGACCCAGTGACTAAACCCCTCTGAATGGCCCGCTGATGCATCCAACGATAACCCTGCAGTTCCGGCTATTGATGATATATTTATGATGGTGCTTTAAACATGAAGGCTTTCTTACTAATGGATTTATAAATTGGTGGAACAAAGAGTGTAGAAGAGCTGTAGAATGTCTCAACTGGTGGTTTGTTGAAAGGTTTTCTTTACATTTTACAGTGATGAGTTGTGAAATGACAGTCTATAACTGGTTGAATTGGTTATGTGAAGCAAAAGTGATAAAGAAATGCATTATATTTGATCCTTTATTTGAAAATCTTGTCAGCGTACCTTTATAGAATCACCCAAATTATGTCATGATGTTTGTGTGTTTGTGTTGACGTGGGAAACGTCCAAATATCTCAGAAGGAATAGCGTGTCGGGTATTATTAGTTTGAACAAAGTGACAGCACTAATACCTGTTGTCAGGTCGTTCAGAATATCCTGCAAAGATAAGTGCGCACCTGTCTTTTCTGCACATTAGTTAGAGAAAAAAAACAACCCATAATGTATCAGCCATTAGTACAAACAAATACAAGAAAGTTAACATGGACAATGTGGGAGGAGAGCGTGAGCATGTGGTTGACGGATTCAAAAAGAAAAACAAAGTCGGTCGGCAAAATCGATCTTTTGAGTGTATCAACAGCTCAGTGGGACAAAAGTCAACATTTCATTCCTGCTTGTGTGCTCTGGTTAGATGGTGTTTAACTCGACACCACAGGAGCGTTCTGCGCATTTCACCCTTTCTTCTCGGGTCATTATCACAACATCGTTGTGGATTTGTGGAACTGCAGGAAGAGGAGGAGAGATTCTCTTTCAGTCGGTTTATCACCGCAGTCCAGACTAAAATATCACTATTGTGTGCTTCGCTATTCATGCTGCCCCAGAGAATGAGTCAGAATTAGCAGAAGTTAAGTTAAGTTTGCGTGCAAAGGTTATACAGGTTCTTCGGCTCGTCCTCATAGGAGAACCCTTTTTGGCTCCCTTTTGGAGGGTTCCACCAAGAACCCTTTTAAATCCCATTTATTCAGGAAAGGGGTTTAAAAGGGTTCTCTGGAACCATTAGTGTTACCAAGAAAAACCCCTTCTTTTTCAGAAGCAAATGGTTCCAGGTAGACCCTCAGCCCTTGTAGAAGGAACCCTTTTGGAACCCTTATTTCTTAGAGTGTACACTACCAAGTGTCAAGTTTGGGCTCACTTAGAAATGTCCTTATTTTTTTTTATAGGAAAAGCACTTTTTTCCAATGAATATAACATGAAATGAATCATAAACACACTCTATACGTTGTTAGTATGGTAAACGACTATTCTTGCTGCAAACGTCTGGTTTTTAATGGAATATGTACATAGGTGTATAGAGGCCCATTTCCAGTGTTCTAATGGTACATTGTGTTTGCTAATGGTGTTAGAAGGCTATTGGATGATTAGAAAACCTTTGTGCAATGATGTTAGCACAGCTGAAAACAGTTTTATTTGGAATAAAAATCGTTATTTCTAATCTTGTCAATGTCTTTTCTAATCATTTTACAACTCTTTTGATGAGTAAACGTCTGACTTTTAAAAACACAAACAAAAATAGATAGAGCCCAAACTTTTGACCAGTAGTGTAGTATTTTAAAGGTGGAAATGTGGAAATCTAGCCTTCAGAAGCAGTGCATTGGAAGGCGGTAACATGTAACCAGACATAAATATTCACACGTGGCATTGATTTAAGCTCTTTTTTGCAGTTTTATTATTTATTATTTATTATACCAATGTTGTTACAATCAAACCAAAAAAAACCCCAAAACAAAACAAAACACACGACAATATCATTGTGTACGCTTCACGACGAGAATAAGTTGTTGGAACTATGACAACCGCTGAGCCTGCAATGTTGTTGTAAACGAAGAGGAATCATTTAGCGTTTTCTGTGAAAAGGCTATCAGGTTGCAATTACACTAAATGAAAGTGAGAAGAGAGAGAGAGAGAGAGAGAGAGAGAGAAGAAAGTAATCAGATTCTCTTGGTGACTGCTGACATGCAGCGTTAATGGCGTGCGCGCCAAATTTTCACAGATTACTAACCAGGTGCCACACACATAACAAGGTTTAAACGAGATTTGACACAGGTGTGTTGTATGTGTCGGTGTTCTGACAGCTTACATCCACCCATCACAGTGCAATTTGTCAAACTTGACTCCCACACAAGGGTATAATAAACACGAGCCGGATTTCATAATATCATCTTCTTATGACATACAAAGGTTGCGTCTCCTCTCCTTTAAAATGTCTTCTGCAAGGTCCTCAGATATCTGTGTTTACACACTGGACGCATTTCAGACGCTAGTCAAAGATCTGATAGGTGGACACAGAAAAACCTTTTACTGTAAGTGTGAATCTGATTTGTGAGACTCTCGCAGCTCATTCCAAGCCCACTTCTGTCAGCTGTGAGAGAGCCTGCTCTAATCCATTGTCACTGGGTGGATTCATTTGCATAATTCCACTTTTGTGCAGTCCCAGATCTCTTTTTTTTCCCCTGGTTTCCTCCTTCATAAAAAACAAGAAAAAGGAGAGAGCGAGAGAGAGAGAGAGAGAGAGAGAGAGAGGGCAGAGAATCAAGGCGACTTGTTGAGTGGAAAAGCAGAGGGTGGAACAGAAGGGCAGGGAGGAGAGAAGTGGCAAGAACAGAAAGGAATCAGTACTTGAAGGATGCAGAAATGAGGAGTGCAACGAGAACGGAGACACAATGAGTGGAGGAACAGGAACGAACACGTGGAATCAGATAGAGAAAGGAGAGGAAACCGCTGCTCAGCGAACAGAATACAGAGCAATTTTCTGTTACTTAAAACGTAATTCATCGACGTCGACAGTCTATTAGTCATGAATTGTGAGTGTGACACACCTCACGCCACACACACACACACATGTACACACACACTTCCTCCCTAGCATCAGCAGCTACACTGTGTGAATCCATGTTTGTGCAGTTATGGTGTCTGTGTGTATGATGAGTAAGTATGAGGCACTGCTAAATAAGATCAATATGTAGTTAAGGGGTGGAGCCACACCTCTCACAGTGCATTAGAATGCATCACTCTTAAAAAGTGTAACGCGGGGAGCTGAGCCGACAAAGAACAAGGACACTTACTGTTCAGTGGTTGTATTTATTTATTTATTTATTCATTTGCATTTTTGGACGAAAGGTCAAGCTACAATGAAAATGTCCTATCAGGAAAAAAATGACCAACAATAAACTGCATATTTATGTGCAAGTCGTAAAGCTGCACTCGCCTTACTAATTAAGGCTTTTTTTTTTTCCCATTGGGAGCAAAGGTCACATTGTTTCCTGTTTCCTGCCAACGATTGACAATGGTCTTCTTTTAACCATGACACTGATAGTTCCCAAATCATCACCATCACCGTGGTGGTGTCAGATCACACAATGTTATTTTGACAGCAGCTTTTGTGTTTGGGACATATTATGGGTAGGACATTTGTGTCTTTATAAGACGAAGTGGGAGAGGGCAGTCCCTTGTGGCGCCCCCGGTGTTGCAGACCAACCTGTCCGACACACAGTGATGCAGGCGCAGATACTGTGTCCAGCGAGGTAATGCAAAATCCAGGACAAGAGTGGGACCCTCACAGTGCTAGCCGGCTGGTCGAGATGGATGAGACACGGAGGACGGCATCCTCGACTCCGAGGGGGGGGGGGCTGGTAGTTGAACTGAAGGAGGTCTAGATGTGGTCTGATCATGGGTCGGAGCTGATCGAGGATGAGTCTCTCCAGGGTCTTCATGATGTGAGACGTCAGTGCCACAGGTCTGTAATCCTGAGAGCCACTGGGATGAGGAGTCTTTGGTACTGGAACCAGGCGTGACATCTACCCTCTGCAGGCTCAGACTCATCCTGAAGAGCTGGGGGGGGCACAGGCTTTGAGGACCCGGGGGCTTGCACCATCCAGTCCTGCAGACTCGCTTGAGTGGAGTCTCATCAGTTGTCTCTGGACCTTAGACCTAATGAGTTCATAGTCAATTCTAATAAAATATCTTTTTTTCCCCAGAATAAAATGCTATATGGAAAGCAAACTATTTAGAAAACATAAAAATAGCGTAGGTGTGAATGTGGGTTAGGGTTAACAATATTAATTCTGTAGTCCCTCAAAACCTGTACAAGTATATCTTTCTGTATAGCTAAACAGAGAGAACAGGGTGAAGCCACCCATAGAAACGACTCTGAGTAGAATATGACTAAGCAGGAATAAGCATGTGCTGTCCACAGCTGAGAGACAACACACTGTTCACCCTGCAGACCTGTGGCGTCTCTCTCTCTCACCTCTCCTAACAGTCTGTCCTGCTATAATCTCCATGTTATATTGAATATAATCAGGTGTGCTAATCGGGTCGTCATTAAGATAATTCATGCGGCAAATATATATGTCAACACTTGGCCCGAAATAGTGCAAGAGACCAAAAACTGTGTCCACACAAGTGTAAAAAACAATCAAACAGGTGTTTTTTCTTTATTAAGCCAAAATAGAGCTAAATGCTTAATACTGGTTTGTTTTTTTTCCAAAACCGGAGAGCTCTTTGAGACACAAATGGATTTTAAAATCCTCCTGGACATTGATGTAAATTACCTAGGGGTCGCTAGGCAAGGTTGTTGTGCTTCTGGCTACAGTGAGCAATGGCGTCCGAGAGAGAAAGACTGTTGTTGTTGTTGTTGTTGTTGCAGCGGAATAACATTGAAACAGTGTCTGTTTCTCACTTTTCTGTGTCACGGAACGCAGTTTAAAGATAATTTGAGGCGAGAAATTGGAACATTTAGAGTCTAAACATGTGCTGTGTGTATTAAGATATGACGTATTTATAGTTTGGCAACGACGTTGTCGGCGGTGATCAGCTCCGCCTCTGTGGACGCTCGGTGCGCACTGTGAGCCGGCACAGAGCAGCGTTAGCTCGGCCTGTCCTGAGGACCAATCGCAGCCCTTGCCGCCTCTGTTGTCCCTTGACGGAGTGACGGACACTTAAAAAATATTTAGTGCAGCCGGAGACGACGCAGAGGACTCTGCGTAACCTATGTAGAGCACTTTACGCAGGAGTATAAATTGGGCTTTAGGGGAAGCTTGAATAACATGCAGGATATTACAGATGATGTTTTTTGTGATTCTGGCTCAAAGTAAAACAGAAAAACTTACCAGAGTATTTGGACGTTAGCACGACTTCAATGAAACACGTGAGCACCCAGTGGCGTAAGTATCGGCGGTGCGTTCTCAGCAGTGGCTGAAGTGTTTGTTGTCAAACTTTAGGGATTCATAGACGAGGAAATGACGCAGATACACACCCCAAAAGCGACGTTAATTCAAGTTTCCGTTCTACTCCCCTCTTTAAACGCAACACGCAGGCTGTTGGAGCCATCCAAGAGTAGGCTTCTGTGCTCTCGTTTGCACCATGTTTCCACTGCCTCAAGTACCAAATGGAATCATGGATTTATTCATTCATATTTATTCATTAAAAAATATAACCAAGCACACTCATGTTTCTACAATGCCTCACATTTAAAATGCTAATGCTCACATGCTGTCTCGTACAGTGACGGGCCTAAACTGTCAGCCAGTGCTGGAACAAGCCTGGACTTCAGTGTTGGTGAACAATACCTGTGGGAGACGGAGAGAAACTAAACCAGAAAATCTATGACTCATAATTATGATTGAAAATTAATGTCCATAATTCACTGAGCGGAGCTGTTAGACACTGGGCAAAGGTCGGACAGGGCTCCACAGAGATGTCGACTCAAAGTATCGATTCAGTGATCCAATACGTTTCATACGCACTTCCTCTAATACAAGGTGCAAAACAAAACGTTGACAATACAATCTAGTTGGTTTTTAATGGCCCTGTTCAGACCTGATATTAAGATCCGACGTATCCTGTGACCACATATGATCGAATCTGGCTTCTTCCACTGTTTTTAATGTACAGGTGTGTCTGATGTTTTCATGTTTGTGTGTGCATCTGTGGCGTGAGAAACGGGAAAAGGGAAAATTGATGAATTGCAACTTGCATGAATCGTAAGTTCTACTTACGCTGCTGCAACATGAAATGAGATTTTAAACAGTAGAAAAAGAAGTTGCATTAGTACGGAGCCCCCGAAGTGACATGAGAAAAACAAAAAAATTGAGATCTCGAGTTTCAAAGTCGAGATCTCGAGTTTCCCAAAAGAATCTGAAAAGAAAACATTTTTTATTTTTTTTATTTTTCAAAAAAACAAAACATTTTTGATTTTTTCAAAAAAATTAAATTTTAAATAATTTTTTTTTCCATAATTTTCTGGAAACTTGAAATCTTGAGTTGCAAATCTTCCACTCGAAATCTCGAGTTTCTTTTGACTGGCAGCCGCTCAAATAATTTCAATTGCACCATGTTCAGGGCTTCTTTGGTTCAGCACCTTGGACAGTGGTGAGAGTGAGAGAGAGAGAGGGAGAGAGAGTGTGAGAGCGAGAGAGTGAGAAAAAATGCAAATTTTATTTATTTTTAAACTCGAGTGAAAAGTCGAGATCTCGAGTTTCCCCAAAAAATATGAAAAAAAAGTATGTTTCTTTTTAGGAAACTCGAGATCGCGACTTTGAAACTCGAGATTTCAATTTTTTTTTTTTCATGTCACTTTGGGCGCTCCGTACATTAGTACTATGGGTGTGGCTACAAATAAATTAACATGTGAGCGTGATCAGATCTGAGGGAACATTCACACGATAGATGTTAATAGCAGGTCTGAACAGGGTCGAAGTAGCCTGTGAACGCAGCCAAATCTGCCAGTGATTTGCTATTGCTCTGCAGACGTCCTAAAAAAAAGGGAACTAATCAAAATCACATCTGGTGTGCTCCAGATTGGTTTAACACAAGAAGCAACGTCTAGCAGCATTTGTATACATCCAATATGGCGACCACAGACGATAAGCTGTTTTTTGATTCAGCTGTTAGGCTTCCATTTTAAGCGACTTGATCCACAGCACTCCCCCAGGAAAAAGACGCCATTGATAGATAGACAGTCCTAGAAAACGTCAACATGCATATTTGTTGACATGTTATTGGTCTGAATGAGACATTTTTAGAAATTGTGAAGCAGTCTGGTGTTAGTCAGACGAGGGTCTAAGTGTTTGCAGCTGGGACCATATCGCATTAATGATGCAGTGCAGTGACATCGGAATCCCCTTTGAGTAATTGCTAAAGTCTGATTACATTAGTCTGGTGCTTTTTATGAAGTCATTTCGTTACAGAAGTCGGTGGTTTGCATTTGGAGTGGGGACGGCACCAAACAGCAGCCCTGTATGTTTATTCATACGAGCTCCGAGCCAAACTGAGCAGACCACTCATCAGTGTAAAAAGTGACTGTCTTCTTCTTCTTCTTCTTCCTCAGGCTGCTTCCCCCACCACCGTCATCATCATCATCACACCACAGAACAGAGTGTGTTTGCTGAGGCGTGGATGTGGCAGCCGCGGCAGAGTCGTCGCAGGAAAACCAATGTCGTTTGCCGAGGGTCTGGTCGTCTCTGTCATGGATCATCAAGAGGAGTTCATGATTATTACTTCCACTGTTAGGCCTAATGATGGAACAACAGGCAGGGGGCTAGTTGTGATTGGTAGTTTAGACACATCACACTTAGAACACCTGATGGTCGGTAATTGTCACAACACAGCGCAGAGACACAATCAATGTGACGTGATGTGCTGCATGCATATGCTGACGCAGAGGCATTCAGCTGCTATTATTCAGACTCTCTCTCACACACACAGGGAAGACATAATGGGCCAGTGTGGTTTAAATTCTCTTTGATGCCGTGGATACCCCCTGCTGTTCGCCATATTACGCTGCACACATCAAACAGGTTGTTTTGAGAAGAAAAAAGGGGATGATGACAAGAGCGCGGCTCGCTATTCAACTCCTCCCGATGCTTTTTATTCAAATTAAAAACAGGCTCCTTTCTACCTTTTTTCCTTTCTTTTAGTCTTTTCTCTTTTTGTCTCTCTGTTGCTCTGCCTTGCCTTTCTCTTTCCCCCCGCTCTGTGCTCTTTCCCCCCTCGCAATATCAAATTTGCCCTCACGCTCCCTGCCTCTTTTTCTCTTTGTAAGACTTGCATCTTTTTTCCTCACCCTCCTTGACAAAAACACACTTCTATAGATTTTTTCCACACCATTCTGTGCCCCGGTGCTCTGTCCTTTTTTTTTTTTTGATTTTTTCTGGTAAAGTGCCATCCCCTACCATTCTCTTTTCAAGTCACCAGGAGCTTGTCGCAGCGTGCCCACCCCCCCCCCCATCATAGCTGACCGTCCAGACAATGTCAGCGTGAGTCACAGTTCACAGATGATAATGACCCTGCCCCGCCGCTTTGTAACCACGGGGGCGCACTGAGCTCCTTTAACCTGCCATCTCACCTCCGTGTGCCCATGTATGCCAACATCAATGTGTGGTGTGCGAATGGATTTGTGCACCTTTTCCTTTGTGCAGAAGGAAAAATAAGCCTGGAAAATGCCACACATCCTCCCCCTTTGTGTCAATTTGTGTTATGTGTGCGAGCGCCGCCGTGTGTGCAAGTGAATTTACAGAATAATAATAATAACATATATTGCGATGTCTTGTCCATTTGTATGGATAGCGTAACGCGATCTCGAGCATGATCTGTTCTTGCCGCTGCACATGCGGCCCCTCCAAAGCCCTGCTAACCTTTCTCCTGCACACTCACCTGTCAATCATGCTCATCGCAGCATAGCAACACGGGGACTCTTGGCTCAGTTAACCCTCACAATTTACATTGGACTAAACCAACATCCCTTATCTGTTATTCTTGAGGTAACCCTTTGCCGAGCCATTATTAATCACGGCACACAACTACAGGAATATCTGTTGGCTTATAAAAACCTTTGGAATGTTGGAGCTGGTTATACTTTTAGATGCAGGAGCTAAAACATTTACATATCTATCACTTTACAAGTTTAATCATTCTCCCGCAGACAGAGGTATAGCTCATTGAACGTGGTTGTGTGCACAAAAAGGTCACTCTTATTAAAAGATGTTGTCGGTGATGCATATTGCAGGAGACGCATTACAAAACAAACACACTTTGATAGCGTTACATTCACTGAGCAGCTGGAATTGCGTGCGTGAGCGCAGACGAGAAGCGTTTGGGTCCAGAAATCCCCGGAGCTTGTTATTCTTGTAAATGTGTTGAAACTCATTTCCCTAAACATATTCAACAGTGGGGTAATGTCCAGGCCAACAGTGTTTTGACAGGTTTTTTTTTTTTCCAGGAGCTAAACCAATAATGGAGCATGCACACCCACTTGTGCGGAGGTGCTATTGCAGGTACACACGATATTTGAATTTCTTTTTCGTTTCGTCACAAAGCTGTGTCACTTCTTGGGCGTATGACCACATGAGACGCCACAAATATCTTCTCGGGAGAGATTCTCTGAAAATATCTGCTGCAGACACCAATATTCTGACAGTTGGCCTTATTCAGAGTGAGGTATTTGGATTAGTATGTTTTAATTGAATATTCTGCTCACATTCCCCCTTGAATAAACTAAATATCTACACAGTGCAAGTTTGATCATAATACACCATATCAATCTAATCATCGGTTAGTCAGAGTGAAGCCTTATTTGGGTTTAAGTTATCAGAAAGTCTGCAGTCTCTGTAGTTGTGTTGTCGTTTTTTCCACCTGACTATTATGATGGCAAATTTCAATTCATTCTGAGAATCTTTTTGTTTTTGAGACTAAAGTCAACTCACTGTCAAAGTGCATCAGGGCGAATGGATCATTTCCTGAATTTCAAAAATTCATTAAAATTATTCGTTTAGAGGTTTGCAAATATTTTCAACGGATCCTTGTTCAGGGTGATGCCGACTATTATGATGGTAAATTTCAAGTCATTCCGAGGTACTTTTTGTTTTTGAGAAGAAAGTCAACTCACTGTCAAAGTGCATCAGGGCAAATGGATCATTTCCTGAATTTCAAAAATTCATTAAAATTATTACTTAACATGTTTGCAAATATTTTCAACGGATCCTTGTTCAGGGCGGTGCCGATTATTATGATGGTACATTTAAAGTCTTCATGACTGGGCTATATAAATAAAATTTGATTGATTGATTGATTGCTGTTGCAATTTGAGGACAGTCCCTATGCACTCCTATCACAGCCAGCTGCTCATTTGGATGAAAAGGAGATTTTAGATGATTTTCCATCTTAATTTTGTAAGAAAAATCCACTAACAATAACATATAACGTTTGTCATGACATATAACAAACAATAAAAACAACAACAATTTATGCATATATTAAAGCGTGACCACAAAATACTTATATTTCTAAGTGAAAAAGCTGTTGTGCTTATGTATGTTTAGTGTCAGCCAGGAGGAAGATATAGTGTTGAAGGTGTCATGAAGTACGACCACTCAGAATAGATATTAACACTTTTAATGTACTCAGATACATCCAATGATCTGCATCCCTGTGAGTGCTGGGATGTTCCAGGGTTTCCATTTTAAAGGCAGGTGCAAAGTCTATTCAGAAGCACTGAATCCTAATGAGTGAGTTTATAGCTGTGCAAAATGCCATTAAAATCAATTCTGCTCAAATCGCTTTTTAACTGAATGCCTTTTCGGTTCAACGCAGCAGCCTCATTGCAGCTTATGCTTATCAAATTATTCTTGACATCTTTATTTCTGCCCCTATTAAACATTTAATCACTTAAAATGTATTTTTGGAATACTAGTGCTCTCGCAAATGGAGTCTTTGCTTGATCGACACTGTTCACTCTGTCAAACCCCATCACTTCAGGGTGGAATCCCACAGAAGAAAGAAAATGGTTGACAAAATCTAAACACATTAGTTCACCAAATACATTAAGTATATGTGAAATTAGTGTTAGCCAGTAATCTGAATCAAGCCGGATTAGGGTTAGGGTTAGCTGACTTTAGTCTCAAAAACAAAATGTATCTCGGAATGAATTGAAATTTACCATCATAATAGTCGGCATAGCCCTGAACAAGGATCAGTTGAAAATAATTGCAAACCTCTTAAGGAATAATTTTCATGAATTTTTGAAATTCAGGAAATGATCCATTTGCCCTGATGCACTTTGACAGTGAGCTGACTTTAGTCTCAAAAGCAAAAAGTATCTCGGAATGACTTGAAATTTACCATCATAATAGTCAGCATTACCCTGAACAAGGATCAGTTGAAAATATTTGCAAACCTCTTAAGGAATAATTTAAATGAATTTTTTAAATCCAGGAAATGATACATTTGCCCTGATGCACTTTGACAGTGAGCTGAGTTTAGTCTCAAAAACAAAAAGTATCTCGGAATGACTTGAAATTTACCATCTTAATAGTCGGCATCGTTCTGAACAAGGATAAATTGTCCATTTCACTTTTAATTAACTTAATTCCATCTGTTCTGCTGGAGGAATACTTTACCTAAATATGTGTTGATGCTAAACTTGTGCATAGTTCCGGTTTGCAGACGAGGGATACGGCTGACTACTTTAAAGCACAGCCTTGCACGTGTGTTGCATCACGTGTGTTGCAGCTGCATGGAACCGAAAATGAATGTAAAACATGGAAATCGTACAGGATTTGTGTGATTGTTCCTTGACAGCAGAATATTACTTCTTGGAACAACTCTGCCTCACGCTGTGCTTTGTAAAAGTAATGATGGCACAACAGTGCAATCTTGGTGACAAAATGTCATGTCAGTAATTTTTCCCCAGCTGCTTATCTGCTCGGGACTTTGTGTACTGTATTTGCTGCTCTGTCTCGCGCCAAATCAATTCACCGAGAAAAGGTTGAGATCTCTTCTCGTGAGCCATCGTTTTCCACCTTACAGGAGAGCCTTGGACGGAGATCAGACGACAGCGAATTAACTGTATGTGTCGTGACAGAATTAGTTCTACCTACACCATGGTCACACACATCTGGAAGCTTGCCCGGTAATGGGCGGGCAATAGAGCGAGAGACTGCGTGTCCTTTGGGGAAGATTAGTGCTACATGTACAAGACCGTGGAGGTACAAATCGCAGTTAACAGCAAAACAAATGCAAGTCAAACTAAACCGTTTTTTGCATTATTTCCATTAAAAAAACGAGATTCTACATAAGAAAGATTTGTTCAGTTACTCATGTGCATGAACATGGAACAGGAAAACTAATTACATACAATTGTAATGTAATTAAATTGATGATTATTTAACTTTTCAATGCCACCACCACAATAATAATTAACAATAATAAACACTTTACTTTGTCTTTAAAGACATATGAATAAATCTAATATGAATAGCACACCTTCTAAACAGTTTAATTAATTCACAATATTGCATCATGATATCACAAGTATACTTAATACTACTATTTATAATGCAAAATGAATGTGTTAATATCAAAAAACAGACATTTATTTGAAATTACATAAATAATACTGTGGACAACTGTAATTAAAATTTGTGCCATTCGTGGCTCGGGCCCTAACAAGTGTATTTATATATGTCATTGAATGTTGTATATGATACATTTAATAATGGGATAATTATTAATTATTACCAAATGTCTCATTATTACTGTTATAAAAAAGCATTTCTAGCAAACATATGTTATAGTCTATCACTTCAGCTGTGCCTCAGCCACACACTGTGTTTAAAACGGTGAGGTCGTAGGCCATGTTTCGTTAGAATAACTCTTTCATACAGCAGACATGGGTTTGCCATATGGAGGCTTCCATCTTGTGCCAACAAAGCGATTTCACTTTTTGAAGCAGAATTCTTTTATGTTTACGAAAAGCAATGGCTCCACCCACTCAAATCACATGGAGGAGGAGGAGGAGTTAGATTTTCAAAGTCAGTTGTGAAAGAGTGTCCACATCTTTGCTGATATGTAAAGGCCACAGTATCTTAATACACTAAATTAATGGAGGGGTGCAATTTATTACAACCATTAAATGAAGCTAATTATGAAAGAGCTTCACAGATCCCACTTATGCCGTTTTCACCAGGTAACTGTCAACCCACTAAAAACAGGCAATCAGTGCCGTTCCCATTCTCAGAGGTAGTTCTGCCCTGTGGTGGTTTTTTTCATTACAGCGCCACCCGTGCATGAAATGTGACGTCACAAACACGCCAGAAATAAAACAAGAAAACAACAACAACACAAAGGAGCGTGTTATTTTTTAACATATTTTCAATAATTGTTTGTTCTTAAAGCGCTAATAAAATAAATTAAAGTAAGGTTAAATAAATAATTGAGCCTTGTCCAAAGTTGTAAAAAACAAGGTTTACAATGACAAAACATATTCACACAAACCAAACTCCTATATTAACCCGGCATCAAACCGTAATTTGTAATGGACCGAATTGTGCTAGCTACCTCCTCCAGGAGGGTGATACACTGGTGCTTCTATGCTGCAGGGGTTCATGGTTTGAATCCCTGCATGACCTTGGCCTTTCTATGTGATCGGTTGGGATTGACCCTTTAAAGGGGACATATTATACCCTATTTCTCCACATTAGCCGAGTTCCCTGGTGTCCTCATGTACATGTCTGTGACATGCGTTGGTCAAAATACCATAAGGATTAAGCACCACAGCAGTTCAACCACCCTGACAAAACAGTCCTGTTCAAAACGCTCTGTTATCTCTTTAGGTCCACCTTAAAAAAAAGTAAAATGAAACTTAAGGGACAGGAAATGACATCAGCCACAGAGGCTACTGGGAGCTAACAGCAGTTAGCATTTGAAAAAGTGATCATTTGCAGGCTCTAGCAGGCACATTGTCGTCATATATAACACGTATCCACTGGACAGATAAATCCTCTGGGGCTGGAAGTTTGTGTAGAACTCTGTGCTGCACTGTGGAGCCAAGAATAGAACTTTTTGCAGACTTCCAATTTTTGGATACCTGCCACTCTCGCGTGTTTTACGTACAAAGCGACGCTCCGCGAGACAACAATTCCTGGAATTTAGCGCAATGTGACGTCCCGATGAGCGCGGAAGTCAACATCGGGTGTTTCATCTCCTGTACTTTTAATCATTTAAATCCCAAATAGAAGGATTTAAATGATTAAAAAGTTGATTTTGCATAATATGTCCCTGTCTTTAAGGATCAACACCATTATGCACTTTGACACAAGTTGGAAATGAGCTAAAAGCTCAGTCTGGTTCCACCACAAAACTGTACATAGTCACTGTCAACTAAAGTAATTCATAGATTTGTAACAGTGTAGTAACAGTATGGGTTTACTGCATGTTTTTAAGAAAGGACTCATGCAAGAGACATACAGTATACACACACACTCTCCTTCACTGTAACAGCTATACCAGGTTCAAGGTAGTGGAAGGTGTTTAGCCGACTCTGTGCTTATGCGCATACGTCTCATTCCTCTCAATAGTTCCTCATTATCCGGCCTGCTGGTCTTTGAGTTTGATTGATTGTTCATAAAACATGCATGACCCTCGTGAATTACTGTGAGAGAACATCCAATAAATTGTTTTAGATGGCTTATTACAACAGTGTTACTGGCCTGGCACATTAAATTATTTGCAATCCTGTAAATCACAGAGGTGATTTGAAAATAAGCCATTAAAGGCATCATGGTGACATTTCCTCAGCCTTCCAACAACATAACCATGTCTGTCACAGAGAGAATTTTCTCATCCATCACAGTCTAATTGGGCCTTTAATAAGATAGAGAGAATCAGAGGAGATGGTTGTGCAGGCTTGTGTGAGGAGTTTTTTTTTTTTTTTTTTTTTTAAATGAGTCATTAATATTACTCGCCTATAACAACGCAACTGTAAATATCTTAATTTTCAACTGTCTTCCCCTTAAATACAATAACCCAATATAGTGAAATAGCACCGCTTTGCCCACATTGCCCTGAGCATCGCTGTCTTGTTATAAATGATAAAATGTGTGCATAATATATACAATATATATTTTAAAAACATACAAAAATAGCATAGATATTGTTCATACAGTGTGTATGTTTTTTTCAGAATCTGACCATTTATATCATAAAATACATTTTTAAAACGTAATATATTATATATATATATATATATATATATATATATACCTGTTCTGAAAATAGAACAGATGTCAATGAGCTTCGTGGCTCTTCGGCATAGTGTGTGAACACTGATTATCATCCCCACTGAACTGAAGCGGGCAGCTCAATGGACTGCTGCACAGCCATTCTCCAGGTGCATTTAGTGTAGCGGTGGCCAAAGTGTAATAAAGCTAAATGCAGATCGTAATACAAACAAATGTCTACGATGATTAACGCCATCATCTCCGCACGACTCCGCGGGTTTTCTCAGCACAGCAGTGTTTACAGTAGCGCTTGTGTCGCCCGGCAACGGGACACAGAAAGTGAGAAAGTGAGAAAACGGCACCAACATTGCATCGTAATGTGAATGACTAAAAAGTCTCGAAGACTTGAAAAGTAATACTGTATATAAGCAAATGTCTTTATTTAAGTGGACCACTGCTGCATCACTCTGTGCACTGCCTCCATTAAATTCTATAATTAGTCACTAAACATTCTTGGACACTTGGTAACCAACTGTAAACTGTAACATCTCTGCATCGTTGGCTGACAGCTTATTATTCTATAATATTCTATAGGGGTGCAGCAATCCACTTTATTTCATTTCTGAGCCGATCCCGATACCTGAATTTGGATATATACTGATTCTATTCCAATATGGATGCTCTGTTTGCTTAAAGCTCACATAGAGTGGTCCTGTTGCACATATATGTTAGTTATGGAGGTCTACTTACATACATGAACTTGTTTTTATGGCCAAAAACCTCCTAGTTGCTGTAAACGAGCCGATAGAAATCCTCTTTTTTGACGCTGTTCCCCAGCCGCGATATTTCAGACTCAACTCTCACACCCAGAAGACAGAGTGCGTTGCGATTGGCCAGCCAGCGTAGAAGCTTCCCAACTGTCTTGTGATTGGCCAATACCCGGAAGTGACATATTCTCCGTTCAATCCATTGCACTTTTTGCAGCCAGCTTTGCAGAGCAGTCAGTGAATCACTTGTGGAGACATTTCAGCAGACACACACACACACACAGACGGATTCCGGCCCCATCCCTAATATTCTATACTGCTTTCAGCAGTTTGATGGGATAAATGCTCCTTGTGTCCGCCCCTCTTGGCACTGCTGTTGTATACACACAACGCTCCCTCAGTCAGGTCTGATAGTATTGCTTCACAGTCCTTTTGTCAATGAAATATGCAGCATTCAAAACATGTTGCATTGCCTCTGTGCTAATAGACCAAACAGAATAACGACAACATTTTTTTTTCCTTTTTAAAGTTACAAACTGCAGCCTTAAGTTTAGGCTGAGTATTTGCACATAAATACAGAGTTGGTCAGGCGTTTTTGAGTTGAGTGACCTTCTTTCATCCTCCCTGGGTCCCATGGGTGGAAAAAAAAGGAGAAAAGGTTCACTCTACTGCCTCCGACCTTTAGCTCCCATGGGGACACAAGTCATAGGTAGCATATGAAATAAAATTGGAGCACTGTGTGACACGTGTGTGTGTGTGTGTGTGTGAGGGACGTTCAGCAAGAGACTTGAGTGAGATTATCTACTGTAAGTGGCCACAAAAGTGTCAGGTTCAACAATGCACAGAGCTGTAGTAGCTGACGTCAGGCAATCCTGTCATGCACCAGTCTGAATCAAATAAAGATTACATTTTTGGCAGGAAGCCACACTTTTCAAATCCATAAAGGAATTCAAATTTTTGAAATTCAGGAAATGATCCATTTGCCCTGATGCACTTTGACAGTGAGCTGAGTTTCTTCTCAAAAACAAAAAGTATCTCTGAATGACTTGAAATTTACCATCATAATAGCCGGCATCGCCCTGAACAAGGATGCGTTGAAATTATTTGCAAACCTCTTAAGGAATAATTTAACTGAATTTTTGAAATTCAGGAAATTATCCATTTGCCCTGATGCACTTTGACAGTGAGCTGACTTTAGTCTCAAAAGCAAAAAGCATCTCGGAATGGCTTTAAATTTACCATACAGCATATACCAGGCTAAAAATGTGTTGTCAAATGACTGTTTCTATGAACCCTTCATCATGGCAGTCAAAGATGCAGCGAAGAATTCACTGTGCACTTTAAATCCACAGAGATCGACCGATAAATAGCAAAACTTGACAGAGTGAATATAACTTTTTCCATATCATGCTTTTTTACAAGAGTTACCAATTGGCTTAACCATGAAATCCATTGCTTGTGGGTTCCCATCACTCCACCTTCTTCTGCTCGCTCAGAGCACACTATTCACCTCCAAAGTATCTAAAATGATTTCCTGTTAGCCTGAGTCTGACTGAGTTTTGGCATAACATCTATCTACAATCTTCACTTTTATAATGAAAACAGCCGGCAAAGAGACAAGCTGTCTGACATATTGCCTGATTTATTGTGTTGTCTAGTATCTACATCTACTGAATAGAGGTGAACAGCGTTGTTTCCTGCCAGAGGGCATAACCTTGGTTGTGTGATATCAGTCGTCGACTGCATTCATGAAGAAGTGAAGAAGGTGGATATCTGTTGTCGGGGGGGACAAGTAAACGGCAGAAGATTTTCCCCAGTTCCCCAAAGATCCAGAGAGACAGCAGAGGTGGAAATAGAGACACCGTCATCTTCTTACACTTTCTCCAGTTTGAAACATGAAATCAAAGACTTTCTAATAGTACAGGGTCAAAAAGTCCAGGGTCAAGCGCTGCTTTACAGTCTGGTTCCAAAATCAGTTTTTTTTTTGTATTTGATTGAAGCTAATTTACTCATATTAACATTCAAGCGTTGTAGTGAATGTGGTTCGTGGAAGCACAGACATGAAAAGAGCCGTAGATGAAGGGAGCGGCGCCACGGAGAAAGTTGTGTACATTCACCACATACCTGCGTTTGATCCAAACCCCACGTCTTTGAAGTGTGTGTGCCTTTGTTTGGGGCCAAATTGTGTGTGTGTGTGTGTAGAGAGCATGGCAGGCAAATGTTGTCATTATTTACACTCACATGCACCAATACATTGCCTCTGAATATACAGTCAAACAGTCAAATCCACACATGAGGGAAAACGAAATGTGAAAACGTCTCCATCAGCTTTTAAAACGGTACCTCAGACCTTTCTCTTTTCTGACTCCTAATCTTCAATGCCAGTGTAAATGTTATTTATTTTATTTTTTTTATCAGATTGCAGTTTTCAGGCTGGGAAAGGAAGACGAGCCTCAAAAGTGCAAAATATTTTCCAACCACACATCGTCTATACCGCTTATACTCAAGGGGTCGTGGGGGGGAGCAGGGGGAAATCCCAGCTCACATGCTGACATCCAGACTTGTGGACAATTAAAGCTCTGACCTGAGAGATCAGCTCATGAGTGGACAGCGCTAACCAATGCTGCCAGCTATTTCCAATGTGTCCAACATGTCATACACTAATTAGTATTTGGATATGGACAGTAACTTTTGAAAGATTAACAGTGATTGTGCCCACTGTGCGAAATACAGGGGGGTCTGGGGGGGGTTAGACCCCCCTGATTAACACTCGAGACCCCCTGAAAGCCTCAAAGGCAATATTTGAGGGGGGTCTAAACTCGAGATCTTGAGTTTCCAAAAAATGATGGAATTTTTTTTTTCCAATTGTTATTTTTTTCATATTTTTTTGGAAACTTGAGATTAAAAAAAAAAAAAAAGTTTTCGTAATTTTTTTTTTCCTCATGTCACTTCCGGGGCTCCGTAATTTCTGGCTGTTTTAAAAAAAGTTGAGTTTTGGTGGTTCAATAAATACTCAAATTTTGAAATCAATGAATATCGTGTCTATTAATCATGATTCCAATATCAGTCAAAAATAATTGTGACTAATATTTTTGCCATAATGGTCCAGCCCTAGTTTAAACATGTTACAGTGCAATTGAAAAACATGTTTTTTCCCCTAAAGATCTTTGTCATTTCAGTTTTACATATGATCTACATACATAATACACTTTGCATGCTTTATTATCCTTTATAACCAGACAAAATGTCAATTATTTTATTTGTTATTGTGTATTTTTAATGTTTTAATGAATTGCTTTCCAAATGGAGCTGTGGAAAACACCCACACAAGCCCACATCTGACAGGAAAAATAGCCAATACTGCAGCGTGGCACCTGGGGTGGTGAAACAGTATTGTGCAACAAATGGGAGATGGGACCCCCCCTATTATTAATGGGTATTTCGCACACTGATTGTGCCACACAGGACCAGCTGCACTGTACATGCACATCTCATCCTTGTCTTTTACTGTGTCACTTTTACTTTTTTACTGTGTTGTGTGGTCACAGTGCCTCTCTCCTTCTCCTTCTCTGTGACTACAGGCAGATTGGCTGTGTGCCTGTGGTGAATAGAGCCAGATGCAGCTCACTCGTGAGTCAGATATGGCAACTTTCTTCCTCAGAAATACAGAAAAGAAGTCGCTAGATTTGTTGCTAGGGGGGTCTGAAAAGTCAAAGTCGCCAAGTTGGCAACACTGGTGCTAAATAAGACCCCTGGCATTTAAAATGTATCCTGGGTGTGTCTGCCTGTGACCCCCCTTTAGGGTCTTTTGTCATCTCTTTTGGCGAAAAACAAAACTGAAAAACCAGCCGTGAAAGGAGTGAAACAGGTTTAATCAAATCTGCACATGCAGCAAGATTTTAACCTTGTGCGAAAAAGAAATCATGCAGCACTCCCTGTTGTGGCAGTGACTACAAATCTTATAAGTCAGTGCGTGATCACTGTAAGCTCTCCCTGATAAGCTTGCAGAAGTACTTCAAGTCCCTCTACTCTACTTCTCTCTGGTCACTGAGAAGCATAAATATACTTTGGGTCCATAGTATTTTCATCTTTTAATCAGCACCTATATGAATTGTTATTTGTGTTGAGTTATTTGTAGCCGTCGCCACAAGACTCAACACATGGATGACTTTCATAACAGTTAAAATCTTATTTCATGCTCCAGTAGGTTGAGTGGAGCGTTGATTTACTCAGCTTCTCTCAACTCTGTAGATACATACACACATCAGACACATCTGTACAGGCAGACTTTAAAATAACAAAACACATAATACATCTAGGATACACTTAGAGGCCAGGTATGAACAGTTGTACAGTTTATGTACTTAAAGCTCACATACAGTGGTCCTGTTGCATATATATGTTAGTTATGGAGGTCTACTTACAAACTTGTTTTTTTGGAAAAAACCTCCTAGTTGCTGTAAATGAGCCGATAGAATTCTGTCTTTTCTGACGCTGTGCTCAGCCGCGATATTTTAGACATAAATATCACCCCCAGAAGACAGAGTGTCTTGTGATTGGCCAGCCAGCGTAGAGCCTTCCCAACTGTCTTGTGATTGGCCAATACCCGGAAGTGACATATTCAGCACACCCACTCTCAGAAGCGCAGCTCCCCCCTCTGGAACGGTGGATGCACTGCTACTCATTATCAAAACGTTGTTTTAGCAGTGTTTAAAAATAGCTTCTTCACGACTCCCCGCCGCAGTCCCTTTGACGACCTTTGACCCAGAGTCAGACCCAGAGTCAGAAGACACTGTTGCTCGTGAAACACCTCCACAATGGACGTTATTCTTCTTCTGCGGTTCAATGCAACTGGATGTGCCCGGACTAGTGCCCGGAGCAGGACGATCTGCTGTTCAGGAGAACCGCTGTTTACGTAACCGGACCGGGTTTTTTCAGAGATCTCGCTGAGCCCCGAGATTACAATAAAACACAGCATTCTCAGCAATGGCTGAACTGTTTGTTTAGAACCTTCAGGGCTTCTTAAACAAGGTAATGACGCAGATACACACTAAAAAAACAGCGTTAATCTGAACTTCCGGGCTAGGTCCGCTTTAATAACCGGGCCAAATGGGGCGACTATAGTTCAGATTGAGGATGTAGGTACAGAAGCATTTCAGGCCATTGAGACACTTTTACACTTTTTACATAGGGCGTACGTTTCAAACCAAGACCCTTCTTGGTGTGAGGCACCATCACCCACCATGCACCACAGCACCACTGTACCATCCTCAAATATTATTTTGATAATAATTGCTTCTAAGGAGTTTTAATGTTACCACATTGTTTTCTTTAAATTACAACTAAAGAGGCGACAACACCCTACCTGCTCAGCACTAAAGAACGGGCAGATAAAGTATATCACCAGCTGGAGAACACAGTGGAACATGTAGAGCCAGATATTTACCGTAGGATTTGATGAAAAGCTAAAGAGTTTTGCCAGCTAATGTGATTTTTTTTTTTTTAGTTTTGTGGCTTGGAGCAAATCACTCTGAGGCAAGGCTGTTTGTTTGTTTCTTGTTTAATGGGAAATCCAACCAGCCGTAACTCTGTATCTGTATTTTTTTTTTCTGAACGTTGCTTTTGAAATGCAAAGGCACAGTTTTTCTGATTTAAACAGCAAACACAAAAACTGGAAATGACAAATCGTATATAGGATATGCTAAATCTTGATAAAAATGGCTTTAACTCGACACCAGAACCTGCCTTCCCATCTAAAGCAAACAGCTTGTGGGTTGAGAATAGTGTTTTCAGACCCATAACAGGATATTTTTTTTTATAAAGTTTGTTTCAAAATAGACTGACATATATTTGGTACAAATTAAGAAAACACAGATACACTCTGTGGGTTATAAAGATGTTAATATGATTTAAAGGGTTTTATTCTCCATTCGCAGCCCTGTCTGCGACCAGCTGTTACCGAGTAAATCAAGCTGAAGTCCTATTATCAGATAAAAATTTACAAAATAAGTTGTTATTTCTTCTACGCGCGACGAACTGACAACAAAAGACAACCGACATAATTATATTTGAATTTCTCACAAAATGTTGACATGTTGGGGGTAAAAAAAAGGGGAAAAATGTATTTGATCTAAACCCTCATCAGTGTGTTCCATTAGAAATGCTTGATTTCCTTCGCAAAAACAGAGACATGTTTTATGCAACTTTATTCAAAAGACGACATTTTCAGATGACACAGTGTGAAAGGGAAAAACAAGGGAAAAACCTGAGTTATGAAGAAGAACAGGAAACTAGAGGAGTGGACGAGCTGTCAGTCTTTAATATCTCTTTCTCGTGCACGCGTCTTAACCTCATCGTCAGGTGCTCGTCAGTGAACGCCAGAAACACGTCGCGTCCAATTCTGTTTTCCCAGCTTGTGACAGAGGAACTGAAGGTCAGATCACGAACAGTGGGCTTAGTTTAATGGGACTGAACGTAAACCCTTGATAGTCTTGAAATACACAGAGTCGATTCGTTTAAGGGGGACTGATCGCGTTTATCAGTGTCTGCTGCACATCCTGCACATCCTGCACACCCCCCCCCCCCCCCCGCTCTAGTCATTATATATAATATAGTGGCAGATAAGCTTTATGAAAATGTACTCCTGGTTGGCACTGCAGAATAAATAGTCAGCGCAGGTGAGATACTGTGTGACAAAAGTGCTGCACTACACTTTATCAAGTAATGAATAATAGAGGGGAGCAGAGAGCAAACCTCACACTGTTGAAAACCTGACCACAGTGTTTTTGCACCTGGTGTTTAAAACGCTTGTTTTAGTCAAGGATCAGTAACTAATGGCAACAATATTCTTATTAAATGACCTATTTTTCTTGTGTATGTATATAAAAATGTTATCATGAACCAGGAAAACGCACCATATTGATTTTATTACCTCCGCCAAGGAGGTTATGTTTTCGCCAGCTTGTCTGTCTGTCTGTCTTTTAGCAACATAACGCGACGGATTTGGATGAAATTTTCAGGAAATATTTGCAATGGGACCAGGAACAAGTGATTACATTTTGGGTGTGATCCGTAGAAGCTGTCACTATTTTTTTTATCTATATTTTGTAGGCACTGAGTTACCTTGGCGGAGGTCTGCGCTCTCCGAGTGCTTTTCTAGTTGTTTATGTGATGATTTGTTATGCAAACTTTATACTCAAATGTAAATTTTCAAAAATGTCACCAAAAAAATATTATCATCATTATCAATATGATTATTATTATTATTATTATTGTAGATATTATTGTGTTACCTCAAAATGGGAGCAAAATTTACAAAACTGACATTATGTTCTAATAAAGCAGAGCTGAAACTAGGGATTGAGACCATTGACTGATGTTATAAATCAAGTGAGATAGTAGACTTTCATTGAAATGGACTTCTTTTCACTGTCGTCTGTTGGCAAATCAATATATTTTTACTTTTGCATTGGCATCCTCGGGGGAACCAAAAGACTATGTCCACGTTTTATGGACAGTCAGTGATAGAAAATAGACATAGATGTGATGTTATACATGCGTGTGAATGGGTTTGAGTGGTCATCAAAAGCGCTATATCAATACAGACCATTTGAGACCATGAAATGCGGTTGTCTTACCTCCTGCCCTTCTGTGTTTCCCACCTCACCTCCATATTTTTTTCAATTGTTTTAACCTCTGTTTCAACTCTATCAGTTTGTGCTGTTACCCCTTGTGCATTCTGACCTTGACAAAGGCCCTATAGGTTGCCTTTTTGGATTCACTCTTTTTTTTTTTTGCTTTGCCTGCTGTAAGTTCTAAATAAATAATGACTTTTCAGTATTGTTTTTTTCTTCTTCAAGCCTTTATCTGCACTCTGGGTTCACCTGTTGTCAAGAGCCATCACAATGTAGGACGTCAGGGTGAGCTGTTGCTATAAAAGTCCTCCCCATTCATCAGGACGGGACTAGTCCACTGGATAAACCCCCAGTGTATGTTCATCAAAAAACTAAAAATCGTACCAAATACGGTTCTTCGGCTTGTCCTCATAGGAGAACCGTTTTTGGCTCCAGGAACCCTTTTGGAGGGTTCCACCAAGAACCCTTTTAAAACCCTTTATTCAGGAAAGGCATTTTAAAGGGTTCTCTGGATCAAAATGGTTCTTACTGGAACCATTAGTGTTACCAAGAAGCCTTGAAAAACCCTTTCTTCGGGAAAACGGTTTTTCAGAAGCAACTGGTTCCAGGTAGAACCTCAGCCCTTTAGGAACCCTTATTTCTAAGAGTGTGGTCATCCAAACATTTCCATATAATAATGTACCTCTGCTTAAGAAAAGAATGGATGCAAAATTTGCAAAAAGTGTGAGTTCAAGCTGCAGTGTTGAATGTTCCCTCACTCTCACACTGCTCTGTTGTGAATGTGAGAAACTGCACAATGAAGATATATATATATTCTTGCATGTTTGCATGACAAGAGGAATATACATTTTTGCAGTCCATTATGTGGCGCTGTAGCACTATAATTATCTAACAATGTTGACAGTTGTCTTTGAATTGGGACTCTAATAAAATTGTAATGTTTGGCTCAGATTGGACAAAGCACCTAGGAATAACTGGCAAGACGTGATGTTTGGGGCGACAGTAGCTCAGTGGTACGAGCTACTGTCACCTTGAAGGTTGTGGGTTCGATTCCCTGCTCTGCTAGTCTACACACCAATGTGCGCTATCCTTGGGCAAGACACTTAAGCCCACATTGCTCATGACAGCTGAGCATATCGATGAGTAAGAAAGATGAGTGATAGAAAATGTGTTGGAGAAAGATGCACTGTATGAAAGTGTGAGTAAATGGGTGTGAATGGACAACACTGTCGTGTAAAGCAGCCTTGAGTGGTCTAAAAGACTTGAAAAATACCATTTACATGAGAATGTTGCTTTTCACTAGGGGGCGCCATGACCATGAGTAAATAATGTTAGATATTTTTGTGAAGACTGCCTATCCTATCCTATGAATAGTGTGAAGTTGTATATGACAGTAGCTTCCTGTTTCCTGGTTAAACATCAACAGGATTTCTGAATACTGGGCAACTTTTGCAAGTTTTCATGCACGTTCAAAATAATTTTGTTAGCAGACGAAGGAGAAGGAAAATAATTGCTAGACAAAATATACAAAAATGAGGTAAAAATGTATTAAAGGTCCCATATTATATCATATTTCTCCTCATTCACCTAGTTCCCTTGTGTCCTAATGAACATTTAAGGTCCACCTTAAAAAAAAGGAAAACGAAACTTAAGGGACAGGAAATGACATCAGCCACAGGGGCTACTGGGAGCTAACAGCAGTTAGCATTTGGAAAAGTGATCATTAGCAGGCTCTAGCAGGCACATTGTCGTCATATATAACATGTTTCCACTGGACAGATAAATCCTCTGAGGCTGGAAGTTTGTGTAGAACTCTGTGCTGCACTGTGGAGACAAGAATAGAACTTTTACAACAATTCCATGAATTTAGCACATTGAGACGTCCAAATGAGTGCGGAAGTCAACATTGCGTGAGGCATTTTGACTGATAGGGGCTCCAGAGTCCCAAATATAAGGATTTAAATGATTTAAAAAGTGGATTTTGCATACTGTCCCCTTTAACATATTAGTTATTACATCTTTTAAGGATAGTGCACGCTTTTAAATACTTTACTTTTACTTTACTCATTTTGTCACACACTGCTACTCAGTGTAGGGGCTTTCGTCTTAATACTAGGTGGCATGGAGTCTTCCTCTGCGATCGTCTCATTCATAACAGCAATTAATTTCTGCAATTATGGTGACAGCCCTAATGGATGTTTTCAGATTTTTGGATATATCTCCTACTACACAATCCCTCATTTTGCATAAATTGTCGACCTCTTTGTAAACATTCAATTCATTAGAAACTTAGAATATTAGAACTCATCATTTCAACTTCTCATTCATGCCACATCAATGCAGCATAACAGACTGGCTTCAGCTCGGGCAGAAGGCAGCAGTTCCACTGCAATTTCTTCACAAATTGTCTTCTCTAGTTACAGCTATTGTGGGCTTTCAGTCTCTGGTTTAGATAATCTGGCTAAAGTGTTCTTTGTTTATCGCCTGTGTTGTGTTTGTGTTTGTCTAACTTTCGCCCGCTCTCGGTAATTGCCGTTTCGTGCAATCACAACAAAACATTGCACAGAACATCAGAGAGCGCCTTTAAAAATAAGATTACATTTTGGGTTTATGGGAAAAAATGATGCATCTCTGTGCTGCCAAATGGAGACTGCACTATCTTCCATCTACAGTTTCTGTTTGCTCACACGCTGCTCTTTTATGTTCATACAAAAAAAACCACCAAATATGTCACTGTCATAACAATATTACGTGTTGTGCAAGACTATCGCATAATCACGATCAAACCAAAACAGTCAATTTTCATTGCTCCGCTCGTTTATTCACTCACGACCACGCATTGATCTCTGATTTGGGCGTATTATGACCAGTGACAAAAACGATGCTAGTAATGGATTTTTGATTTAGACCAGCATCTCAGTGAGGACAAGCAGCATCTGACAGGACAATGATATATGTTTTCATCAGTGAGTGTGTATGTGTCCTGCTTTTGATTTGGAGTGGGTGAGAAAGTGTGCGTGAGTGTGTATTTGTGTTGTGTGATCATGCAGTCATAGCACTTCAGCCTGTTGTGATGTCAGTGTGTTTTACTTTAAAAATAAATAAATGCAAATAATTATAATAAAAAAAAAAAAATAATTACAATAATTATATGAATGGATCTGCATTGGCCAGTTAACTGACACTTATAATAGTCATGAAGATGAAATTATTTAAAGCGGACCTAGACCAGAAGTTCCAATTAACGCTGTTTTTTTAGTGTGTATCTGCGTCATTACCTTGTTTAAAAAGCCCTGAAGGTTCTAAACAAACATTTCAGCCACTGCTGAGAACGCTGTGTTTTATTGTAATCTCGGGCTCAGCGAGATCTCTGTAAAAACCCGGTCCGGTTACGTAAACACCGGTTCTCCTGAACAGCAGATCCTCCTGCTCCGGGCACTAGTCCGGGCACATCCGGTTGCGTACATTGAACCGCAGAAGAAGAAGAACGTCCGTTGTGGAGGTGTTTCACGAGCGACAGTGTCTTCTGACTCTGGGTCTGACTCCGGGTCAAAGGTCATAAAAGGGACGGCGGCGGGGAGTCGTGAAGAAGCTATTTTTAAACACTGTTAAAACAATGTTTTGATAATGAGTAGCAGTGCATCCACCGTTCCAGAGGGGGGAGCTGTGCTTCTGAGAGCAGGTGTGCTGAATATGTCACTTCCGGGTATTGACCAATCACAAGACAGTTGGGAAGCCTCTACGCTGGCTGCCCAATCACAACACAACACAGTCTGTCTTTTGGGTGAGAGAGTTGAGTCTGAAATATCGCGGCTGAGGAACATCGTCAGAAAAGAGGCTCGTTTACAGCAACTAGGAGGTTTTTGACCATAAAGACAAGTTAATGTATGTAAGTAGACCTCCATAACTAACATATTATGTGCAACAGGACCACTCTATGTGAGCTTTAATATGAATCTGGAGAATTTGACCAATTTTTTCAGTAAAGTCAGTGCAACTGTGTTATTGTTCCTTTCTTTCTGTAAAAGGTAAAAAAGTTGGTAAAGGACAATGTTTGTTACAACTGTTGTAAAATATATGTCAAGGTAACGTGAGCGTTTTTAGGCCAAGGATACCGGTGAACTCTGAAGTAGGATGGACTTCTAATGTACAAACAACAGTGTCTTCAGACAGTGGACTATGTTATAACATGTGACATGTGCCATAAAGTAGAACGCTGTAGTTGCTCAGGCTCTAACAAAGGTGACATTCACCCTGATGTATCATCAAAATAATCTTGGAGACATTATTTGAAGGTTGAAATCATACACTGTGTCTCTTTAAGTGGAGAAAAAAAACAAAAAAACAAAAACGACCAGAAATGAGGCCACAGATACCACGGGCAGACGCAGGAGCAGAAAATGACACTATTTTACAATATAATACACAGTGATTTGTTGTTTCCAACCCCATCTCGCAAAATCATGCCGCATAATAGTGCAAAATGCTTTTCATGAGGAGCGTGTTTTCCGTCAGATTACATCAGTGTTTGACATAATGAATTCAGGGCTACTGTTGCCTCGCAGCAAGAAAGTCGCTGGGTTGAATCGCTGCTCAACCGAGGGCCTTTTCTGTGTGGAGTTTTCATGTTCACCCCGTGTGTGAGTGGGTTTTCAATTAATAATTAATAATACTAATGCTTATAACTATAACAATAACAATAATAGTAATGATGATGATGATGATAATAATAATAATAAAAGTTGCTCCAGTATACACTGTTTGTTTAAAGTTTATAAGATTGAGATGAGAAGGAATAATAAACCTGTAATTTGGATTTTCAACACCCACTCTCACGTGTGATTAATTTGGCAAATGGATGAAGGTCATATCAAAGCACATTCAGGCTGCTGTATGCGTCCTTCATTTGAAAACCGGACCTGACTGAGGGAGTGTTGCAGAGTGTTGCAATGTCCCTGCAGTGGACCTGCAGGGACATGCAGAACATCTAGGTTTTTTGACCAGTAGAATCCACTTTTGAAACTGATCTGTGGATGCTTTGTGTTTCCAATCACATTATATACTGTATACTGTATGGTCATATATCTGTATAGCACCGGGGTCTGCAACCTTTAGAATGAACAGAGACATTTTGTCACTTCTCTACCCAAATACAACTAATCTGGAGCCACAAAAAAAACGTATTTGAATCTTAAAGCTCACATAGAGTGGTCCTGTTGCACATATATGTTAGTTATGGAGGTCTACTTACATACATTAACTTGTTTTTATGGTCAAAAACCTCCTTGTTGCTGTAAATGAGCCGATAGAAATCCTATTTTCTGACGCTGTTTCCCAGCCGCGATATTTCAGACTCAACTCTAACCCCGGCTTCCCAACTCTCCTGTGATTGGCCAGTACCCGGAAGTGACATATTCAGCACACCCGCTCTCAGAAACGCAGCTCCCCCCTCTGGAACGGTGGATGCACTGCTACTCATTATCAAAACATTGTTTTAACAATGTTTAAAAATAGCTTCTTCACGACTCCCCGCCGCAGTCCCTTTTATGACTTTGACCCGGAGTCAGACCCAGAGTCAGAAGACACTGTCGCTTGTGAAACCTCCACAATAGACGTTATTCTTCTTCTGTGGTTCAATGTACGCAACCCGATGTGCCCTGACTAGTGCCCGGAGCAGGACGATCTGCTGTTCCGGAGAACCGCTGTTTACGTAACCGGACCGGGTTTTTACAGAGATCTCGCTGAGCCCGAGATTACAATAAAACACAGCGTTCTCAGCAGTGGCTGAACTGTTTGTTTAGAACCTTCAGGGCTTCTTAAACAAGGTAATGACGCAGATACACACTAAAAAAACAGCGTTAATTGGAACTTCCGGTCTAGGTCCGCTTTAATATCATGTATAAAGTTTTACATATATACTACATTTAAAGAACAGTTCGTCCCATTTACAAAAGATAACTGTTGACATTTCATAGCTGCTTATACCCCACCTCTTATAAAGTGTAGGAAAAAAAGACTTTGAAATTAAATAAAACGATTGCCTGGCATAAGAACATGGATCTAAAAATGCACAGGACTCCAAATGTGTACTTCTTCATGTACACATTACTTTAATTTAATGGCTTTCATGGAGGCAATATTGCATTTGAATGTAATGCACAAAACACTTTTATATACGCCTTTATCTCTACAATAAAGTTACAAAATACGAAAATAAAAACTGAAGAGCTGAGGAGCCACATGAGGCTCTGGAGCCGCAGGTTGCGGACCCCTGGTACAGCACAATGTGGCTGTTGCCTCAGTCTATCTTCACTTCTCAGCAGGTGACAGGAGATCGAAACTGAGAAAACTTCAGTTATTTTTGGTGTTATGTTGTTAGGTTTCCGTAAAAAGAAATAATCACAGGTCTTCCACAATCTCATATTGAGACAAAGTTGTGTCCAAAACTCCACGAGCAAACAAAGTCTTGGGCTACCCTGTGTTTTTTTGCATTACTGTCTGCACACACACATGTATTATTTCACATGTATATCAGGCTCACACTATTTGATTGACCGGAAAACAGCTTCTTGCTACTTGCCCGGGGACTGCGGAGAGATTGATGCAAATCACCAGCTCCTCACACTTCACTGCTGCCTTGTTTACATCTGCAAAGGCCAGAAACATCTCAGAACCTCACCAAGACAGTCACGGTGACAGTGATGAAGATGAAAAATGATAATAAAGAGTCACCCTCCACAGGGAAGGAACCCGTTCCACAGTCGGCTTCTCCACAGAGCCCAATTTACAGATTTCCATTTTCGACGAGCGACGAGTAAACGTGAGTCTGAAAACCGGTGGCTCTAATGAATCGACGTGCCACTTACACTGGGCGTCCGTCGGAAAGGAAGCGTGTTGTTATAAAGATAATATCTATTTTTCGCGTCGTTTATTTCTCACAAGCTGAGTTTTTAGTTGGTACTTCTCGTCCTCCTGTAGACGTAGGACACTTGTGGTGACTGAGGACATCCATCTCACCAATTTTCTGTCCAGCAGAGATGGTGTTGCTGCAGTAGCAGCAGCAGCAGCAGACCTAATTGGGACCCTTCAGGCTGGAGATTGCACGACTGTGACGTCGAAGGGGACGCTCCAGAAAAGTGTAAAAACGTGGCATTAGTGTGTGAAAAGCGACTTGTCCTTCCTTTGTCAGATGTCCATCAGCCGAACCGCTCAGTACATGTCCATAGCGCAGTTATGTCGAGCTAAGTTTGTAGGTCAACTACACAGTTTAATTGGACCGTACTGTCCTTGTCCCACTATACGAGCACTAATGGCAATCGATGTATTGAACGATGTGTCCCTCTCTCCCCTACATTTGGTGGCGATAGAATTACACTAGGGCCACAATAGATGTGTGTGCTTCTGTTATGATCTATTATACAGTAGCTCTTGCTTTTATAAAATCATAAACTTACACTTTCAAATACTCTCAATGTACACAACTGTATACTGGTGCTCATCAGAAGGAGGCCGTGCATCCATTGGTCCTCCAAATAATTCAGTTCAGTTCAATTTGGTTTATTTCGAACATGTGAATAATAACAACAACGAAGGAAGAAATGATAATAAAAAATAAAACAACAACAAAAAAATGTAATAAAAATAAACATACAAAATAAATAAAAGCAACAAAATACATTTTAACTAGTCCGAAAAGGAGTAGTAAGAAGAATAACTTATATAATACTACCCCTTCTTCATTTTCTCATTTTTATCACATATTATTTTGGCTATATTACGTTTTTATAAGCTGTGATTACGGAGTACCTTTTTCCTCTTTATATGTGAAAATACTATGAAAATCCATTCTTTATACCCTTTTTTTTTTTTTTTTTTTACTGAATCAGGCTTGTACTTTGCCTCAACACTTCACTCATACTGTTCCACAGTATTACCACCCGGATGGAAATACAAAAACTTTTCTTTGTGATACGCACAGAAATCAGATTTCACAACTGTTCATGATAAAGCTTTGCTTTTGCCGTGAAGCCACGTTAAAAACAGGCAAGACTTCTATTTCCAATAAGAAACCCAGGTCTCACATGGGCAGTGTTGCTGCTCTCATTGCTTTGAGTAAATGTTTGCATGATTGAAAAGTGAGACACTCACTCTTCATTTAGATGTAACCAGCGAGGACACAGCTACAGCCTGTTACACCACAGACTGCAACAACTTAACCTGGTGGCTATAGCTGCACCATTTCGTCGCCATTCAGTGCCTTTGTACCGTCCATTAACTTGAGAATATTGAATTCAATAACAGCTGACAGCTCATGAGCTCATCCTTTATGTGACAAAGGATATTAGGGCTGCAGTGTGTGTGTGTGTGAGTGCTGGTCTGGACCATGTAATGAACTCTCTCTAATCTATTATAAGGTCTATGGATGTGCACTGTCATATCTTCAATTAAATGCTCAACTAAATTATTATCGATGCAATCTGCATGATATCATTCTGCAAGAAGGACAATGTTCTCGGCAGTAAAGTTATCATTTGATGTTTTTGCTTGTATGTTATAGCAGATCTGTTTTTGGGACATGGTGTTGTTAATTATTCCCACTTACTTCAGTCGTGTTGTCTTCTAAAGGCTTCATGTTGCTTAATACACTCTTAGAAATAAGGGTTCCAAAAGTGTTCTTCGACAAGGGCTGAGGTTCTACCTGGAACTTTTTTGTTTTTCAAGGGTTCTCGGTAATACTAATGGTTTCAGTAAGAACCATTGATCCAGAGAACCCTTTAAAACCCCTTTCCTGAATAAAGGATTTTAAAGGGTTCTTGGTAACACTCAGGTTTCCAGGAACCATACAGGGTTCTCCTATGAGGACAAGCCGAAAAACCCTGTATGGTTCTACTATATGGCACTTTTATATCTTTTCTTAAATTTCTTTTATTTTTATTTGTATTATTATTTTTTTTTTTTTGTTGTTATTGTTATTTTGTCGTTTTGTAAGGTGACCTTGAGTGCCATGAAAGGCGCCTCCAAATAAAATGCTTTATTATTATTAGTATTATTAATAATACTGATAATAATAATAACACTACTAGTAAAAATAACAGTGTACTATCACCTGCTTATTTATTAAGGATGAGTTTTGTTGTGAGGTTATGGCACAAAAATGCCTGTTTGTCAAAGTCAGTGGACTTTTCAGCACCACTGACATTAAACAGCTCCTCAGCTGATCTCCAGTGCTGCACTGTCCGTGGTCCTGATCACTTCTCCTCCTTTGCCCTCTCCTTCCCAATAAAACAGCCGATGTAAAATCGACATCGTTGGTGGACCACATGCTCTCGCTCTCTTTTCAAAGTTTCCACTTAAATCTCAACACGCCAAGATCAATGTCGACGTGATATTCCAATTGTACTCTCGAAATTTAGTGTCCGAAATATTGACTGTGAAGTGGGCATGGCAAGTTTAATCTAAAATATGTGTGATCCTAATATTATGTTGTTTTCTTCTTCTTCTGTGAATCAGCTTCTTCTATTATTGCCTTCACCCCTTAAGATCCCTTTGATTACATACATGCAATAGTAATTCAACTCCTGAATTATATTGTCTTACTAGTCTGCCTTTGAGAAATTTGATTTAGTAAGGACTAACATAATGTCTTTTAAATGTCTTTTAGTCACACTCTTTTCTCCCCCACTCCCACACCATGTAAACATACTGATTGTCTGTGCTTTCCTTCAGCAAAGTGATGCTTACTTCTCACTGTCCAGGTGCATTAAATCTAGTAAGTGAGACAGATGTTCAGTAGGTTGGTTCACCCCCTAAAACAGGTGGCGTAAGCAGGCACGTATATACTGTAAGTCTGCATTCACATGAAACTAAATTACTTTTACCCTTGACTTGTAAATGGTATAGCACTCAGCTACGTAGGAAAAATCCTGTTTGTGTGCTCCACTCTCTCTCCCTCTCACGACACCTAACACACAGCAGTGCTGTTTGCACTCCCTCTGTGTTGCACACGGGTAATGAGCCTCCTTTATATTCTCTTAAATTTCTTGATGTGCACTTTAACATTAGGGCTAAATGTTCCTCTTAAGATGGTTTTTTACGTTCATCAGCTAACTGAACTAATGGTAAACACTGTTCCACTGTCTGCCTGAATTTTATGGCTGCTTTACTCGTTACCATTTCTTTGTGCTGGTTCACTGGTCTATGGTCGACTTTTTATATGCCGAGCAACGGCAGAATGGCCAGAATTTGATTAAAAGGCATGCCATTTTCTCCTAGTTAATAGAGGTCGACCAATATGTTTTTTTTATGGATGATGTCAATCTTTAAAGTGAAACTAAACCCAGTGAAACTTATCTAATACCTGATTTTGAAAACAATGCCATGAAGTGCAGCATATGGTTGAGGGAGGTCTGTGAGCAGTAGAGGGGGCGTGGTCTGCTTGTGAATCTGAGAGCCCAAGTTGCAGCTGTGTGGAAAATCACTGCTGCCATGGGTGCAACCATGAATCAAGCCTCTCAATCCGTCCCACCTCGTTTCCCAGTGTGGAGAGTGAGTGGAAAAGGCAATGTAGCGGCACCTCTGGTGTTTATAAAAGAGGGGAGGAGTCTAGGACAACAACCTTTGATTGGACAAGAGGGCGACAAAACAGAAAACTGAGAAAACCAGTGACCATACCCATACACACTCTGGTTTAAACCTGGAAAAAGTGGTTTCGGGGTTTAGTTATGCTTTAAATATGATGCTGATTTCACTGATTCACTGAAATTATCTTTTAAATAAAGAGTATATATGAGTTAAACACTTTAGCAGCATTTATCAAGTTTCTGGAAACAACAAATTGTAAAAAATAAATCTACCTCTACTCATTCATGTAAAGTTAACAGCTTGTTAAATAGCCACTAAAAATTAAATGAAATCAGATACTGAGGAGATATGCTTTTGTTTATTTAAAGGGGAAGTAAGTAGTTTATAGTGCCATCTAGAGGAGAGGCTGAAATTTACAACAAAGAACTGCTCCTCTGCTCACCCCCTCCCTTCCCTGTCCTCAGCCGGTCAAATGTCGTCCTCGTCGTCTTTCTCCGTGTCAGCAGATGAGGTTCGTGAGGCGAGGGAGAGGGCGGGACTTCCTGCTACAAGTAAAGAGACACTTGATTTGTTCTCTCCCGTTTGTCCTTACAGGCTCCCGTAGAAACATGGCGTCTCGCTGCTAACAGTGGCTATGCAACCGCGGCCCGCGAACATTATTTTACATGACTTTTTGAACACTACGAAAATGAAACAAAAACTATTATACAGCGACTAGACAATGCAGGAGCACATAATATGTATACAAAAGTTGCTTTTGGGTTATATAAACCCATAAATAGTACATATTGTCCCTTTAAGTTTTTGGAGAAAACTCTTGCTGAGGTATTTTTTAAAATATCAAAATAAACCTCATAATTACATCATAAATAGAGAATAATATCTGCGATCGGGCCTGTTTTTATAGAACTGGGTCAACACACCTCCTCACTGAGGTTTAAATGATGTCCCTTCTTTGCTCAGCTCAGGACCCTAAATCACTCTTTGTTCAGGCTTGTTTAGGATTTTCCGTGTGTATTCTCAGCCGTCCGTGTTTTACCATTGTTCGTTTCCCTGTTGCTGTCATTTCTCTCAGGGTTATTTGCTGGTGTGAGATTGCTTTTGTTTGTTTCGACAGAATGCATCAGCATGTGTGAGTCTTGTGGGGGTTCAGCTTTGTTTAAATTTAGAGACATTTTTTTTATTTTTTTATTTTTAAGCCGAGCCAGTAGAAAGTAGATGTGAGGGATGTATTGTAATGTTGATTGGTATTTGGGATTAAGTGCCAGCAGGTCACAGCTTTGGTGTTATATTTCTGTTCCTGTTGATGTCTTGAGAAGTTACACTGAATTTCTGAGGAGGACACATCAATTTGGTAGTTTACAGTTGGTATGGCCTTAATCCAGCATATTCTCATGAAAGATTCACGTGATATCCCCTAACCCTGTCCCTTTCCCTAACCCTACCCATCACCATAATCCTAACTCACTTTAGCTTGTGTCATTGGATTTTTGTACATGGGGTACATACTTTTTTGTATGTTGAGAATACGTTGCTAAATCATACCAATGAGTCAGTCGTCATGGTGATTCGAATCTGAGGTCAAATAGTGGAGGGAATTGTGGTAAGTTAAAGAGTGTGCCCAATACGACAATGACACTGATCTTTAGAGTCCCATGAAACCTCATGACATTTGCTTTTCAGATATGTTATATTCATGGATTCAGTTTAATGAGTGTGTGATATTTACGTCAACAGTATGACAATGCTGTAAACCTCGCGCACACGACCTCCCTCAAACAAACCTAAAATATAACAGTGAGTCTGTGTCGTCCTCCTGCTCAAACTTCCTCATCCCATGTGTGTCCTTCAGAAGTCTCCTACACAGCTACATTCATCCAAAGACAACATAACAAGTGACAAAACTCCCACATACGTGTTAAAACATACCGTATTCACAAACAAGTGAACATTGTATTGGTACAGTTCAAGCTTAAACGACATACAGAATGCAATGGTCATTAAAAAGTTTTCAGCAGTGACTTTTGAAAAAAACAGACACACAAAGTTCTTTCAAATACGATGGATGTGCAATGTGCACATTATGACCTTCGTTAGTATGTCGAGTTTTGTTCTTTTTTGCCCTTCTTTTCATTTCATTGTGTTATCATTGTCTTGTGTGTAATGCTGCTGTTTTACCTAGATCAATAAAGTACATCTATCTATCTATCTATCTATCTATCTATCTATCTATCTATCTATCTATCTATCTATCTATCTATCTATCTATCTATCTATCTATCTATCTATCTATCTCATTAGCTTACTATCTATATAGTTAGCGTGCTAATTAGCTTACAAGCTATCTATCTATCTATCTATCTATCTATCTATCTATCTATCTATCTATCTATCTATCTATCTATCTATCTATCTATCTATCTATCTATCTATCTATCTATCTATCTATCTATCTATCTATCTAGTTAGCTTACAAGTTATCTATCAACTTATCTTGTTCCTTATCTATCTATCTATCTATCTATCTATCTATCTATCTATCTATCTATCTATCTATCTATCTATCTATCTATCTATCTATCTATCTATCTATCTATCTATCTATCTATCTATCTATCTATCTATCTATCTATCTATCTATCTAGTTAGCTTACAAGTTATCTATCAACTTATCTATCTATCTTGTTCCTTATCTATCTATCTATCTATCTATCTATCTATCTATCTATCTATCTATCTATCTATCTATCTATCTATCTATCTATCTATCTATCTATCTATCTATCTATCTATCTATCTATCTAGTTAGCTTACAAGTTATCTATCAACTTATCTTGTTCCTTATCTATCTATCTATCTATCTATCTATCTATCTATCTATCTATCTATCTATCTATCTATCTATCTATCTATCTATCTATCTATCTATCTATCTATCTATCTATCTATCTATCTATCTATCTATCTATCTATCTAGTTAGCTTACAAGTTATCTATCAACTTATCTATCTATCTTGTTCCTTATCTATCTATCTATCTATCTATCTATCTATCTATCTATCTATCTATCTATCTATCTATCTATCTATCTATCTATCTATCTATCTATCTATCTATCTATCTATCTATCTATCTATCTATCTAGTTAGCTTACAAGTTATCTATCAACTTATCTATCTATCTTGTTCCTTAGCTATCTATCTATCTATCTATCTATCTATCTATCTATCTATCTATCTATCTATCTATCTATCTATCTATCTATCTATCTATCTATCTATCTATCTATCTATCTATCTATCTATCTATCTATCTATCTATCTATCTATCTATCTATCTAGTTAGCTTACAAGTTATCTATCAACTTATCTTGTTCCTTATCTATCTATCTATCTATCTATCTATCTATCTATCTATCTATCTATCTATCTATCTATCTATCTATCTATCTATCTATCTATCTATCTATCTATCTATCTATCTATCTATCTATCTATCTATCTATCTATCTATCTATCTAGTTAGCTTACAAGTTATCTATCAACTTATCTATCTATCTTGTTCCTTATCTATCTATCTATCTATCTATCTATCTATCTATCTATCTATCTATCTATCTATCTATCTATCTATCTATCTATCTATCTATCTATCTATCTATCTATCTATCTATCTATCTATCTATCTATCTATCTATCTATCTATCTATCTATCTATCTAGTTAGCTTACAAGTTATCTATCAACTTATCTATCTATCTTGTTCCTTAGCTATCTATCTATCTATCTATCTATCTATCTATCTATCTATCTATCTATCTATCTATCTATCTATCTATCTATCTATCTATCTATCTATCTATCTATCTATCTATCTATCTATCTATCTATCTATCTATCTATCTATCTATCTATCTATAGTTAGCCTGCTAGTTAGCTTACAAGCTATCTATCAACTTATCTCTCCATCTTCGTTTTCAAAAATGTTAATTTTAAGATGAGTTTTCCTTTATCCTTTTAGATTTTTGTGAGGAGCTTCTAAAAATATACTTTGCTAGAGGACACAGGTGACTGCGAGCAAAGAAAACAACACAAACAACAAACAACCACACAATTATTTAAGGTGACAAATGCAGCCATCTTGCTTTAACTGATTGGCATTGGCTCACGTGTCTCTGTGCATCCACAGCCCCTGTTTTAAAATGTCACAGTGAAGTGCTCATTATTTTTACTGTTACATTAGCGCTGATTGGGCCTTGTTTCCAGTGGTGTCTTTGAAATTTCCTGGTGCTGCTTAGCAACAGGCTCACACCTGCTGCTTCTGCCAGCTTTTCCCACCGAAAGCCAATGCTTTTTACAGCCCAAATACTGCAGGTCAGCCACACATGCTGAAAGCCATATATCCAATCATAACAGCTTTAATAGCTCTCTCACATAATATATATATATTTTTTATCACGGTAAAGATTTATTTGCTGCACAAAAACTATTAAAAACTTTCTTGAAATTCCAGCCCGTGAGCTAAAAACGGCCGAATTCCGCACGCAGATGAATTTTCCCTGTTCGAGTTTTAACAAGGCTTTACTGTTTTGTGAAGTGTCTTCTTGGGAGAGAGTTGCTCTTTACAAAGGTCGAACTGATATTTCCATGTTTTTAGTAGCGGCAGCCACTCGCATAACTGCAACTATTATCTTTTTTTAGTGCATACCGGTCACTTTTAAAGAACTGTAATGATCCTAAATTTGATTACATTCTGCCAGTTGTTCCTGGACGCACCGTTCTCTTCCAGTCTGTTCTTTGCCCTGCAGCCAAATCACCACCACAGAAAATACACTGGCAGAGCAAGAGGAACTTCAAAGAGTGGGATGTCTCTACAAAGCAACAGTGCACGCTTCAGAAGCAGCTACAGACAGGGATATATGGCCGTTCGCCACCTTTTGACTGTGCCATAGGAGTAGGATAGGATGCAGTCTGTCACTCTGGTAGAAATAAGGAATGGAACATTTGCTAAAGGTGCACTGGAATTCATTGTTGTGCATTCTCGCTCAATAAGGCTTTTGCGTACATGCATAAGTGCTTTTGATCAAGTGCAGGCTCAGCCTTGTCAACTGAAGCTCGTTCTCAATGCTGACAAAACCAAACTCATGGTATTCTCAAATTCCAAAAAGATTGTGTTGAATCAGAATATTTTAAAGGGACACTGCGTAGTATTTATGGGTTTATATGAACCCAAAATCCACTTTTTTATACATATTATGTGCTCCTGCGTTGTCTAGTCGCTGTATAATAGTTTTTGTTTCATTTTCGTAGTGTTTCAAAAAGTCATGTAAAATAACATGGTCGCGGGCCGCTACTGCATTGCCACGACGCCATGTTTCTACTGGAGCCTGTAAGGACAAACGCAAAAAAACAAATCAAGCGTCGCTTTACTTGTAGCTGAAGTCCCGCCTCCACTCTCTCCGCTTCTTCTGCTACGGCCGCGGTAGCTCCGCCCTCTCCCTCGCCTCACGAACCTCATCTGCTGACACGGAGAAAGACGACGAGGACGACTTTTTGACCGGCTGAGGATACCGTAGCGCTCAGGGAAGGGAGGGGGTGAGCAGAGGAGCAGGTCTTTGTTGTAAATTTCAGCCTCTCCTCTAGATGGCACTATAAAACTACTTACGTCACCTTTAATACTGAACTTGTATTTTGTATTGTGTTTTATGTGCAACTGTGTTCTGCTGCCCATCCTGGCCAGGTCTCTCTTGTAAAAGAGATTTTAATCTCAATGAGACTAACCTGGATAAATAAAGGATAAATAAAAAAGGTGCACGCTTAAAACGTGAGTATTTAAACCCTTAAACCGCTTATCTCAGGTATTCAAGTCTTCACAGTTTAGTGTTAAGTATTGAAATTTTATTAAAAAGACAAAACGCCGGCGATAAACATAAACCTCCTGGCAGAGGTCAATAATAAAGTCCAATTTAGACCATTTTGCCTCTTTGCTTGCACTTGTATCATTGCAACACGCAGTCTGCAGATCGGATATTGGTTGTTTTTTCTTACATTGTTCAATGATTCATTGCTCATTAATTCTCCATACACAGGCTTTATCTTTGTGAAGTCCGTAGAGACATGTCTGATGATGATATACTTGCAAGCGATCATCATTATCTCATTGACAGAAATGGGCTGATTTTTTTTTTTTTTTTTTGGTTTTATTTTAATTGCCAGACATCTTTCTTATTTTCTTTGTACTGGATCAGTAGCAAATGCAGCCCGTCCTAAATATCCAGGAATGAATTGCAATCACCAAATTTGTCTATATAATTTGTGCAATAGCTAATGGCACTCTAATCACCCTCAGCATAACAACAAGGGTGAGTTATTTGACAGGAAGTACATGCTGTAAAAAGCGTTTAGTACCTGTTAATTAATAGGAATATTAATGAATAATTAATAATGTCATTCAGATTTATTAAGGTATTAATTCATGCATCATTCAAGGGTTCATAAAGGTACTGGTAACACTGGTAACCACAGCAATAACTGTTAACTGTTTATGGGAACTATGCATTACTAAATTGTAATTAAGTATTATTTTTATATTATTGTATTTATATTATTGTATTATATTATATATTATAATATATCTTATAATAATATATAATCATTTATATATATATATATATATATATATATATATATAATAAAAAATATATATATTATTAACAATAAGTAATTAGTAATGACTTAATATTAGTAATTAGTTTCCCAATTTCCAATAACGGTGACATGGAACATTAATAAAGGGTAAAAAATATTAAAATGTTCTTAATTATGGTCAATTAAATATTATATATAATAATATATTTACCCTTTGCAGTGATTAGTATGCTGTTAGACATACAGTGCAACTGTAAGTGAAACAAATCAATTTTACAGACACAGAAATCTTCAATTAATGTTCACTAAAGGAACATTTACAGTTACTTTTTTCCTTTTTAACTGTCATTTAACAGTTTTTACTGACATTAACAGTCACTTTATAGAAGCTATATGAATGAATAACTTCATTAACCTGAATAACATGAATAAATGGCATGAATCATATAGGTAATAAATGATTAGCACAGCATTAAGTAATGTTTATCAATGTGCTCTTATTTTGTGTTAATTGATTATTGAAGATCTTGGTAACATCTTAATTTATATGCGCTCATTAATGCAAGTCTTAGATTAGCATTTTGCCCAAAGTAAAGCTTCACGAGGTCATCGCTGCCATGTTTGTTGTGTGTTTTTTTAAATGTTGACGACACAAGGACACACTAAGACATCGACTCTATGACTGCACTTAAAAAGTTTCTTTTTGGAAGTATTACAGACAGTAAGGGATTCGGGGAGAAATTCAACAAGGAGGGGCTGTATTTTTTTTGGCATTATTTTCAATCAAAGTTATATTGACCCACAGAGAATTTCAATAAAGAACTGCTGGCTATGAGTGAAGCTGCAGCCGGCCTTGGAGACTCTAAAGACTTGCGCATAAAGTAGATTTATCACAACATCTTTTCTTGTTCCCATAAGTTTTCACTTGCCTCAGAGAAACATTTTTTCTAAAAATAGAAACTTAATTAAGGCTATCATTAGGGCTTTAATTTAACCAAACACAATACCTAATGAATTACAGTGCATTCAATTGGAATATGCCTTGGTCCAAAGCCTCTTACAAAAAGCTTAAAATGTACTGGGGGAAAAAAAACAGAGCATTTACTACAATAAATCAAATATAACAAAAGTGATCTTTGTGGTCAAAACAATTCAGCAGAGTGAGTTTTATAACATGCACAAATAGTGACGTGAATAAATGAATGTGCTGCATTTTATTGGTACGAGCTCCTTGTGCATAAATACAGCTGAATCATGGTTATACCTGCAGGTAATACTAATGATTTTAACAGAGCAGCAGCATGACTGATGACGTTTACCATCCCGCATATATATATATATACTATACACTACTTTATACTACTATACTATGTATATATTTGTGAGGACCTTTTAAACTGAAAAATGAGAGGAAGCGAGGACATTATGGCAAAGTGAGGACAACTTGAAGGTTACTGTTTCGATTCCAGGATCTGCTAATCTATATTCTGGGCAAAACACTTCACCCCACGTCGCTGCTGACGGCTGTGTGAATGGTGTGAATGTGTGAGTGAATGAGTGAATGGCAGATCGGCAGTGTATAAGCAACTTTGAGTGGTCATCAAAGCTAGAAAAGAACTATAATTATGAATACATACCGTTTAGCATTTTGACTGGTCCTCACTTTCTGTCACACCTGAAAGGACTGATCAGGGTTTTAACGCCTGGTCTTAAGGTTAGGGTTAGAATTAGGTTTAAGGGTTCCTTGCTTAACCCTCAATCTCAAAAATGCGCTCCCTCTAGTGCCAATTCTCAGAAAAATTAAGTTGAGGGCCAAGTTTAAGGGCTGTATCGCCCTCAATATTGAGATTTTCCGAGACCACCCTTGGGAGCAAGGGCTACCCACAATGCATTGCATGTTTTTACATAACAAAGATGGCGTCGAAGGCAGCAAAACGAGTATGCTGCAAATGAAGTATTTTCTTTGTTAATAGAGATATAAAAATGATGAAAACCATTGTATTATATTAGTTTAGGCCCATATTATGGATTACTGACGTCATTGTTGCGTAACATTTATTTTTATTTTACGATCTTTTGTCAATAGCCGATGGTTTGCTATGGTTTACTTTTCAATAAGTCGTGGTGTGTGGTAACTGTCAGCTGAATATTTGTATGAGTATCATCTTATAACTAACTGACAACATAATAACTTGACTGACAAACGGATCTTTATTAAATAATCCTGACGTAAATGTGTTCTTCTTCTTTTTTGGAGTCGACAGACTGGACACAGCTTTCGCGTTATTCTGCCCCCTACAGTCTGAAGACGTATCTGCATTTAAGGGGTGTCCCATTTCTAAGTGACAAAATAACCCTCAACACTTGGTTTTGAGGGCCAGTTAAGATTAAGGGTTGAGCTTGAGGGTTAAGATAGGAATTGGAATTGGTCCAAATTTGGGGAAAGTTAAGGGTCATGGTGAGGAGCTAAAGTAACGCATTATGCTGTGCAGACACGTGTGCATGTGTAGGTGTGAACCTGAGTGCTGTATTAGTGCTGTATTTCTGGAGAAGGAGGAGCTCCTGTAATCCATTTTTACCAGCGACATTCCCTCTTGGTCCAAAATAGCCAAGAGAACACACCAGCAGCATGCCAACATGTCTAACCATGCTACTTATCAGGGAGATTGTTAGAAAAATGAAAAGTGGGAGATGGTAGTATCATCGTACCATCTCAGCAAGTGGGAAACAGATGATGTATGTTACAGAAACCATTAAAACCGACGGTGCAGCATTTCGCCTTAATTACTGGAATACTACTCAGTTCGATGCTGAATCATTATACACCTGAGGTGTGCTTTCAACCTCAACTACGCCTTGTTGTAGATATAGTTACCACGGGTAAAAGGCAGGTGCCAAAAACTATTTACTGTGCCAAAAAAACCCTGTTCTATTTTCATTTATAAAAGCTGTCATTTATAAAAACACATGAGGTTCCACATAGTATAAGGGGAGCAGCGCATTTCCGCATCAAAGCACAGTGTAAGGTAAGTAGAAAAATAAATAAAAGAATTATTATCAAATTTAAAGGCGCCATATGTAAGAATGTGGCCAAAAACTGTTACTACATTCAAATTCAAAATACCAAGGTCTTTTAGGTTTCGTTTTCTGACGTAACTGGCAACCCGTGGTTGCTCGGCAGCTGAGACTCTACTGACTGCAATGATTGGTAGACGGCGGTAGGTGGCGCCACATGACGCCAAAACATGATTTCAAAACATAAACATGATTTGCAGCTGTGGGTCATGTTGGTTTTTTTGGATGTTTTATCAAAAACTTGTGTTGAAGGAGCTACTTTTGCCTCCTCTTGACAGTCTCGCAAAGCGCAGGTTAGTCTGCTCTACTTTTGTTCTCTTCAAACTGCTGATATTGTGACACATCCACTTATTGCTGCCTCTCAGCTCACTTGCAGATAGGTAAGGATGTAAAGACGTTTAAAGAGGTTTATAAATACAAATACGGGACACATCGTACAAAATACCAGACACTGCATCCTTAGATGTTTATTTATGTGTGTTTGCCCTGCGATGGCCAGAGCATCTGTCCAGGGTGGACCCTGCCTTTTTCCCTATGTCAGCTGGGATTGGCTCCAACTCCCCCGCGACCCTCATCCATCGATTCCATCATCTACCGCTTTATCCTCCACCAGAGGGTCTGGGGGGGTGCTGTGCCTATCTCAGCTGACATTGGGCGATTGACGGGGTACACCCTGGACAGTTCGCCAGTTCATCGCAGGGCCACATACAGAGACAAACAACCATACACTCACACTGTCACACCTAATCCCCATATTGCATGTTTTTGGTCTGTGGGAGGAAGCCGGAGAACCCGGAGAAAACCCACGCACACACGGGGAGAACATGCAAATTCCTTGCAGAAAGGCCCTTGTTCCGAAGTTGTTCCAAACGATGCTCTAACCCAGGAACCCGGGTCTTCTTGCTGCAAAGGCAAGAGTGCTAACCACTACACCAACCGTGGGCCCCGCGACCCTCATGTTAAGGATAAAATTAGTGAAAAATAACACGTTTACTTGACACCTATGATCTCTGTTGGAATACGGGCCTCAGAATCCATGGTGTTTTTTTCATACTGAATCCCATCACAGTTATGATTAGATCCACCCACGATAGTTCTTCCTTATCCTTAATTCAGTCAGACCATGAAAACTGGCTGTCACACATAAAAACAAACAAACATTTTTTTTTTGTAAATAAACACAGGATCTGTGAAGGAAACTGTAGACTTACAGAAGGCACTCCCGTTTACCTCGTCCTTAACGCGTGTTTGTGAAATATGACAAGGATGGGCGTGTGCGTCTGTGCGCGAGTGAGTTTGTGTATGTGCATGTTTCTGTGTGTGCTATAACTGAGGGGAAGTAAGATGAACATACTTTATGACAGTAGTAAAATTCTCCATGGTCCGTCTGCTAGGGAAGAGCCAAGGGCAGAATGTTTATGGCTCCCAAACATTATAAACTACCTCTGTGCATTTACCTCAAGCTGCTGTGTTTGGCCAGCCATGTCCCTGCACAGCAGAACAGGCGTCGCGGCGGCTCGTCTCTTCATGAATACTAACTATAGCTCTGTTTCACTGTCATTAAATGTATCTTTACTATTTCCAGCCTCACCTCATCCGCCGGTGGAGTAAGGAGCGGAGAGGAGTGATGTTGTGCTGTGAATATCAACCGGCGCGCCGTCTGCACAGCCATATTGCTTGAGTGCATGCATGCATGTCACCCTCTGCTTTTATGGTTTAAAAAATAAAAATACAAACAGAAAAAAAACACACAAACAGTGTCTCACTGTTGCTGGCTTGAATTCACATACCCATTAAAAACACTTCAAGATGTCTAAGTGGATATGAAGCAGCAGTAGCTGACGTCACACAGCCGTGGTAATGTCCCCCTGGCAGACGACGACACGGTTCACCTTTATCGATGCACTAGACAGCACCTAAATGAAGCAATTTGTCAGACAATTCGTCTGTTAGCTGCCTGTTTGAAAATGTTGGATGCCTGTTGTGCCCCGGGATGCAAAAACAGTTTGAGTTTTTAGTTTTCTCACTGTGTGTTTGTGTATGTGTCTGCCTGTCTGTCTGTTTGTTTGTGCTTCCACACTTGCACTTGACAATATGGCCAACAGAGGCCGCCAGAGGCTTGTTGCGTGAATGGGGTGGCCAAAGGGTTACCCTCTTTGAACCCCACATCTGCAGTAATAAGTATATATTACTTACTAATGTTCATGCTAATTTTGGTATCTTGTTATATCATGGTAATACACTTTGATTTACCATATAGTTACCAAGTAATACCCAAAGTTTTGGCTGTACTTACCTTCTTATTACTATTGCTAATTACCTAGTAACACTATTGCATTACCTTGAATTTACCAGGTAAATGCCTGGTAATTAGGGGACTAGGGGATCAGAAATACACTCTATACATTGTTAATGTGGTAAAGGATTATGTACATAGGTGTATAGAGGCCCATTTCCAGTGTTCTAATGGTACATTGTGTTTGCTAATGGCGTTAGAAGGCTATTGGATGATTAGAAAACCCTTGAAAACCCTTGTGCAATGATGTTAGCACAGCTGAAAAAAGTTTCTAATGTTGTCTTTAAATCATTTCAATGTTACCAACTGGAGTTATTTTTTTTGCTATTTTTTAACGTTTTTCATCCATTTTCCTTCTTCAGTGAAGGCTGCTGAAAACCGGCCTACAGATGCCGTCGTCCGTCTCCATCAGACAACGACTGCCCTTCAGAGCTGTTGCATTGAGGACCCCAAGGGCAGAAAGATTCAGTTCATCCACTGAGCTACGTCAGCATATCTTTGATAAATTACACATTAGGACGCGGCGCCCTCAGAGCGAAAACCTGTTGGTGCCAGGTGAAAACCGACAACACTCGAAATCTCCAGCAGCTTCATACCATTAAACGTCCGAATTATATGAAGCTCCCATATGTTCCCTCAATATATATGAAGATATACATCTTATATTTTTGTTCTGCAGCTCGAAGAGTGAGCAGCACTGGCTGAATGAAGGACCTTTCCACACAGTGTGCAGAGTACATCATGCACACCTAAGTCCTGATGCACAGAGGCACTCCATCTGAATCTTAACACCATTTTACACTCAGACTGAAAGCCGCTGTCAAGGGATACAAGATTTATTTGGCTGTAATTGCCTAATTTTTCCTTTCCCGGAGCCTCTGAGGGAGCCACGGCGCACAGATAAGACGGCCTAACCTTGCCTACTGAGGAACAGTCCGAGGATATAATACTGTCAGCTTCACATGGTACTCACGGGTGATTTATCATCACTGTCTGCACTCGCACTCCGCCACCTGCACTGCTCCCTACCTTCTGCTTGAACAAACACTTAGTGAGTTGTTACGGCTCCGCTCATCGACGGTAAACTCTGCTGAGTGTTTGCCTTGCAAATGCGCGGGAGGGAAACGTTGATAGAAGTGAAGGGAAGAGGTGAGACGAGAGGAGTAGAATGCGTTCGATGACTGAAACGCACCGGTCAGGATCAATAGCCCGGACTGAACAAAGCAAAGCTGAGGAAGTGTCTTTGTTAAGTCAGTACAGGAAAATTGCAAAGATTTACGTTTTCTCATGAGAATTGCAAGTCAGGTGGGGAAAATTATAAAGTTTGTGTTCTTTAAAGGGACACTGTGTAGTATTTATGGGTTTATATCACCCAAAATCCACTTTTTTTATACATATTATGTGCTCCTGCATTGTCTAGTTGCTGTATAACAGTTTTTGTTTCATTTTCGTAGTGTTTCAAAAAGTCATGTAAAATAACATGGTTGTCGCGGGCCGCTGTTGCATAGCCACTGTTAGCAGCGAGACGCCATGTTTCTACGGGAGCCTGTATGGACAAACCCGAGAGAACAAATCAAGCGTCTCTTTACTTGTAGCGGAAGTCCCGAGCGGATCTTTTTACGCGTTTAGAATGGAGGACCACACGTATTTTACAGCGGATAAAGGAACACCAGTACCTGACCGTACGCCCGCACCACGGGCTTCTTAAACAAGGTAATGACGCAGATACACACTAAAAAACAGTGTTAATTGGAACTTCCGGTCTAGGTCCGCTTTAAGGACACTTAAGCCTGGGTGCTCATGCGACATGGATCTGTGTCGCAGGTGCATCCATGGTGTGTTTACAGTGGTGATATGCGGTAACTGCGTCTCATTGTGCAACATTGTGGTTTTCTACGTAGCCCATGTGAAAAACTGACTTGGTTAAGCTTGGTTGTTTTTTTGTTATTTGACCTATTCTGGCTCTCGACTCAGATGCAGTTTTTAATTTTGGTCCCGATGTAATTGATTGGAGTGACTGGTTTGGAGTGTCCAATTAACCACTGCATGTTTTTGGGTTTTTGAAAAAAACACAAGAAGAAGAAGAAGAAGAAGAAGAAGAAGAAGAAGGAGGATATTCAAATAACAACTGTCAAATTAGACCACAGAAACCCACAATAAGGGAAGATTCAGTGAACACTGGAGTAAGGTTTAAGTACCATTTTTGTTTTGCAATTACATGCATGTGTAGATATGTACTATTGCTTTACACAAACATTCAAATACTCTGTTTCAAACACACACTAATGTTTAAACTGTCACTCGATGAAAATGTTCCGTGAACCTGTCAGAAGATTTTTTTTTACTCTAGAAATGTTAAAATAGCCCATCGACCAGACAGTAACCTGCTACATGATCACTCAGAGTTGATGTATAAGCTGAAATACATGATGCGTGACGCCAGCAGCCTGTTTTCACACTGCACACGGCAGAGCGTGCTCAATTTTACTGCTTATCTCCACTCACTCTCTGGCTTTAGCTGGGATGAGACGGCAAATGATGTTTGAGACTTATGACCGGTGTGCAAAATTATTACAAACAATTCAGTTCCGCACTTTAAAGCGAGTAGGAGGGGAGAAAAAAAAAAAAAATCACAGAATACGAAAAATATGTCATTTTTCATTCAGAGACAGGGAGTGAACACAATGATCGTTTGGTTTGAAAACATTTCATCAGTCGTTGACATTTATTATCATAGTCTCCGTGTTGAGTTCAACAATCTTCCGTCCACTATCTGGATTGTTCGTTCAAACCAGCTGAAATATGCCATATTTATGCAAAAGTGCAAAATAAATTGATTTCACATAACAAATAACCTGCTCAGAGACTGTGATAGGAGGAGAAAGTGCGAGCGCCAGTCGTTAGTCACAGGATAATGTACAGCAAGCTGGTTATTATCACTAAATAAACCCTGACAGTCTGAATCTGAATCTGATTGTATAATGAGAAACACCTGGTCCTGCCGTCACATTACCCTGCTTAGAAGGTACTTAGAAAACAAATTCATCTTTTGAACCATGATATTGGTTTAAAATACCTGGATTAGACGCCTAATACAGGAGCATTCATCAACACAGGACGTGCTCACAATATAAATGTTAATTAAGGTGTAATTAGTGAAATTAATGATGGCTTTGTTCTATTTATGTGTCCCAGTAAGCCCTGTGAGCAAACATGTACAATATGAGCTGTCTACAACTGGCAGCAGTTATTAATGTTAAAGCTCACATAGAGTGGTCCTGTTGCACATATATGTGAGTTATGGAGGTCTACTTACATACATTAACTTGTTTTTATGGTCAAAAACCTCCTAGTTGCTGTAAACGAGCCGATAGAAATCCTCTTTTCTGGCGCTGTTTCCCAGCCGCGATGTTTCAGACTCAACTCTCTCACCCAGGAGACAGACTGTCTTGTGATTGGCCAGTACCCGGAAGTGACAAATTCAGCACCCGCTCTCAGAAGCACAGCTCCCCCCTCTGGAACGGTGGATGCACTGCTACTCATTATCAAAACATTGTTTAAACAGTGTTTAAAAATAGCTTCTTCACGACTCCCCGCCGCAGTCCCTTTGACGACCTTTGACCCGGAGTCAGACCCGGAGTCAGAAGACACTGTCGCTCGTGAAACACCTCCACAACGGACGTTATTCTTCTTCTGCGGTTCAATGTACGCAACCGGATGTGCCCGGACTAGTGCCAGGAGCAGGAGGATCTGCTGTTCTGGAGAACCGGTGTTTACATAACCGGACCGGGTTTTTCCGAGATCTCGCTGAGCCCAAGATTACAATAAAAAACAGCGTTCTCAGCAGTGGCTGAACTGTTTGTTTAGAACCTTCAGGGCTTCTTAAACAAGGTAATGACGCAGATACACACTTAAAAACAGCGTTAATTGGAACTTCCGGTCTAGGTCCACTTTCATAATTGGGGGGCAGCGTCAGACGCAACAACAAAAGCGTCATAAAAACATATCTAACTTTAACAAACACAGACATGCTGCATACCCACAGAAAGGTCAGAAACTCAGCCAAACACTCATATAAACCATTCTTATGTTCACGAAACACAGGTAAAACACAGACGGATCAAACCATTATGATTATGTAAACAAAAGAAAAACTAGACATCCTTTACTAAAACCTCTGTAATTTCACTCTGCTTCATTTCAGCAGCATCAGACTTTGCACAGCTCATGTCCACATGTTGTTACATGACCTCCATGTGTTTTTAAGCTCCTGCTGCATATTTTAAAGGTGATATTTGCTTTAAAATGCAATATTTTTTTTAGGCGAGAGAAAAAAATCCTTCAGTTATGCTGTGCTCCATGTGCATTTTCTCTGACACAGTGGCGTCTACAGTGAAACTTACACCTCTGCTGGAATCTCACAAGTGTTATCTGTATTTTAATACCAAGATAATCCACATAGAGCTTGTAACTGCAGAGATTTACTCTATTTAGTTTGGGCATGTCATTTTTTCGAGCAGGGACTCCAAAAAGAGGGTCAGGGAAGAAGTGGTTAAGGAATCTACACCAGCTCTTGTTTTCTCTTAGATTTGTATTTATTTGTCTGGATTAAATGTTCATGTGCATGTGAATGCCGGGTTGCTTTGTGACAAATTGCCACATGGGGACAAATAAAGTTGTATTGTTGTTTTATTGCATCAACCCCCTGAAGCCACACAGGCTGGAGAAGCTGCTGACTGTGTGGTTATTGGATGACCTGTTTTACCTCCTTAACTGGTTAACCACAGGCAAATTGGATTTTCTTCTCGAATCAGATCGCGAGACACATTGTCTAAGCTGTTATTTGCAAGGAATCTGTGTTTAAAGAATCCACGTCAATGATTTACCATAATATAGGCATAGCTGCTCTGGTGACACGACTTTCACCTGTGGTATGAGACATGCCGGTCCATCAGGATGCGAGGATATTTCGTCTTAATATTAAAGTCATGACAGGCTTGATTCCATCTGCAAATAACTTACTGGAGAGAGCAGTGTGGTTTCTGTTCACTCTGGAGTCAATGTTGTCATTGTGTGTTGAAACTGATGCTAAAAATCTCTATTAAGCAGCCACAGCTCGACTCAAACAACTCCATCCGCCTACAGCGAACTAGAGAAGCATCAGGAAAGGGCATCTGGTGTAAAAAAACCTTTGCCAAATCAAATATGTGGATCACTGAAGACCACAGCCAGCCCAAGGCATAAGCCAACGAAGCAGCTGCTTCGGGCAGCCAGTGGTTGGGCCAATAGTGCATAATGTGTTTTTAACATATTAAATAAATCTAGATATCTTTACCGATATGTAGATATCTAAAAAGTGTTTATCTAGTGTTTTATTTTGTAGTTGAAGCTTGCTCATGAAGTGCTCATTTGTACATCTGCTTTAGTTTTAAAAAACTAATTCAATGAACTGTTTAACCATATCGAGAACGAAGGTTCTTAGGACTCTGGGTTGGCATCCCTGATCTTGCAACGCTGGTTTTCCGCTAACAGGCAGATAGAGACAGTCCCCAATCTCCCCACAACAAGACATTTAACCACTGTGCGAAATACAGGGGGGTCTGGGGGGGGCTAGACCCCCCGATTAACATTTGAGAGCCCCTGAAAGGCTCAAAGGCAAAATTTGAGGGGTGGTCTTAACATGTTACAGTGATCTACATACATACTACACTTTGCATGCTTTCTTATTCTTTACAACGAGACAAAATGTAAAGTATTTTATTTGTAATTTTGTATTTTAATGTTTTCATTAATTGCTTTGCAAATGGCGCTGTAAAAAAGCCCACACATGCCTACACCTGACAGGGAAGCTAGCCAATATTGCAGGGTGGTACCTGGGGTGGTGAAACAGTATTGCGCAACATATGGGAGATGGGACCCACCCTATTATTATTCGCACACTGCATTTACCCATCACAATGACTCTGAAGTTGTTAAATTCAGGTGTCAATCCTGCACAGTTCTGCACACCCTAAACCAGGAGGAGTTTAAAAAGGTTAAAGTTAGCTGTAATAACTTTTTTTTTTTTTAGGCAAAAAAAGAGGATAAAAATTTCTCAAGAAATTAAGCTTATTTTTATTTTGTGAAAATCAATATTGGCAGTGCATCTGAAGAAATTTGAGTGAAAAATATGAAATGCAAAACTACTACTCGTAAAAATTTCAATTATTTTCAAAACTATAAAAAAGAAAAGACAACATACTCTTTTATTCGTCCCACATGGAGAAACGTGAAGTGTTACAGCAGGCAAAAATCACAACAAGATAGAAATGGAAAAAAATAGAATCATGGTAAGGACAAAAGTAAACAAAATGCAAGAAAAATGCCAACACACTATATACAGTATATACAATTGACCTTTTTCTTTTCAGTATTTGTGTTTAATTTTGATAAGAATTTCTTTTGAAAACCGGAAAAAAGGGCCGATTGTTTTGGAAAATAAGGAATGAGATTAAGAAAACACAAAACTAACAACAGATCCTAAGTAAGAGTTCCATGGCAATTGATAGAACTGAATTATACATAGGAATCAATCAATATATGTATCAGATATCAGTCAATAAATGTAAACAATGTCAACACATCCGCTCGTTGTATGTTGCATGTATAAATGTATGATCTTGGCGTACATTTTCTGTGTTTTTTTTCTTTATCCTTGTAAACTGTAAGTGTTATACAAACACCACCTGTTCCATAATGGACACACAAAAACACGTTCATTTCATTAAGCCGCCTACTGGATGCTATGAATTACACAAGGTCGCCTGATCCAGTATAGGTCAGCCAACACTAACCAGAACAGAGGTCTAATCATCCACAATATCCTAACAAATCTGTGAGGCTCTTGGATCCAGTCTGTGCAAACCACGATGCGTGATATATATGTATATATATATATATATATATTTTTTTTTAACAGACCATATCAGCTGTTTTTCCTTGTGTATTTTTCTCTGCAGTCTCTGGTTTCTCGCATTATATAATGTGGACACAGAGGATATATGATAGAAACCAACCTGGTTAGAGGGGCTTTTTTAAAGAATAATAATAATAAAAAAATGTGTTTTATTATTATTATTTTTTTGCACAAAGACCAGCATACAGTTACAAAATGATGTAGTCAGTACAGATATCGCTGAACACATTCAATGTGATGCAATAGCCATAAATTCTTAAAGTATTTTGAATTATCACCCTTTTGCCAAATCCATACCAGCAAATTCAAAAATCAGAAACCCAATATTCCTGGACACACGATTGTATAAACCCTAAAAGTGTAAGACATAAAGCACTATGTGAAGAACTTAGTGTCCTTAGCTGGACTATGAACAGTGTTTGTGTTTTTGTACATTATAATATATGAATCATGTTTTTTATTTACAAAAGTAAGGCTTCTCCAAGCTCACTCCCAGGCTTTGTTTTCACTTGACCATAATTAATAAAAATTATACATAATTGCTGATAGAGGTGAGACGTTAAACTCTTAATCTTGACGAGTTTCCTCCATGGGAGGGCAAACCCCCCCCCCCCCCCAAGCTGCTACCTCCATATGACCTCTCAATTTACCATTACATCGATAATGGGTTCATTCATCAGTGTGAATTGTCTCGGTAATTTTCTGCCCTCACAAAACTAAATGGAAAGATTATTTTAGCAATTTGCAACTGATGAATGACCTATTAAGAGAATCAAGTGTCTGGGGCCGTGATCATGTGCTGCTTTGCCTGCTCGTGTTCTTGTTATGTGGTCAGTCACACATGCATTAGACTCAAAATAGAAAAATGACTTGTCACAGAATGTGATTCTGTTTATTATCCGAATGTTGCTTTGTTTTATTAGTGAATAAATAATATTGGGCAGATTTATTTTTGTTTTGTTGTGTTGTTTCGGGCTTTATGATAGCAGAGATCGATAATACTGTTTAATTTTTATGTAATTGATCTGTTTTCCCTCTTCCCATATGTAAGATTGAGTTCAAACTGTCTCAGGCCAAACACCAGACAAAGAGTTAATGTACAAACTGCTCACAGGAGGATTGAAAAAGGTTGGTTCACAGTTTCCAGTGTCCAAAAGTAATAAAGCGAAGTCCAGAGGTCCAACAGGATTACTGACTGAGGCTCTGATAACACAGAGTATGCAGATGATCCTGTTTATCAAAGGAACACACATTGGTAGAACAGTTAGGGTTTTTAAAAAAAATATTATTAGACAGGAAATGATGACTCTTTACCCTGATTGGCTGTCCCCTGATTGAAGAATTATATGTGAAGTAAGTAGTTTATAGTGACATCTAGAGGAGAGGCTGAAATTTACAACAAAGAACTGCTCCTCTGCTCACCCCCTCCCTTCCCTGAGCGCTACGGTATCCTCAGCCGGTCAAATGTCGTCCTCGTCGTCTTTCTCCGTGGTGCGGGCGTACGGTCAGGTACTGGCGTTCCTTTACCCGCTGTAAAATACGTGTGGTCCTCCATTCTAAACGCGTAAAAACATCCGCTCGGGACGTCCGCTACAAGTAAAGCGACACTTGATTTGTTCTCTCGGGTTTGTCCTTACAGGCTCCCGTAGAAACATGGCGTCTCGCTGCTAACAGTGACAATGCAACAGCGGCATAATATGTATAAAAAAGTGGATTTTGGGTTCATATAAACCCATAAATACTACACAGTGTCCCTTTAAGGCAGGTTCACACTGCACACAGGGAGGGTGTCTGCTGCTATGTTTTACATAGGGATTGCTTTTGAAAGCAATCTCCATCCATCCATCCATTTTCTACTGTCAAACAAATATTTTATCTGAAAAAAATATGTTAGTTTGAATAATAAAACACTGCTGTTGGAATGAATAGCCACGTTTGGAGAGTAAATGTCTCTAAAATAACTATTAGCAAAGATCATCTTTTCTTTTCTTTTTGAAATAAGTTTGCAGTGCAGATGCAGTAAATGCAGTTTCAACATTACATAGTTCATTTTACTCAAGGCTAATTTTAGTTGTAATATTTAATTTTTAGATATTATATCCTGGCCATGCATACATCAATTGTTGCATTTGTCTGTTTCAAAGATGTCAGCCCCATACCCCCATCCTGAAGGCCTCACAATATGCCACCAAACTATACATATTCAAAAGCATTCAGATGGTTTCGCGTCTTCTACATGTAGGTATAATCTGAAGCCTTCGTCCGTGTGTGTGAGACTTCATTTCTGTCGTAAAGTGCACAAAACAGGAATCAGACGTCATTAATTTACACATAGCAGTGTGCGGGAGGAACCAACTCTTTCCTCATATTATGTTCCAGCTGCGAGACGAATGAACTGACAAACTGAGGAGTGACAAAGTTCCTGTTGCAGCTCCATCCCTCACTGAAGTAAACAGAATGAATTAATGTAAAGTAAAAACCAATCTCCAGATGAGAAACTTTCTGTTTTTAAACGAGAAAAGGCTCCAACATTTTTTTCTCCATGTCAGTTATATGCTTCTGTATGAAATAGACAACATATTTCCTTAAAGTTGTCTTTACAGCTGTATCAATATCAATCTCCTGTAAAGTTTCTTTCTCTTTCACTTGTTATTTATTTAACGTGCTTTCCTTTCTCACTCTAGTTGTTGTCTCTAAATGTGGTTAACGTGTTTTTGACACAACTTGTTATGTCAACCTTAATGTCTGCTAAGGTTTATTAGTTATATTATATTATATGATATATATTTGAGCAAATCTGTGTGGACAGCAATCGAACGGTGTTTGTGCAATCCATAACATCCATAGGTTAAAAACACGGACTGTGCAACGAGCGACGACACTGGTCGATCGCGGGAAACAGCGTTTTTCGTTGTTGTTTTTTGAGTAGCTTTTCTGTTTTGACCTGCATTTCCGTTGTGTTGTCTGCTTTTTTGTTTGCGTTTTATGATTTGCGTTTCCGTTGTGAGATAATGTTGTTGTGTTAAATGCTTTTGTGTTCTGCTTGGGGCGGGATTCGAACTGGGGCTAACGGCAGCTCTACCAAGTGAGCTAAAGTGAGTTAATGTTTTTGTGTTGTCTGCTTTTGTGTTTGCGTTGTGTGATTTGTGTTTGCGTTGTGAGTTAATGTTTTCGTGTTTTCTGCTTTTGTGTTTGCGTTGTGAGTTAATGTTTTCGTGTTTCCTGCTTTTGTGTTTGCGTTGTGAGAATTGTGTTTGCGTTGTGAGTTAATGTTTTTGTGTTTTCTGCATTTGTGTTTGCGTTGTGAGTTAATGTTTTTGTGTGTTTTCTGCTTTTGTGTTTGCGTTGTGTGATTTGTGTTTCCGTTTTGAGTCAATGTTAATGTGTTTTTGATTTGCGTTTGTGTTTTTGATTTGTGTTTTGTGATTTGCGTTTGTGTTTTGCACCTCAGGGCCACCGTAGTATCCCCGGTTTAAGCATTTAAACTAGAAATAAATCATGCTGACGTATCCTCCCATGGTTAATTACACAACCCTGGCTGTTTGTGCCTTCTGTGTATTCATCTGTCCTAAAACCATCACTCCTCAGGCCACGTTAATACATAGCAGGGTATTTAGAGAAACGTATATATTTCCCTCCTCCGTTTTTCAAAAATAACATCGTGCACACAAGGATAAAAGCCAAGCAAGCCAATCAGAATCCTCCGAATCAACTACAACAAATAACACGAGTGACGCTTGAGAATCAAAACACCGTTTCTTTCCAGTCGACACGACGACAACACATAACCAGCGTTTTCAGAAAAACTCTGAACACTTTGGCCGGAGTTTTTAGAAATAACAGTTTTCTGTGATAAAAACATTTTCTTTATGGTTTCGGTCTTCAAATATAAACATCGAAATAATATTATTTTTTCAATTATACACTGTTCTACATATCCACATATTGTACACAGTCCATCAGTCTTATTTCACCAGCCTTATGTCATGGGAATTTGCCTTTTTCGTAGTAAAATAAATAGTGGAGCCTTTGGGGTAGAGCAGAGAATGCTCTACCTGTCTGTAAGCATTTTTTACTGAAACATCTTCTTTGAGCTATGACCACTCACTCCCGATTTTTTGTGTCAAATCTTTCAGCGCACATTAACTCGGCTGAAACGAAGTATGACATGCATCTGCTGGACAGGAAGAAAGTCTTGTGTGATTTTCCACAGCAGGTCTTCCCCCTCATTCACCGCAAAGCCAGGGCTGTTCAAAGTGCTTATAATGACAGCTCAAACAAGGTGTCTTGTCTGGGAATAAAGATAAGAGGGCAAGTGTGTGTGTGTGTGTGTATTTGTGTGTCTCTTGTATCTCTTTAGGGACATTTTCTGACATTAAAACCAAGACCAAAGACCAAAACCGATTGGCCAAGTAACCAATTGGTTAAGTTTAGGGCTCATTTTAAAATTGTGGTAAAGTTAAGTTTATGGATCAAGCTTTTTTAGGCTGTTCAAATGAATGGAACTCAAAGCATGTCCTTAAAAGTATAGCTGCACAAACGTGTATGTGCCTGTATTTGTTACCTATTGAGGACCTTTTCTGGTAGTAGTCCTAATGGAGACTAAGGCCACGTCCCAATACCTCCCCTAACCCTAAATTTTGCGCGTTCACATATAGGGGGCGAGCAAGGGGGAGTGCAATTTTGCCCTTATAATCAACCCTCAAAATGTTGTGAGCTCTGATGCGGGCTTAAAACGAAGCGGAAGATGAAATTACCCATGATGCTTTGCGAATTCAGCGAGCCTGCTGTTTTTTTTCCAACAAAAATGGCGGCCACATCTGCAGAGGAACAATTCCGTTGTGATATATTTCCGCAAATAAGCACGTTACAATGTCGAAATGTGTTGTGTGGAATATGTTGGTTTGCTATACATCCAAAGGACCGTCGAGCTTTGAACACTAATAATAACAGCTAGCTAACTAGCTAACTAGCTGGCTGACTCTCTCGGGGCACTCAGCAGGTAGCCGCTGGCTAGCTCTGCTACATCTGGGTAGTTTTGTCAGTGTTTTGGGGTGTGTGTACCGGCGCTCACTTGAACACGAATACCCTGGACTTGTCTGATTTCAATCACATTCGTGATTTAGCGTTTACGTTGACGGAATAAAACAAACACAGCAAACACAACAGGCAACACAACAGCTGGATCCACCAGCATTTTTCCTGAATGAAAATGGTAGCACGCTCCACGGTAGGATTGTCAACATGTGGCGTAGGTTAGCATGTTCGCTACGTTCACTACGCTAATTTGCATATCGGGGTGTCCCAACTCCATAGGGAAGCCACTTCCTTCAAGAGGGGTATTTACGGTTGAAACCAAGTGAAAATTTTAAGGGGGATAAATGGGACAGGACCTAAAACCTGGTCCTAATGACTGAGCAACTCGTTGAGTTTATGGCTAACATTTGAATTGTGGTTAGGTTAAGTTTAGGGTTAGACGTGAACTGGTTATGGTTAAGGTTTTGGGATAAGGCCTTGGGCAAGCTGTCCAGATGAGGGTAAGACAGATGACATAAATGAGACTAAGAGAGAGAGAAAAAACATCATGGAAAATTGCCAATATTACTCACAGCAGAATAATTTAATGTATGGTTCTCATCAGAATTTATCTATTGCCCTTTCGCTCGTTCATTAAACTTTTCCTCCATCGTCTTTTCTTAGGAGATCAAATTTATCACCAGCGTTCTTTCAAAAGCAGCGTAACACTGCATAAATACCAAACTCAAAAAGGTCAAAATTACGAAACCAATAAATTCAACAAGTAAAAATAAAACATCGCGAAGAAGCGTAGCCTTTAACATCGAAAAACAGAGAAGCACCTTTCATTCAGTTCATATGCAGCGAACAGGTGGTGAGGTAAGAACAGACACTGGGATTAAAGATGTCACATTTGTGTGTAATCTATAAAAAAAAGTTTTTAGCTCACTGCTAAAAGATTATTGCAAACTGCACAGGGAATAAACCTGAGCTGAGCTCTTCACAAAGGCGATCTCTTTGTGCTGTGTTTTATGTTCTCTCCTAAAACACCTCAGATGCGTCACAGTCTTCCTCCCAGGACACTCCTCTTTTCTCTGCATGTGAGTCAGCCATTATTTATTTTATTTTTTTGCAATTTTACTTCTGGACTATAGTATTTCTCAGGTTTGACAGGTCAAATCTTGTTTTGACAAATAAACTACTCTCAATTGTTGTCTTGAACCGTCTTCTATTCTAAAGGGAGTTCTTACAGGCGTTTTTTCAGACTGTATGAGCGCTGGAAAATGTCTTATTTCTCAGGGACTTAAAGGCATCTAGCATATCTTTCATATTCTTAATATTCCTCCAACTGCTATTGGTTTTGACAGTATTGTGTACAGGCACGTTGGCTACACTGCTTCCTGTATGCGGTGTAGGAACGTTGCTGGGCAACATGATATCTGAAAACGGATAGAATCTTAAGGACCTGATCGACTTAATCAGCAACTGACAATGGTTTGAATGGTGCATACATTTGTCTACATATAAAACATATAGCTCCAGCTATAAAATAGATGAATACATGCATTACGGTATTACTTTGATAATTAAAAGTGCAGAATTAATAAAAATTTAAACAAAATCTTTTCACAGCACACCCTTTTGATTTTAGTCTCCCACGTAATGAGATAAACAGGCCAACGCAAACGTCATTATGTTACTCTTGGTACAATCTGGCACAAGATCCGTTTATTCTCGTTGCTAATTGCTAAGTTGTGCAGCTCCTGGAGCATTGGCACGATCCTGTGTTAATTTATGCAAATGTGGGAGGGAAGAGGTGTCGATTGGTGCTGCGGATGCCTCTCACTGTAACACTGCCATAGTGCAGGACAGCGAGGGTTAATTTAATTGAATTCAACTCCTTGCTGCTCAGTAATGTGAACAAAACTAAATCTAAACTTTACAAAAACACATTTTTGTTTGGTTTTTCTTCCTCGGATGTAGGATAGATGCAGCACTTGGCCACTAGGGGGTGATTCTGGTTGCAAAAACAACTGTGGGAAAATGATGTCAGTAAATATTTTCGCATGAATTTAATAAATGTGATTACATGTGAGTCAATGTTATTTTAATTCTGGTAGCCTGATTATTACTCTCAGGGTTCCTAACGCAGCATGGAAAAGTATGGAATTTAATTAGAGTAATTTCCAGGTCTGGATAAGTATGGAAAAAGGGAAAAAAGTATGGAAAAAATGTTTGTGTTGTTTCCAGACTATTATCTCACTTTTTTAAATTAAATATATTAATAAATCAAAACAAGTGACTAACACAACATAGCCGGCCTGTAGAATGATATGAAACTAATCAAGCTGGCTGTAGAAAGGTGTGGAGTTACCATGGTTACTGTTACTGACTGCGACTCTCATTTATTTATCATTTTCCCTATACGTGTCGTCGAGGGCTGGCTTCACGAAGAATGAGTGAAGGATTTTAAAACCATTTATTTACATAATAATCATCTAACAATTGCTATTCAGGTGTTTAATATCGGCTGAAAAATCCTTTGAGAAGTCTGGAAAAGTATGGAATTTTGAAATGGAAATGACTCTTGTACTCTTTATACATTTTATAAAGACTTTTTTTTGTTATGTTCATATTATTGCAGAGATTAGAAACAGCTGCCCACGAGGACAAGAATATAAACATCTGTGTCTCTGTCACAATGATGTTTTACACGATAACGCTCTGATACTTGGATGGACTCAGTGTTTCAGGACGAGTGCCTGCATCAGATGTATCGATTATCCGGTGATGGTATCCAAAATTCGGCAGCGCGAAGCCGTGAACTCGCCACAGACAATCTGTCATCTTCTGATGGGAGGATGACAGGCCTGCTTGGAGATTAGCAGAGAGGGCTATCTTGCTGCTGGCACCTTGTTTAGCTCTGCACCGAAGAGATGATGTCTGGCCCTCGGATGGCTCGACATGGAGTGGCGTCCGTGTCCTTTACTCCACCCGAGAGGGGCCTGGGCAGAGAAAAGGAGCCGGGGGGGGGGGGGGGGGGGGGGGGTGGGGAGAAGAAAAGGTGGAAGTGACCAAGATGGCTTTCATATTGCTGAAGATATGTGGGGTCACATGTTGCAAAGTGACCAGTGAGGTGGCTTTTACACAAAGATATAGGGGCTCTTGAGAGACTGGGTTTTATGGCCTTTGATTATGGTCTTTGAAGAAAGGCTCAAGTTGGCTCCATCTTGAACGAGCTGATTCCCTTCACCATTATATGAATGAATATGAATGAATGATATGCATTTTTATGAAGAATGATGTTTGTATTGCTGTCAGATGTTTGATTAAAGCCTTTTTTTCCCCCCTTTACGTAATATTATTGAGTTGTTGAGATGATTAGAAACGACTGAGGTTGCAATCAAGTCAGTGACCAGGGCAATAATATAAAGTGTCATTCATGTTGTTTGTTCCCCTTTTTCTGACATTTCTGTTAGCCGATGAAGCTCTGATACTTACTTGTGCAGACTGCTTGGTCCCCAAAGTTCAGCATCACGCAGCACGGAGCAGATGATCTGTGTAGGAGTATGCTTTGTTGCAAGTGGCATTTTCTTATATTCATTTTGGAGATGTGAAAAATCAGAAGAGAGGCACGATTCACTGCACAGTACATTTGCCTCATAACTTCCTCACCTTCCCTGGACACAGAAGATCGTGCTACGAGAGAAATTCGACATGATCGTCGGTAACGTGAATTACAGATTCCAGAAAACACGTTCCCTTACAGTAGCAGTATTATAACTCATGTCGTTATGTCTCGTGTCGTGTGATTGGTGCACTGGACGGGGTCGTACCTATGTTCCCCGGGTCCTATTTTCCCCCGATCGGGGAGCATCGGACCTTTTTTTAAAAAAAGGGTCCTATGTTCCCCGTTTTACCCAAAAAAGGTCCTATGTTCCCCACTTTGTGGAAGCCTGGGTGTGGAGCTCCAGGGTAAAGGGTTAGGGTAAGGGTTAGGGTTAGAGAGAGAGAGTGAGAGAGGGAGTTTCCCGGTTTGTTCACGACCGGCATAGGACCTTTTTTTAAAAAAAAAGGTCCAATGTTCCCCGGGTCCTTTTGGGTGAAATCGGGGAACATACAAAGTGGGGAACATAGGACCCTTTGGGTGAACAACGGGGAACATAGGACCCTTTTTTAGAGAAAGGGTCTTATGTTCCCCAGTCACATACAAAGCGGGGAACATAGGACCCTGGGAACATAGATACGGTCCCCACTGGACTGCACATAGATCTGCATCAAATCTCACAGGCATATGAAGAGAGATTTTACCTCTGCAGTGTACAACTTTTTTTTATATGAAAATGAGAATTAACTTCTTGAACTGCAAAAACGATGATGTGTAGCAGTAGTAGTGGTTAGTAATGAGGAGCTAATTTGCAAAAACATAACTGTGAATTTTTTTTTCCATTCTTGCTTATGACATTCAAATGTGGTGAAATCCAACCTCAGTTTGATTAAGATTACAAACAGTATAAAAACAGTAACTTTGCTCAAATCAGCTCTACAACTATTTATATTGGGCTACTTACGCATTCAGTGGATTCGCTCGTATCTGCCAGGCTTTTTCTCTGATCTTATTAATAGTCGCTCTATAACCTTTTTTTTTTTTAATAACTCTTCATACTCTTCAACTCTTTTACGAGCTATTGTTTGCATGGTGAAAAATATACCACACGTCTTCCTCTATAGCTGCAACAATGTGATTGACATCAGGTCTATACATCAAAAAGTCATGAACGTGCACTTACCAGCATTACTTACAGTACACCTGGCTCGACCAACCACTTCCTGGTTTTGGCATCGCAACAGACTAATACACACCTTCTCAGATATCCTTGAAATCTCGATTATACTTTTACACACTTTCCCGCTGGTATTGACAATCATCTTGAGCCTCTGTATTGGCTGCTTCTGAGCTTCAGAATCAATTTTAAGGTCCTTTTTACTGTTTTTTAAAGCTCTCGATGGCCTTCTTATTTATCTGATTTTTATTTTACCTTATGGAGCTTCTAGAACCCTTAGGTCTCCTGGTCCTGGTCGTTTAATAATCCACAGAGTAAAATGGGAGGGGAGCTAGGTTTTTGTTACTGGAGCTCGGGTTGTGAGACGCAGCACAACATTCATATTTTTTTGTCAATGAACTCGAGACCCAGCTTTTAAGTCTGGCTTCTAATAACTATATTGTATTATTTTCTGAATTTCATTTTGTCCCTCCAGGGTTCGAGCACACAAATTGTTTCCTCACTGAAGCTAGTGTTTCCTGACAGTTTTGTCTTGTCTCTTTTAATATCCCACTGTTGTCTCCATGTCTGTGACTCACGGTGAGGCAGCTTTTAGCTGACAGATCATGTTTGTGTCTACGAGGGTGTCGGGGCTGCAATGGGGGAATTGGAGGTGTGGTTTTGATTTTTATCATGTAAAGCAGTTTGTGCCACTGTCTGAGGTAATCTTGAATGATCTGTTTGTCTTTGATGTAATAACGTGTGATGTAATATTTGTTCAAAAATTCTTCTTCTTTCAGCTTCTCCCTTTGGGTTTTTACCACAGCGGATCATCAGCCTCCATCTTGTCCTCTACTTTTACACCAAATGTCCTCATGTCCTCCTTCACAACATCCATAAACTTATTCTGTGGCCTTCCTCTTATCCAGCAGCTTCATCTTCAACATCCTTTGTCCAATATAATCACCGGAGCTATCCCTCAAATATGCTCATTTTAAATCCTGGTCACTCTTAGTGAAAACCTGCATGTCTGAAAGTTTCCAACTTGTTTGGCATGAAGTCTGAAATTCAGTTACCCCCCCAAAACAAACACATTTAGAAGTGGTTTGAGGACATGTGGCACATTCTGTCCTGAGGGTGGATTACAGACCACCTGCTCAGCTGATGTCCTCGGCAGATTCACATTTTTGTACTTCTCATCTCAAAACCTTTTATTTCCCCTCCCTAATGGTTTAAAGCCAGATTTGACAATGCTTTTTTTTTTTTTTTACAGTCCCCTGATTACCAGGTATTTACCTGGCAAATTCATGGTAACACAAAAGTGTTTCTAGGTAATTACCAATGGTAATAAGAAAGTAAATACAAATACTGGGCATTTACCTGGTAACTATAAAGTAAATTATAGTGTGTTATTCAGTTATAAACTGATAATAAGCAGGTAGCTACAGTCCCCTAATTACTAGCTATTTACCCAAGGGGTAACCTAACCCTAACCCAAACTATGTGTGTATTTTGGCAACGGTTTCACTGTATTTACTTTCTTATTACCCTTTGTAATTACCTAGTAACACTTTTGTGTTACCATGAATTTACCAGGTAAATACCTGGTAATTAGGAGACTGTAAAAGAAAGCGTTACCCCAGATTTAATCACATGTGGGAGATGCATCCAGGATGCCATCTCTACAACTCTACAACCCCTCCCCAATATGTATCATTGCATATTCTATTTCATCGCTCTAAAATAAATCACACGTGCATCCGCAGTGTAAAGAAAATGACCACCAAGTCCTCTGTGATCCTCCTGCCTAGCTTTGTATTCTGAAATCAAGTGTCAATGCAGCTATGGGAGCTCATCCTCCAGAGAGCAGATATAGAGATATTCTGTGGTGAAGAGCCCCCGCTGACCTTATTCTGGGAGAGGCTTTGCTAGGTCTGGTGCTGTTTGGTCAGGGTAGATGGCTGGGGCTGCACCTATAGGTGGGTATTATAATTCATGCAGCTTTACACACCAGCCAGGGATAAGCTCACCCCAAGGTCAGAGAGCTGTGAGTGGAATACTCATCGGGAAGTCTGGGCTTATTTTCACATCTCTGCAGGATCCGTCTCCATCTCCTCTCAAATGAGGAAAGATTCTATATAAGATGTGTGGCAGAGCTCCAGCATTTGCCAAGGATGAAAATCCAGGTTCTGCTTTTATTGATATTCTTTATGTTTTTCACACTTAACGTGTGGAAAATCCTCCAGAATAATCCTTTTGTGACTTTGCCTAAATTGAATACAGCCACTTCTTCAATAGCAGGTACAAGTATTTTTGCAGTTTACGTATGTCGACCTCATGGAAATCATTATCCCTTCAGCCATGCAGTTTAAAAAAAAATTCAAATTTCATTATTATAATTTTAGCCATATGCTTTCTGTAGTGTGGGAGTCAAACATGCATTTTTTATCCTACATGTATATTAGATAGACATCACCATGCATCTATAATGTTACTGCAAAGCTGCCAACACCCAAGCCCACATGCATGTTACAAGGTGCACAAAAAAGTAAAAGGGAAATAAATCCTCAATGACACACACAAACACACAAACACACACACACACAAACAAACAAGCAAACTGAAGGAGATCCCAGGGAAAACACTGACAAGTGTGTTTACTATAGCCCGAGGTGACACGGAAAACAGAAACAAAACAGAAACGGAACGCTCTCTAGATATCCATGACAATAACAACAAATTGACAGAGTTTAGGTCTCATATATTATTCATGTTATTCGATAGGGTTGTAGGCAAAACTACATGGGAGATAAACTCTGCTGAGAATACAGAACATCTTGGATGTTTGTATGAAAGGAGCTGCTTCCTCTAAGGCTCGCTGGATGTGTTCATCAGTCACATTTACTGTATATGTGTGTAAGAGACACCTGCTCCTGTTTAATGCAGCGGAGCTAAACTAGGCAGAAATATATTATGGTGCTATACATCATTGATGTTGATGTATATGGGGAGTTTTGGGGGAAACCATATCTGCAGAGTCCATTCAGATATTTCTTATGTTTGTGATAGATTGAATGTGTATTTTTTTTTTAAAGGGTTTTGTATGTAGCCGTGTTGTTTAGCCTGCAGGCTATATATTCATTTGTATGTTTTTTGTTGTAAGATTTAAAGTTCAGTCACTAATCCTTAGTGTGGTTTCTGTTTCTATTTTAACCCCAGGAATGTTTTTCCTCAGCTGAGAATTTTGGCCTTTAAGTGCAGACGAGGCGTCACATTGGGGTTAAATCTCTCTCCGTCTCTATGGTAGCAAGCAATGACAAATGAGCAGCTACACTGGACAGAACATTTTGCCTCATAGAGAGAGGAAAATTACAACCAAAAAACACCTGCATCTGCTGCCTCAAACCCATGGTTACCTTGAGGTTTTAGGGCACATGTTTAAATATGGGATAAAACATAGAGAGACTATTGGACTATTTTGTTGTCTTCTGACTGTGAGATCAAGTGTGGTTCTGTGGACAGGAGATTATTATTTGATTAAAAATGCGATGGAAAGTATAGGTATGAGAATTAAATTGGTGAAAATATAGAAGATGAGATGAAAAGTGTGGAAATAAAAAATGTAAAGCTCACATAGAGCATATAGTGGTCCTGTTGCACATGTTAGTTATGGAGGTCTACTTACATACATTAACTTGTTTTTATGGTCAAAAACCTCCTAGTTGCTGTAAACGAGCCGATAGAAATCCTCTTTTCTGACGCTGTTGCCCAGCCGCGAGATTTCAGACTCAACTCTCTCACCCAGAAGACAGACTGTCTTTTGATTGGCCAGTACCCGGAAGTGACATATTCAGCACACCCGCTCTCAGAAGCGCAGCTCCCCCCTCTGGAACGGTGGATGCACTGCTACTCATTATCAAAACATTGTTTTAACAGTGTTTAAAAATAGCTTCTTCACGACTCCCCGCCGCAGTCCCTTTGACGACCTTTGACTCGGAGTCAGACCCAGAGTCAGAAGACACTGTCGCTCGTGAAACACCTCCACAACGGACGTTATTCTTCTTCTGTGGTTCAATGTACGCAACCGGATGTGCCCGGACTAGTGCCCGGAGCAGGACTATCTGCTGTTCCGGAGAACCGGTGTTTACGTAACCGGACCAGGTTTTTTCAGAGATCTCGCTGAGCCTGAGATTACAAACAAGGTCATGACGCAGATACACACTAAAAAACAGCGTTAATTGGAACTTCTGGTCTAGGTCTGCTTTAAAATACACAGATTACAATGAACAAATAATAGACACAGATAAAATGGAGTCAGTCCATAGAGATCCAGAGATATATACAGGATTACGTTTTGCTACTATTAGGACACATTGGCATGTGGACTAGCGGAGCTGGGAATCAAACCCAATGCAGATTCAGATTCAATTGAATGAACTCATTGTTTATTTCTGTCATCATATGTTGGGTCCATATGTATACATTCAAAAGCGAATGTTTGATGGACATTTAAAGGCGCCATATGTAAGAATGTGGCCAAAAAACGGTTACTACATTCAAATTCAAAACACTGAGGTCTTTTAGGTTTCGTTTTCTGACGTAACTGGCAACCCGTGGTTGCTCGGCAGCTGAGACTCAACTGACAGCAATGATTGGGAGACGGCGGTAGGTGGCGCCACATGCAAAAACATGCTTTCAAAACATAAACATGACTTGCAGTCTGCAAAATGTTTTTTTTAATGCTAATATTTTAGCGGTACTGTTGTTGTTGGTGAGTTCAGTTTGTTATATGAACATTATTCCTGAGTCTCTGTGACATATTAGGAGGATTTTATGGCCAGTTGCTTTAGATTTATTACATAATGCACCTTTAATAAATAAATAAATAAAAAGAGAATTGCAAAAAGAAAATGAAAAAAAAGTATGAAAGATTTGAGGATTGCAATGGACATGGATTGTGTGTTCCCTCAATCACTTACTCCAGTAGCAGTAGTGACAATTTACATTCAAGTGCAGTACGAATATTGTAGTGACTGCAGGAAGAGGAACTCTAAAGGCTGAGCTGATGAGTGAATTGGAAGCAGGTGTGCTGATTCCATGCTGGAGGTATAGATGCAGGAGAGAAAGGAGGAGACGCAGGTGGAGACCGGGCATGACCAGTTTCTATTATTACTTATTATTACAAATAAGATGATATTGCGATAATGTAATGCGTCATGTTGTGAGTGGGTCTTCTTCAAAGTGGAAGGTTGGGGGTTTGAGCACAGGCTCCACAAATCGACTCGCTGATGTGACTCCCCTGGGCAAAAACACCTAATACGGTAAATTTGGTGCGGAAGGGTGTGATAGATCAATGAATGGGTGAATTGGAAAAACTGTCACGTTTTGGGCGGTTATCAAGAATAGAAGGGTACAATATTATCAGAGACCATTACAAGTTAAAACTTTACCCCTCAAACCTTTAGTTTGTAAAATTTTCCAACCAAACGAAACTCGGCTGGATTCAAAATGACAGAGAAAACATATCACAGACTGCGATTATCGCATGTTCCTTGAAATATTTGAGTATATGTTTTATTAACTCTCTTTTAATGAATTTAATGGACCTGGAGGCTCTACTGTTTAACAATCAACACGATGTCTGAAAACAAACAAGCAGACCCAACACTGTCAGAAAGGAGAAATCACAATGTATATTATGGAGTTTCTTTGTTGCGGTATGACATACAAATCCAATATGTGTATGTATATAAAGTCAATTAAAGTACATATCCACGGGGAAAATGATTATTGGTGAAACCACCAAAGCGGAAGCAGCGGAAAACTATTTCATTCTGTGGTGGCTGCAGCAAATACAGTACATGGCTTCGGGGGTTGTGTTGTTCCTGCAATGCATGAGAATCCTGCAGGGTGAAAATCACTGGATTTTAAGAACTAAAACCCAGACTAGGCTTTTTGTCTGTCACCATTCTCACCTATTTTTTAATAAAAAGTGACTGACCTTAATGCTGTGTAAATACTGATACACCTTTTTCAGATTGTTCACAGCTTAACCTTCTGTAGTGACAGAGTTAGATACATCCCTTACACTTATTATTATTATTATTATTGTTGGGGAAATACAGACAATCTTGCTTTGCATCCAATGTGATATTTCTGCACAGTAAAGCAGCATAACAGTGCTAACTCTTTACATTTAACTCTTCGTAGTATGTTGACACAAACTGAGTTAAATATAACCCAATTGTATCTTGTCCATATAGAGAATCAGAGTGAATTTGACACTTTTAGAAATAAAAGTCACATTTACCATGTAGAAGAAGGCAATGAATGATCACATCATCCTGTTTGAGGTGTAACAATTTCACATTTCAGTGATTAGCGTCCAGTTACCGTGGAAAACATGGGTTCTGCTTCAGTGAAGGGACACACCATGCAGACAGAAGTGGTCTGCATGTAATTTCACGCAAATTATCTTGGGCCATGCACTCTTAATAATAAAAGGGTTCTGAAAGGGTTCTTTTACAAGGGCTGAGGTTCTACCAGGAACCATTTGCTTCTGAAAAACCCTTTCCCAAAGAAATGGTTTTTCCCAAAGAATGGGTTTTTTCCAAACAAAGGGTTTTTCAAGGGTTCTTGGTAACACTAATGGTTCCAGTAAGAACCATTTTGATCCAGAGAACCCTTTAAAACCACTTTCCTGAATGAAGGGTTTTAAAAGGGTTCTTGGTGGAACCCTCCAAAAGGGTCCCAGGTGGAACCTTTATAAAAAGGATCTACCTGGACCCCAAAAAGGGTTCTCCTATGAGGACAAGCCGAAGAACCTTATATGGTTCTAATAAGCGCTTTTATTTCTAAGAGTGTAGGAACAAGGTGGATACTGAGGCCCATAATACATTATATACAGAAGAATAAACAAATCTTCAGATGAAAAAATCTGCTTCATGGAAAAATAGTAATTAAAATCCTAATTAACCTGAAAATGTATCTACATGACTGTCATACACGCAGATAGAATAAAAGTACATTACTTCAGGTCAACAAACTGCCTCACATGGTGATTTACTGGCAGTCACAAGGAATAGAAGAGCTTAACAGAGAAAGACAAGTGATTACTTTTTACTGTGAGTAGAGCCTTATATATCATGCCTCATCATCGCCTGCCCAAACATTGATTTTCCTCATATCAACAAATTAACTGTCTGTCTCTCCCACTGTATACGCTGTAGATCTACTCACCCCATACCTTGACACCATGCTTCACGTTGTCGGTGTCACAGCAATTGGCGCATTAGTGATAAAGATCGCTATCACAGTAACCAACAGGTGAGGCTGTAATGAAGTAATAAATAACGTCATTAACTGAGATTTTTTTTATCTCACAGCAGAGCCTTAAAGGAGTTAATCCATGAACATGTGATTTAGTTTCTGATTGTGTGACGTTTGTGGTCACTTAGGACAGATCTCATGTAAGAGTGCCCGGTGCATGGGTTCGCAATCATAATTATGATTTCCTGTTTTTACGTGCCACGGTGCTGAGTGAGGCATCCTGTTTCTTTGTGTGCTTTGTGGGTCCGCCCATGTCTGCTTATTCCACAGGTGCCTCGACTCAGCAATCGAGTGGAAGTGCATAAAGCTGAGGAAAAGCTGGTACGTCGCTCTCTCTCTCTCTCTCTGAAGATATGGTGTCAGCCTGTGAGCCACTGAGCGGTGTGTGTGGACTCTGTGCAGCCTGGGAAGCTGCGTGTTTTCTCCATTCAACCTGGTACGACGGTTACTTTCTCCGGTGGAGAAAGTGTGATTGTTTTACTTTAGTGGTTTAAGTCTGGTTCGTTCTGGCTCTTTAAGTAAACTGTGTTTTCCTCTCTCTTGTAGGCCCTACAGATACTTTTGGAGCAGCTGATATTTTATTACCTCCCACCAACGCCACATATCGTAAACATGTAAATATGTATGGGCTGCAATCATGTGTGAAAAATATTTTTTAAATGTATTACATTTCATGTAAAATTATGAGCTTGTTTTAATTGCGATTTAAAGGTGAAGTAAGTAGTTTATAGTGACATCTAGAGGAGAGGCTGAAATTTACAACAAAGAACTGCTTCTCTGCTCACCCCCTCCCTTCCCTGAGCGCTACGGTATCCTCAGCCGGTCAAATGACGTCCTCGTCGTCTTTCTCCGTGTCAGCAGATGAGGTTCGTGAGGCGAGGGAGAGGGCGGAGCTACCGCGGCCGTAGCAGACGAAGCGGAGAGAGAGGAGGCGGGACTTCCTGCTACAAGTAAAGCGACGCTTGATTTGTTCTCTCGCGTTTGTCCTTACAGGCTCCCGTAGAAACATGGCGTCTCGCTGCTAACAGTGGCTATGCAACCGCGGCCCGCGACCATGTTATTTTACATGAAACACTACGAAAATGAAACAAAAACTATTATACAGCGACTAGACAATGCAGGAGCACATAATATCTATAAAAAAGTGGATTTTGGGTCATATAAACCCATAAATACTACACAGTGTCCCTTTAAGTGTAGTTCCATATCATAACATGCACTTTTACTTTGAAATCCTGTGAATATCGTTATCATGAAGAAATATAGTCATGTGATTTTAAGCTCCCTCTCCGACTGAACAGTTTTTTTTTAGGTCATTTGAGTTTGAGAGCCCTGATCTAGAACTGCTCTTTAGTAGAAATCCAACGAACTGAAGGAAAGAATGACTCCTGCAGATGTTTGCGCTGTTGAACTCGTCCGTTTGATAATGAGTAGCATTGCATCCACCGTTCCAGAGGGGGGAGCTGTGCTTCTGTGAGCAGATGTGCTGAATAGTATTGGCCAATCACAAGACTCTGTCTTCTGGGTGTGAAAGTTCACTCTGAAACATCGCGGCTGACGAACAGCGTCAGAAAAGAGGATTTCAATCGGCTCGTTTACAGCAACTAGGAGGTTTTTGACCATAAAAACAAGTTAATGTATGTAAGTAGACCTCCATAACTAACATATATGTGCAACAGGACCACTCTGTGAGCTTTAAAGGTCTCTTTCACACAAAATGATCAGCTACAGTTTACCCAGGATTTAGAAACTGCAGGTGAACACACTAAAAAAAAAAGTTGCAAATGCAACAGAAGGAAAACAACTCAGTGTTCAGTGACAATATCAGAGTCAAGTATTTGCAAGAGTATGCAGGTTTTTTGAGAAAAGGGTATAACACAAACACAAAGAGAGTGAAGAAAGGTTCTGTGTTTGTTTTCAGTCCTAATGATGACTTTAGCAGTAAAACTGGTAGAAAGACTCTGGGCTGGATCAGAGTGCATATTAGATGTTTCAGGACGTACGGCTGGAGGAATACCATACACACCACCATGTTTTTTGGACCAAAAAGTTGTAAGAGGATGTTCTTTCCTCTCATCTGGGTTCAAAAGGCACAGACTGCTCTTTCCCTTTGTATGACCAATTTAAATATCCATCAATGTTAATTCAAGTAATTCTCTTTGTTATTTCACAAAAGCAGAATTCAGAAACTACAAGGATAAAAGAAAAAGTGAGGTTTCATATACTTATTTCTACGTTCCATTTGTAGTTGGAAATCTTCGGTCATTCAAGGGGAATGCCCTGGATTTCCAAATCGGAAACATGGAGCCCTACTGTTGTATTCTCGTCAGAATAAATCAGTCATACATGTACTACTGTTTCATTTTTATGACATGTATGACACTATTGTCCTTCTTAAGTTTTCTTATTTCTGAGCCAGATTTTTGGTCAGCTTCTGCTTCCTAAACCTTTTGAGATATCTCCACCGGTCCAACTCTGGAGCATCCGGCCGGAACCGGTGTAGTGTGCAAATTGAAGATAGTGTTCCTGACCCTTGTCGTTCTTCCGCCATATTGGATTGATCCAATAGAGCCTGATCCATTTTTTCTTGTCATTAAGAAAAGGTTTTCCATTAACATGACATTGTTTCAGGACATTGACACAAAAGGACTCCAAAGGCTGCAGTACATATGTCAGGCCTGTACGTGGCACTGTAATGCTGTGTCAGAAATACACCAACACTGAAGAAGAAGATGTTGAGCATGCACATGTGCGCTGTGTACATTTTTTTTTTTAGCTTTATTTGAATAAGTATACTTTACATTTAAAGAAACAGAGACAGGAAAGAAAATAAACAAGAAGAAAAAGGCGTTTTCCAAGTGTAGCTTTTTGCGAATTTCCCACTCTGGGAACCATTTACCAAACATTTTGGTCCTCCCACAATGTTGTTTCTGTGTGGATAAAACACTGATAAATACAAACCGTGAGTCATTTTTGCATGGACAGCCCCAAAATGTGATAAAATACAGCTAATTTTTTTTTACCCGTGTTAGGAATATTATAAAATGAAACCTCATACAGCTCAGCATTAGGTTTTTATCAGTGAAAATATATGTTTATTATGGCAGACTTATCTTTCAAATTGGTTGTGGGTTTGATTCCCAGCTCTGCTGGTCTACGTGCCGATTTGTTCCTGGGCGAGACGCTTAACCCCACATTTCTCGTGACGGCAGTGCAAAGCTTTGAGAGGTCATCAAGCCTAGAAGCTTTATATAAATACAGACAGTTACTGGTTTATCATGAGAATGGGCTCGAATCCCTGCGTGGACTAAACAAAGCACATGTCCAACATCCTTTTCGCTAACGAACAGTGGATGAATAGTGAATGTCCATTGCACGCTGTTGAATCGCTTTCTCAATTGTCCACCTCTCAAAAAGCAGCGTACCCCTGCGTTGCAGTCCTGCGGCTCATCCCTTCACCAGCTCTCGTGTTTTGCTGCCTCACCTGTTGTCTCTCGTCTCATTATCGGTGTCTTGTCGTGTCTTTAAACCCCCCTGCCTTTGCTGTTGTTTTAGATGCCCCCACGCTGCCTTGACAGTGATTTCATAGTTAAAACGTTTCACCTGTAATGTTTTAGCCACAGGCTGCTGCCAGGTGTCTCCGTGTGGGCTGTTACCCAAGTGTGACACCGGTTCACTGTCATTGTGCTGATTTATTTAATTAATTGGTTGCGCTAATGCTTTTGAATAACAATGTACCTCACTCAACGAGTCTCCTGACAAGGAGTAGCATGTTTAATTAAATTTTACTGAAGGGAACTTAATGGGATGCGGTATCAATGGGTTATGTGTTGCTGTTCAAATCTTCATATGTGAGAAGCAGCTGACAAGGGTTGTGATTAACAATCTGCTCAAAAATACAAATGACATTAATATGCACATTCATTTAAGGTTTTTATTGCAGCCATACTTAGAGAGGTAAGTTACTGCAAAAGATTCTGGGAGCAGAAGTTATTAAAACAGTCCTTTGTCTGAAACTCTCACGTGGCGTTTAGGCTTTTGCCTTTACATACAGGCCATGCCCAAATGGAGATTACATCCACACTGGGCCCCAACAGGTAACTGAATCCACTCTACTGAGGCTTTTTTAAATGCCAAGAAGTGGTCTGAGAGCACTTTACACTTGAGTTTTACCATTAATACCCATCGACTCACACAATCATACACCAGGGTTTCTCAATCCTGGTCCTGGTGACCCACTGCCATGCATGATTTAGAAGTTTCCCTGCTCCAACACACCTGATTCCAATAAATGGGTTGTCATCAGCCTTCAGTGCTTGCTGAGCTGACCATTTGAACCAGGGAAACATAAAATATGCAGGGCAGTGGTTCCCCAGGATTCAGTAACCCTGCACATGTGTAAATTACTGCCTCAAGAGGCCAATAATTAAATTGCACTCACTTCAGTCAGGCAACTCATGATTGAATGTAAAACCGTATACTACATCAGGATACAAATGGTTATGTCTGGCGTCTAGGCTCCGACTTAATCACTCCTTCCAGATATGTTACATTGACATATCCGGGAGTGATCAGCAAGTAAGCGCCCCCCTGTGGTGGTGGGTGTGAATGCATGAGCAGCAACTGCAGCATGGGACAGCAGTAACACTGATAAGCAGCGGGAGAGATTGCACTATTCCAATGGAATTCCATTCCAAGATACTTTCAGTTTTTATGAAGAATGCCAGCTCAGGGTCAAAGTGCATCAGGTCAAAAGGGATAATTTCAAGAATTTCAAAAATTCCTTAAAATAATTCCTTAAGAGGTTTGCAAATATTTTCAACTGATCCTTGTTCAGGGTGATGCTGACTATGATGATGGTTAATTTCAAGTCATTCTGAGATAGTTTTTGTTTTTATGAAGAAAGTCAGCTCACTGTCAAAGTGCATCAGGTCAAAAGGGATAATTTCAAGAATTTCAAAAAATCATTAAAATTATTTTTTAAGAAGTTTGCAAATATTTTCGATGGATCTTTGTTCGGGGTGATGCTGACTATTAAGATGGGAAATTTAAAGTAATTCTGAGATAGTTTTTTATGAAGAAAGCCTGGTCAAAGTGCATCAGGTCAAAAGGGATAATTTCCAGAATTTCAAAAATTCAATCAAATTATTCCTTAAGTCTGATATCAAGGATATTGAATAAATGATCAAATGTCATACTCCTAAATCCTTCTCTTTAATAATGTAAAATTCTTAAAACTCTTTAAATAATATGATGAATGAGTTGAAGTGACTTGGAGAATTTGGAGCATTTGGTGGGACTTTGACTGTCTGAATCCAAACAGAGAGCCAGGTCCACGTCTGATGCTTCTCTTTAGCACAAACCAATTTACGAACTTGTATAACTCATATTTAACACAATTTAGAAAACAAAATGTGTAGACTTTGACTGATATTTCCATCAGAGAAACATTATAGGTGAAGGCTAATTTAAAGAGATTCTAAAAGCGGGAGGGTAATCAAAATGAATTTCATATTTAACCACATGAGGTAAGCCATTAGTCTTCATTATGGCCTCATTTTGCTTACATTAACTGAAAACAATGGCAGGAACGAAGAGAATTCAATTTCAGTAGTTTTGTCTGTAATTGTTTTCAGACTGGCTGTACCAAAGGATTAAAAAAAAAAAAAAGAAATGCTTGAAATGTACACCTATAAATAAATGTCTGGGAGAAGAAAAGAAATTGCATAATGAATTAAAGCATTCAACAAAATGTGAGCTGCATTGTAAGTTCCCTGTATTTTTGCATCAAATTACACCTAGTGTGTGTTCAACACATTAGTGCCAAATTTCATATAAAGCTAATTGCATGGCTCGAACCGTCCGATGTTAATCCTGTGTTTTGAAGGTGATTCACTGACGCCATTTTGATTTTCAAGGCCACATTTCCAGGGCCATTTATGTTGATTTGTTGCAGGAGTGCTGCAATTAACAGACGCCCTTCATTGGCAGGTTGACTTACATCCACTTAACTGCGCTGCTCCTCTGTCGACCCACTGTTGCTTTAGATTTGTCAAAGCCAGCCCCATCAGTGCCAGAGGGAGGGCAAGAGATGAGCGAACGAGACCGACGAATTAAGTGTATATTCATCAATAACCAGAAGCGGCGCGTCGGCCGAAGCTGCACAGACACTGTGTCTCTGCTGAGTTTTGTTTTGCACATCTTTGTTCCACAGCAGCTTATGTCACATAATGACATAAAATGGCAGCTGCGTGATTTTAAACTGGTTTGTGTTGTGGGCAATTACTGGATTTTGGTGCGGGAGAGGGAGTACAAACTTCAGTTTCCTTCCAGAAAACAAGCTGTTAGATAAAGTAGAGACATTGTGAATACCTCATACATTCACACTTTGAAAGAACAACAACAGAAAAGAAACATAACTACTCCGGTGGCCCAGAGGTGTCAGGCCAAATACAAACGCCACAACACAAATACAAACACCACAACACAAATACAAATGCCACAACACAAATACAAACACCGCAACACAAATACAAAATCCGCAACACAAATACAAACGCCGCAACACAAATGCAAACGCCGCAACACAAATGCAAACGCCGCAACACAAATACAAATGCTGCAACACAAATACAAAAGCCACAACACAAACACAAAAGCCACAACACAAACACAAAAGCCACAACACAAACACAAACGCCACAACACAAATACAAATGCCACAACACAAATACAAACGCCACAACACATACAAACGCCACAACACAAATACAAACGCCACAACACAAATACAAACGCCGCAACACAAATACAAAAGCCGCAACACAAATATAAAAGCCGCAAAGCAAACACTAAAGCCACAACACAAATACAAAAGCCACAACACAAACACAAACGCTACAACACAAACACAAAAGCCACAACACAAACACAAACGCCACAACACAAATACAAAAGCCGCAACACAAATGCAAACGCCGCAACACCAATACAAAAGCCACAACGGAAGATTTCTGGTTGAACAAACAACAATAAAGGCAGATATTAAATATAAATTGGAGATCATAGTCTGCATGACTACCTGAGAGTCTATGTAAATGTCCGTCTACATCGATGTAAATGTGTCTGTACTCCTGTTTAACAATTCCCTCACTAATGCAGCGCCTGGAGCCTCGTCAGGCCCTGCTGGGCAGTCTGCTGAGGTCAGCAATCCACAACACCACACGTCCTGCTGCCCATCTTCTTCTGGGGCACAGCATTACAATACAAACTTTGTTAATGACCTTGTCATTTACACAAGTTAATTACCAGAGTTGTGTCCCCTGAACATCTTCCCATATGAATTATACATCAGGAAGGTGGCATCAGACAAGGGTTCAATGAAGGTACTCTGCACCAGCTCCATGCCTCCGTAAGCAAAAATAAACAGCCATTAGGGAACAATAATTCAGGAGGGCACAGTCAAGTTATTCATAATGAAATCAAAAAGCAGCTTGGGATGATGTAAGGTTGCTAGAGTTGCATTATTGTCTTGGCAGGTTGACCACCCTTGTTTTGATTACTATTTGTCATGATCATTTTTTAATGCGACTAGTGTTTGATGTGTCTGGTGAATAGTTGTAAAGACACAATCTAGTACCTATGTGTATGTTCTTATACCTGTATAATCATTTTCACAGCCTTTGAATAAACCTCTTAAACTGTTTTTTGTTAGTGTGTATCTGCGTCATTACCTTGTTTATGAAGCCCTGAAGGTTCTAAACAAACATTTCAGCCATTGCTGAGAACGCTGTGTTTTATTGTAATCTCGGGCTCAGGGAGATCTCTGAAAAAACCCGATCCAGTTACGTAAACACCGGTTCTCCGGAACAGCAGATCGTCCTGCTCCGGGCACTAGTCCGGGCACATCCGTTAGCATACATTGAACCGCAGAAGAAGAATAACGTCCGTTGTGGAGGTGTTTCACGAGCGACAGTGTCTTCTGACTCTGGGTCTGACTCCGGGTCAAAGGTCGTCAAAGGGACTGCGGCGGGGAGTCGTGAAGAAACTATTTTTAAACGTTGCTAAAACAATGTTTTGATAATGAGTAGCAGTGCATCCACCGTTCCAGAGGGGGGAGCTGCGCTTCTGAGAGCGGGTGTGCTGATATGTCACTTCCGGGTACTGGCCAATCACAAGACAGTTGGGAAGGCTCTACACTGGCTGGCCAATCACAACACACTCTGTCTTCAGGGTGTGAGATTTATGTCTGAAATATCGCAGCTGAGCACAGCGGTTTTCTATCGGCTCGTTTGCAGCAACTAGGAGGTTTTTGACCATAAAAACAAGTTAATGTATGTAAGTAGACCTCCATAACTAACATATATGTGCAACAGGACCACTCTATGTGAGCTTTAACTTTTCTTAAAGATGCAGATCGAAACTTGCTGATGTTATTCTGCCTCTCTTCTTTGTGATTAGAATCAAATTTGAAATTTGAAATTTGAAATTCAAAAATTTGAACATGAACAAGTCCCAGCCTCCGGCGGCGGCCATGTGCATGTGCGATGCATTGGCAGCCTGGATGCGGGAGAGGTTCTCCTCTCTGCCCAGCAAACACCCGCTGCTTGTTGAGCACAGTAACTGCAGAGTGATACACGCTATCACGTGAGAGTCTTCAAACACCACAAAAAGTTGCCAGATTTAGCGACAAGTTGGCAACACTGGTCTGACAGAGACAGCGGTCGGCGAATCAGACCGAATAAAACGATCGGTCACACTTTTATCAGAAATATATGATAATTAAATAATAATGAGTTTCAAAACCTGGTGGGTTTCTTTTACATTTTATTGTGCCAAACGCTTATTAGGAGCAGTTTAAGATTCCAAAAGAAAAGTGTACAAATGCAAGAAAGTTAAGGATAGCTTTAAATACATCAATGCAAGATTCTGGTTCTATGAGAAATTGAGAAAACGGAGAAAGCTTTTATTTTAACACAATAATAGCTACTACAGTTGGGGAAAAGAATACTAAATTGCAGTTGATGGCTGCAAGTGCTGTCACAGTCTTAAACCCAAGGTCTCATGTTTTTGTTTGAATAATGGAGTAACCAGATTTAATGGTTTAATGAGGGGAGAAGGCAGCCGCCAATATGTTCTTTTAATGAGCTCAAACTAAAGTGTAATCCCTGGAAAGAATTAAAAGGTTTTTTCTGTTTTATTTATTAATCACAAGGGTTGCTGATATGCAGCAGAGACACACACCTCCGGCTCGCTCTCTCACACACAGCCTGGTTTCCATGACTTCAGAGGACACGTCACTGACTTGCATTCATTTCGTGTAGACTTACTCTAATCCTAACTACAACTACTGACCTAAACCTAACCTAAACCTAACCTCAGCCAAACCACCAAACATGTCTTCACCTTATCATTTGCTTGCTTTTGCTAGATTAGATTCATCAACACCTGCAGGGATATTGTGACAGTTTTCTCCTAAGAAACTGTGTCTGTCTGCAAAAAAAATAATAGAATAGCTAGTTTACACTAATGAACAATGGTTAGATTGTATTGTCTATGCAGAGCTGCTGTGTTTTTGCTTTTGCCCTAAGTTAACCAGGAGGTAACACCATTTTTTTTACCCCAGTGACAGCTTTATTATCATCATAACACATGGTAATTGGGGGATGATGTAACTTAATCTGCTCCACATACTGATAATTTCTTCAGCCTGGCTCATCCTATATGAACTCTGCAGAGTTGCAAATCCACTGCAGGAATATTCTCACAAGCGTCATCAGGCATTGAAAGCAGCAGCTGAGCCGACTTCTTAAACAATGCAGTGTCTCTCCTTATATATCGCATATTTACTTACAGTGTGTTACAGTACAGCACCAGGCTCATAAAAGAGCATGGTAATGATAAACAGGTTAAAGCACAGATTCGCTCGCATTTACAGAACTTGAAGAGACTGAATCCTTTGACCTACCGTTGTATAGTTATACACTGGTGTGTGACATCTTTTTTTCGTTTTGTTTCAAAGGATGTGTACATAATTGTTTTGTTGTAAATTTCTATTTTGGCAGGGAAAAGAAATATATATATCACAGACATGCAGACATTGCAGAGGGACATTATTCGGTCCAAATAAAATGATTTGCAGAGCTTCCTGTCTGTTGCTGTCTGTCACGTGCCTCGCCGACCGCTGTCACAGCTTGTCAGTCGCCCGCCTCTCTTTCAATGTAGTGTTGCCAATGTGCCGACTTTTTGTGGACTTTTGAGACTCACGTATCACTCTGCAGTTACTGTGCTCAACAAGCAGCTGTGAGACATGCAAGATAAGGATTGCTTTAAAGCGGACCTAGACCGGAAGTGCCAATTAACGCGTTTTTTTTTAGTGTGTATCTGCGTTCTTACCTTGTTTAAGAAGCCCTGAAGGTTCTAAACAAACAGTTCAGCCACTGCTGAGAACGCTGTGTTTGATTGTAATCTCGGGCTCAGCGAGATCTCTGAAAAAACCCGGTCCGGTTACGTAAACACCGGTTCTCCGGAACAGCAGATCCTCCTGCTCCGGGCACTAGTCCGGGCACATCCGGTTGCGTACATTGAACCACAGAAGAAGAATAACGTCCGTTGTGGAGGTGTTTCACGAGCGACAGTGTCTTCTGACTCTGGGTCTGACTCCGGGTCAAAGGTCGTCAAAGGGACTGCGGCGGGGAGTCGTGAAGAAGCTAGGAGCTTTAACTGAGTGTATCCTCCTGTTAGCAGCTTCCTGTCTCCAGTTTTTGACAGATCATGAAGTTTATCACCGAAGTATGTTTATGGGTAAGAATCTACTCGCTCCTGAAATCTCGATATCTAATAATGAGCAAACAAAAACAACAACAACAACAACGCACTGTTAAATCTCATTGAATTTGAACAGAAATTGGTATGTTTATGTCGAAATAAACACTCAAATCATGTTTCACCTGGAGCTGATAAACATGAGTAATTTGGCAGCAATTTCAATTTAACATCGGGAGTCTGTTTCATTCACCTCAACATTTCAGGTGCTTGTTTTTAAATTCAATGCAGTCGTCCACTGTCCACTGTCACTCTATGTATCTTGCTTATGGTAAATGGTTTGTATGTATATGGTTATTTATTATTATTCTAGTCTTGATGGCCATCTTCTCTTTCCTTCTTTCCTTGGTGTGGAGGAAGGAGAGTAAGAAGGACTTTAATGTGTGAATTGGGAGGAATTTATCGGAAGAAGAAATCAAGTCAAATTTTATTTGTACTGTGTAATGCCAAATCACAACAAACATTATCTCAAAGTCGACATAGTAAGGTGGAAACTTACTACAATATTCTAGAGACAAGAGAAGATTAAACAGATAAAAAACAGTTCACACAATGAGTAAAATAGAGAGAAAAAACCCTCCTTGTGACAAAACCAGGCACAAAGATCTGCAGCCAGTTTTTCTTCAGCAACACCTGAAAGGACTATATTCCCCAGACGCATGCACCTTTCTGGTGAAAGGGTCATTCCACTCTAAAGAGTCAATGTTGCCGGTGCCCCCTCCCCTGATAGAACCGCTGATATCTCTATAAAATTAAATCTATCGCGTTTGCATCGCTGTCTCGCAGCCAGCGGCGTTAATTCATTTCAGAGGACGTAGGTAGAGATCACAGCTTTGTATTCCCTGACAATGTCACGCAGGCCTGCGCCATCCAGATAATTACTCGTCGAGAGCTGCGGCCTCAGAAATGAAAAAAGCTCGGTCTCATTCTTCTGAATGAGCCTCTGTCACACGCTGACAATGAGTGACCTTGTGCTCGGAAAATCACACTGAATTAACTATGCAACAGATATCACTTATGCACCATGACTGCAGTCCTCTTGAGGGGCCCGGAGTCATCTTTCAAAAATGAATCAACTCAACTGCCTAAATTACATCCACTTTCTTGCCACACAACAGAGAGAGAGGCTATTTTTTTTGCCTGCGGTCCTTTGGCTGTGGATTACTGTGGATAGTTGACTCTTAAACTGTGACATTTAAATATATTAGAAGGCAGTGTTTTAATCTAATACCAGATCAATTGCAGGTTTATTTGGATGATTTGGTTTCATGTGCGTCACGTTCTCAGTTTTTTGGTTTTTGTTTGTGGTTTTCGGTTCTGTCATCTGTGAATGGGGAAGAACAACAATACAAAAGCAGCACAGTTGTTGAATATCAATAAGATGGAAAGATAAAACCCTGCCAGCAGAGTTCTCATTACGCCAACCTTTCTATCAAACATCAGTGTGGGTGAAATCGGCTTTACACTATCTTCTTAAATTCACTTTGAAGTGATTTCTTTTGTATATGAACCAAATAAGTTTGTAAAATTATTACGTATATGGGCTTCATATCTAAATGCATATAGGCTTGACCCCAATCTGCAGGTCTTTCGATTGTGAAAGGAAAACCTTATGATGAGAAACAGTGTAGATACAATGAGAAAATGCAAAATAGAACATGTAACCTTCTTGTTGTAAGGACACCATGACCACACCACACTGCCCACCATTAATCCTCCCAGCTGACATAGGGCGACAAAAATACAACATTTGTAAATCTCAGCAATTAATTGCCTTTGCAGAAGCAATAGGCCCTATCCACCAACTTAAGAATTTTTATTACCAGGAAATTATTATTATTATATTTTAAATCAGCCGCCCCTCAAAAGTTCTTGATTTGCTTAAATATCACACAATCAGAGTGTTGTTGATGACATAGAGTCAAACATTTAACATGGCGGTGGTTCGCTTGATTGTGTTTGTTTCCCCAAACCAGTGCAATTTGGGTTAGGGTTATAAACCAGAAAAAACTATAAAACAATTATAAGATATGTTGTGGCAGTCGCCAGAGACAGTAGCAGCTGAGTGTGTATGTGTGAGACCTGGATCTGGATTATTCACACTTGCGTCAAAGACCTTTAGAGCAATACCTGCTTTGACGTCAGTGTCTCCAAAATTCTCTAATAACACCAGAAAAATCACCACATTTGCCGCTATGGTCACTTTCCCTTGAAAAGGAGTCACAACAGGGGTCTGAATACTTGTTAATTATAGCGACAAAGTAGCTTAATCGCAAGTAAGTACTTTTTTCAAGGGAAAGTTTAGGGTTGAGGGAAAGTTTTTTCCACGGTAATTCTAGTGTAAAACACACCAAGTTATTGAAAATCCCAGGTAAATGAGCAAAAGTCCCTGTGGTGGAAACGGGGATAGTCCTAGTCCTGCTCAATGTGAACAAACCACTGACCTGAATGCCAACATTGATCCATTGAAAGTGCTTTCTCAAAAGGTAAAAATACAGTTTGTGGAAAATTTACTCGCGTGAAATTACATAAATCATTTCTAATGATGTCTATCCTTGTATACTTCCAACAAAAATCTCAGAATCTTCACTTTTGTGATGAAAACAGCCATCTATGAAGGTGAACAGCCAAATCGTCGTACCTTGACAGAGGGTCCCACATGGGCATGTTAGCGAAACCAGGGGAACTGTATAATTGTCCCACTTCGAGCCCATTCCCACTTAGAACCCACTGAGTACCCACGTGACTTGGAAAGGTTATGAAGTGGGCATGGGTTTGGAGTGGGCAAACATGCATGGGTTCAGCATGGAAACCATGGACTTGAGACTCATATTGTCAGCCCAAATATAACCCTAATGGACATGCTGGTTGGGTAACGCTTTCTTGGCTGATCATTATTTTATGCTCTTAAGACTCATTCACACACATTTATTTAGCCTTCATTTTCCAAGGAATGTCCCATTGAGATTAAAAATCTCTTTTTCGAGGGACTCTCTTTCTCCTGACCATCATCTCAAACATTAAATTCGATGTTCATTCAGCTCCGTCTGCTTTGTTCATTCCGAGATAACAATCTGAGAATCAGAAAAACAGATTACTGCTGTACGACCACTTGAGAACGAAGCATCTCATCATGTATCCAGATTCAACAGGTGAGCAGCACCATGCAGTCTCACACCGTTCACTTCCTGTCATCTCTCCATCTTTGGCCCTGCCACCCCCAGCCCTGCTGTTTCGCATGGTAATTCATATGTCCGCCTGGAACATGCTCCCATATTTGAGAAGAAAACATCACATCATAAATGCTGTATGGTAATCCAGATACAACAGTTGATAATCCTTGCACAGATTGAACAGTCGGTTGTTGCACTGAATCTCTCTCGGACACAGAGATGCAGTGGTGCAACTCACTGTTATTTTCATATTTGATTGGTTGGTCGGATTGATAAATCTATCTGAACTTTACTGTCCGTGCAATTATGACACGCGCTCTATTTTAGTTTAAAGAGGACCTAGACCGGAAGTTCCAATTAATGCTGTTTTTTAGTGTGTATCTGCGTCATTACCTTGTTTAAAAAGCCCTGAAGGTTCTAAACAAACAGTTCAGCCACTGCTGAGAACGCTGTGTTTTATTGTAATCTCGGGCTCAGCGAGATCTCTGAAAAAACCGTGTCCGGTTATGTAAACACCGGTTCTCCGCAGCAGCAGATCGTCCTGCTCCGGGCACTAGTCCGGGCACATCCGGTTGCGTACATTGAACCGCAGAAGAAGAATAACGTCCGTTGTGGAGGTGTTTCACGAGCGACAGTGTCTTCTGACTCTGGGTCTGACTCCGGGTCAAAGTCATAAAAGGGACTGCGGCGGGGAGTCGTGAAGAAGCTATTTTTAAACATTGTTAAAACAACTTTTTGATAATGAGTAGCAGTGCATCCACCGTTCCAGAGGGGGGAGCTGTGCTTCTGAGAGTGGGTGTGCTGAATATGTCACTTCCGGGTACTGGCCAATCACAAGACTCTGTCTTCTGGGAGGGAGAGTTGAGTCTCAAATCTCGCGGCTGGGAAACACTGTCAGAAAAGAGGATTTCTATTGGCTTGTATACAGCAACTAGGAGGTTTTTGACCATAAAAAACAAGTTAATGTATGTAAGTAGACCTCCATAACTAACATATATGTGCAACAGGACCACTCTATGTGAGCTTTAGTACTGTTGTATCTATGCGCAATTAAAGACAAACACATACTGTCAATATCAATCAGATGAGTCTTTTATATATAGATATTCTGTGACTAAATTACTATTAACTTACTGCTAGTTAATGAAATGCACCATTAATGTTAAGATTGTTCAGAATATTGACACAACCCTTACATTTATACGGCAATTCATCTTTTTTTTTTTGTACTGCGTTCCATATTTTATTTGCGAAGACTGGTGGTTTCCTCCTCAGAGTGATGCATAGGTCTAGTGTATTGACATTCAGCATCAATAAACTTACACACTAGTCACTTAGCTTGTTATCAAAGTCAATTATTTGGTTCAGAATGTCAGTCGGCTTCATGTAAACAAAGATGTTCAATGCAATTGAGCACAGGGGGGATTTCATAAAGCCAGAACAAAGGCCAAGCAATACTTGTCTGAATGAAAAATGGGATTGCTTTGTGTTTGTCCCTGGGCTTGTGTACCAATAACTTCAAGACATGAGAGATATGGTAAATATAGCCGCTCCCCCAAACTGCCTTTTTGAGTAACCAAAGACGGAAAAGCACAATAAAGCCCAGGAGCAAAGACACCACCCGTGTGATGTTTTATTCATTCCTTAAAAATCATCAGCAGCTTTGTTGTGGAGGCAGCAACACAGATGGACATAGGCATGTAATATATGAAACAAAATCTAAAGAAGTTGCATTTCTGGTGGAGTGGCTTGCGCAAATATTGTTTATTGCCATCAAATAATAGTGCACTCTTTGCTGTGAATGACAGTCAGCTAGTCTTTCCTGCTGTCAAGACTGTCAGCCCCCCCCCCCCCCCCCGGGCAAAACTGCAGACGTGAGCCATGAACACAGCAGTGCTGGAATCACACCCCACTGAGCCTGTAAATATTACACCAGGTTTTCTCACCAGCAGCAGTGTTGCGGCTTCATGCTTTTGAGTTCATACATTAACACCACTTGTTTCTAAGATAAGCTTGAGTGTAAATGATTCAGGAAGTGGACTAACAGAGTCTGTGGATCGGTGTTGTTTTGTCAACTTCAGTAGAGGTTTTGATCTGACACACACACACACACACACACACAGATATGTGTACAATGACATCGATGTGTTTGTGTGCATGTGTTGTAGGGAGAAAGAGAAGCGCTATTCATGTTGCTGTTACATGAAATAAGATTTTAACCTTTAAAGCAGACACTTAGGGCCAATTCCTATCTTAACCCTCAAGCTCAACCTTTAATCTTAACTGGCCCTCAAAACCAAGTGTTGAGGGTTATTTTGTCACTTAGAAATGGGACACCCCTTAAATGCATATTCAGATCAGACTGTGGGGGGCAGAATAACGCGAAAGCTGCATCCATAAACTAAGATAATACAATGGTTTTCATCATTTTTATATCTCTATTAACAAAGAAAATACTTAATTTGTAGCGTACTAGTTTCGCTGCTTTCGACGCCATCTTTCTTATGTGAAAACACGCAATGCATTCTGGGTAGCCCTTACTCCCAAGGTTGGTCTCGGAAAATCTCAATATTGAGGGCGATACAGCCCTTAAACTTGCCCCTCAACTTATTTTTTTCTGAGAATCGGGACAGCACTTGCACTAGAGGGAGCGCGCATTTTTGAGATTGAGGGTTAAGATTGAGGATTAAGCAAGGAATTGTAATTCACCCTTAGGAATGCTGGGGCCCACTTTGGAATCTGAAAATCCTCTGAGCTCCACCCAAACCTTAAATCACGACTCTGATCAACACACAAGACTAGCTCATTTAGGGACTGGCTTGTAGTGGCTGTTATTCTGCACCAAGGCTGAATTTTGGGAAAGAGGCTTCAGACATCGTATTGGGGGGCCCTAAGGCCAATATACAATCATCCAAAAAGCAGCATGTCTTGGGACCTTTAACTTTTAAGTTATCAGATGTGCACTCTTAGAAATAAGGGTTCCAAAAGTGTTCTTCTACAAGGGCTGAGGCTCTATCTGGAACCCTTTGTTTTTCAAGGGTTCTTGGTAACACGAATTGTTCCAGTAAGTACCATTTTGATCCAGAGAACCCTTTAAAACCCCTTTTCTGAATAAATGGTTTAAAAAGGGTACTTGGTAACACTAAGGGTTTCTTTATAAAAGGTTCTAGCTCGAACCAAAAATAGTTCTCCTATGAGGACAAGCCGAAGAACCTTATAGGGTTCTATACTTAACTCTTTTATTTCCAAGAGTGTAGCCTGCTTCATCAGACCAGAACAGTCTCTCACAGGAACAGTTTTATTTTAAACTTGGGTCATTAATCTCCTCAAAAATCTATAGTAGCCTGACGACTTAATTTGATCATGTTTCTCCTCCTGCTTGTACCTTCAACTGAATTTTAGCATGCTCTTTATTAATGTTGAGACTGATGGGAGAATATAGACTCAATATAAAACTTTTGTGTGTTTCCAGGAAAACTCCACAGGGCTCCTTTATATTGAGCCTTAAGCTTCGTGGCAGGTGACACGCCGCTATATATCAAAGCTGACAGCACATTACATAAAGTGAACTATAGGTAGATAAGTGGCAACAATGTCAGTGAACAGTAGCCCCTTGATGTTATCCTGAAGGACCAGTAAACTATTTATTATTCAAGCCTGATGAGCAGCACTGTGGTACTTTGCTTTCTGAAGACATTTGCTCTCATGCAACTTTTAAAATCAGTGGGAGCAGCTTGATATTGTGTGCGTGCTCGGAGGCGAGAGATAAATTGAATAACAATAACATCAAATAATGGGTGCACTGTCTTTTGTAATAAGATCAAAAAAAGGAAATCAGACAAGGAAATTGCTGGGTTATTGCTGCAGCATATTCGTATATGTATATATATAAAAACAACACACACACACACACACACACACACACACACACACACACACACACACACACACACACACACACACACACACACACACACACACACACAGTCTAATATGATATTAAGCAGACAAAAAGCTTCATCTTCTCTCAGACCTTCGAGTGTCCTCAGGTTGTTATCACGCACTCGGCTTTATTGTATCCAATTTTAGTACATTTTATTTACATTAATGGGGTGTTTTTAGTCAGTGGTTTATATTCAGCCTGACAATATTGGTCCCAAGCATATTATTTGTCCATGGTGGTCCCACCTGTGTTTGCCCAAATAGACTTTGCATGTAGGGCCCGTGTTACTGAAACCAAGATGGGAGCTGCATAATTTGCCCACTTCAAGCCCATGCCCACTTAGGTCTCGTTTAGATTCCAGCCCAAATCTGATTTTCAGCCATATCTAGATTGATAAGATTTCAAAGAGCCTTCTACTGAATGTGTATCTGTTCGAATAGTGTCTCTGTTGCAGCATTGAAAGTCCCGCAGAAAACATGTGAGTGTTTTATCACTTCACTCCATGGATTGGCAAAACCGGGAAACAACTAGGCCGAGGGACATTTTGAGTTATTTACAGATTCTGAAAGTGTGATGAAGCTTTCCAACAATCTAACACATGTAAATCAGACAAAATTTGAAGAAGATGTGGCCGTTTGAATGTAGGCACTCCTCAAACTGCTTTAGGGAGATTTTTAGCCTCAGCCTGCGCGCATATTAAGTAGCCATGTGTTTTCTCGTGCGGAGCAGCTGATTGGCCGAAAAAACAACTAAAAGCTCTGGAATGTGATATCACCACACCCAAACTAGGAATCGATTCACAGCGATCAAACAACCTTATTTCATTTTAAAGTGTTGGGGACATCCCCGTGTTGATGAGATAACCTTAACCCTTTTGCAGCCCTATCCTTTTGCACTTTTTGTCCCTAACTTGACAACATTCATATGCAGCAAATCAATCAGCTTCATTTCTTCACTTACTCCAAAAAGGCAACAAGGATCTGTAGACAGATCTGTTTTTTCAGCTTCTTCATTTAGAGGTCGACTCGGGGGATGATCTGCCTCCATCTCCACCTCCTGTCTTTTACCATTGTCTCCAAGCCAAACCATACAGTACATCATAACAGGTCTTGCTACCGTCTAGTGCAGGGGCGTCAAACTCATTTGCACTGAGGGCCACATCAGCATAATGGTGACCCTCAAAGGGCCAGATGTTACTGTCATAAAGAAATAATGTAAAATAACTACGTAACATATTGCTAAATAACTTTCTGTATTTATTAATTATTCAAGTAACATATATTATGCATTACAGATGTAACCCGGTCCACGATGGTGTTTCTTGACAAGCTAACAGTTTTAAAAGTCTGTATCTGGTCGGGGGCAGAACCTGCTCACACACCTTCAGCATGCACTGCTTCAAAAAACACACCCTCAGAAAAAGACTTTGAAGCACAGGTGATGTCTTCAGACACAATAAAGCGAGCTTTCACTGCTTTTGTGAACACATTCTGTCTCGATCTCAATTTCACTCGTCGCATGATGCATATGCAATGATACACTGGGGTCCAGTGGCGGGACGCCGTCACTTTGCGGATAACGCAACCGCCGTGCATTGTGGGAAATGTAGTTCATGGTCAACGCACGCCTTAAAGCAGCATAGACCTATTTTAACACAGTTTTTTAAGACCAATTAATCACTCGCGGGGCCACATAAAATGAAGTGGTGGGCCACATCTGGCCCCCGGGCCTTGAGTTTGAGACATGTGGTCTAGTAGATCCTCCCTTTCACTTTTGCTGCTATCCGTCCACAAGGATCTGTCAACATATTAGTAATAAATAATGTAATTTTGATTTAGAAATGCAAACTGTCATATATCAGCAGAAGAAACACTGAAAACACAATATATGCTCTCGACAACAAGGTTGCATTTTACCGATGTCAATTTTTTTTAACGATGCGCTTCTCTTATTTATGTCTCTCTGTATTACTTTTTCACTCCATATTCACTTTTTCTATTTTTGTATTGTGGTACATTGTTTATGCATACATGCACGCTACATTATAATCATATATAGGGAAATGCATGTATGCATGCGTTCCTGTATATATATTTAAATAAAAGCGGAAAAAAAGGAGTTGGTGAGTGTGTCTGAATGTGGGTGGTTCAAAGCACCTCTCCTCTCCATCTGTATCATCATTATTAGCATTATTATGCTTTTTGCACTTTTTGGCTTTCAGTAATGAAAGAGAAGAAGAAAGCTTTTCAGTCCATAGGTCAATTTAGTTTCCTTACTAAATGTGAGAGTCTTAGTTTTTAACATTTAATCCAAAGGGAGGTATTTTTGCAAGAAGCCAAAAGGGTGTGTGAAGGGTAATAAATCCCGATCTTGAGCCTTACGAGTTTTCAACGCGTACTAAAAAACTGGGCCCTGGGCTATATTGTAAATGAAATAGTGGGTATACTGCTCACCTGAATAATGCACAAGGTTAAAGGGTCATTATGGAATTTCCATTGCTATAATATTTAAGAGAGAGGCAAGGTGGGGAAGAGGCCCCCATACAATTACATTCATTTATAAAGCCTCAGAACCATGCTAATTATTTGATGTGTTAATAACTGACCATGCTGCTGTAACTCAAGGCCTTCACTGCATTTTTATCTTTAAAAATTCAGCCCAATAAAAATCTGATGAATTACTCATTTGTCTACCTAGACAGACTGGGTTAATGGGAGTCCATATTTCAAACTTGAAGGTTGAAACGATGCATCTTTTTTTTCCCAGGCAAGTAGCTGTAAAGAAAACTCTCCGTCAGAGAGGTCATGGCTTTAAGATTCAACCTTGTTCTGGTTTATTCTTCTGAGATTCACCATATGAATGTTTTTTTTTCCCAGGGTTGAACATTTCAGTGTAACATTTCAATAGCTTTAGATGATAAATCTTTTATGGTCATTTATGACGGATTCGTTATAGTTTGCAGTCGGGAGCATGTGAGCTCAGCAAGTCTTGCAAACCCAACACGAATTGCACACAACGAATTGTGAATATTCTGAGATCTGCCACCTCTGTTCCAGTGGACGGAGCCGTGTCAGCTGGTGCTTGAGAGGGTAAAGCGAGCCCTCTGTGGGAAGCCACTTCAATACATTCCTAACTTTCCTTCATCATCCTGAAGACCGATTCCTCGAACAGCGGCCTGGGCACCGTTTTGTCCCAGGTTGTAGAGGGGGGCGACCGCCCCGTACTGTACATTAGCCGAAAGCTGGCTCACTCACAGGTGCGCTACAGTACGGTGGAAAAGGAGTGCCTCGTCATGCAGAGGGCGGTCCATGACCCGCTCCAATGGCTCCACCGCATGAAAGATGCCAAACCACGCAGATCACTCGCTGGTATCTGGCGTTACAGCCTTTCTGGTTCAGGGTGATCCATAGGCCCGGGTAACTGCTTGGTCATGGCTGACATTCTCTCCCACTCCACAGATAGGGGGTGAGTGGGCTTGCGGCCAGCAGAATCCCAGCCTAAGTGGGACGTTGGTTGGGACGTTGTTGGTTATGTGGCAGTACATTACATTTACATTCAGGGCATTTAGCAGACGCTTTTGTCCAAAGCGACTTACAATAAGTACATTTGTCACAAGAAAGAAACCGCAACATATCTCTGTTGATAAAGTAGAAAAGATAGAAACAATATTCAAGCTCTCATCAGAGCAAAGTAGCAGCTGTTTATCGAGGATACTTTCCATAAGTGCTATGAAACAAGTGCTGAAGGTAGGAACATATAAGTGCATTTTAGTACTTTTTTTGAGGGGGGAGGGGTGAGGGGGTTGGGCGGTTAGTGCTATGTAGGGTCGAGGTGAAGTCTGAACAAGTGAGTCTTGAGTCTTTTGCGAAAGATGGCGAGCGATTCCACCACTGAGGTGTCAGAACAGAGAAGAGTCGGGAATTCGTTGTTTGCTGTTTGGATGGCGGTGGCTGATGTAGTAGAGCGAAGTGCTCGCGCTGGGGCGTGTGGTCTGATCAGTGTCTGGAGGTAGACGGGGGCAGTTCGGTTGATGGCCTTGAAGGCCAGCACCATGGTCTTAAATCTGATGCGGGCCGTAACAGTGCAATGTGGTTAAGGCATCGGCTGCCGGAGGAGAGGGGAGGAGTGGCTCAACCGGTGATCAGACAGCTGGACAGTATCAGGTTGGTAACCTGGCTCTGGTCTCTTGCAGTAGGTTGGGTCCAGGGACTGGAGTGGAAACAGGGGCAGCAGAGGCAGTCGGAACAAGTCACACCCTCCGCCGTCAGAGCGATGGCTGTTCTTTTGTGTTGAACTTGGATTTTGTTTTACTTTGAGCCATGGTTTTCTGCCTGCGCCCAGCAATAAAAGTCAGATTATAAACAGAAACCCCAACTCTCGGCTTAATGTAGGCTCCATGGGAAGAAATCAACAGTGTTTAGCTGATTCGTTGACTTTATTTCTTCGCTCAGCGCAGCGTGAGGCAGCCGGCAGTAGGTTTTTTGTTTCCATTATTGATATTATATAAATCATACTTCACTGAGGTTGTCATGTTAGAACCACTATGTTTTTTAATGGACGAACTAAACACCTTTTTTAGTTTTAATGATAAATGAAGGATACCGTTGGTTTTCCAATACATGTCTGGAAGTGAACGGTGAGGAGAAGGATATTAGAATTAGTTGGATTTGCACACGCCCATTTGTGATTAGACCTATTTTGTGAATTTGACCTCTGCATTTAACCCATTATTTGCACACACCAGTCGTGAACCCACACAAACTGTGTGCAGGGGCCATCGGTGGCACCGGACAAGCATTCCCAGCCCATGACATGTCCCAGTATTTGAACCGTCGATTGTTAGTTACAAGCCTAATTCCCTTCCACTTAGCCACGGGCCTGTCACCAATAGATGTCACTCTAAACTACACCTTTAACTTTATTATGTTGTTTAAAATTGTATTTACGCAAGTTGTAAACTTTGGTGCAGACAAGAAACATGAACACAGACAAGTCCACATACAGTATGCTGCTGATATACAGTAAGATAAGAATTATTCAAGTGATGTAATTCCTCTGTAATATGGTCCCTTTTTTAGCCTCCACTGCTGTTTTTCAGCGCAAAGAGATGCAAATCAGACATTTTCTCAAGTTTATTATGTTATTAGGGCACACAGACTGACCTTGATGTTTCCTTGGAACATTTAACCAACCCCAAGGTGGCTATTATAGTGATGAATATTCAGCGCCGCTGACAGCACCATGGCTTATTTATTTACCCGGGGAGAAGTAGCTCGCTACCTCGCCTTGACCCCATGCTGTGTCTTCCTCCCTCATTCGTCAACTTACACCTCCTCTGGTGGCCAAAAGCAGCTCTGACAAAGTGAGAATATAAACACAACATGTCATGGAAATTTCGAAAAACATTCATGGAAATTAACAACAACAAAAAAAATGCAACAACTTTAATTTAAAAAAAAGATTAAAGTTCTCATGGTTGTGTTGGGGATCAACAGTCAATCAATAGTGGCAAAGAAATTGATTGATAAAATAAAATAAATAAATAAATAATAATACTAAAATAGGAATATTTTTTTTGTAATTTAATATTTTAAAAAATGAATTAACTTCGGAGAAAACATGTAACACAAATATGAATGTGTGGGTGCGCAATCCAACACATTAATACACAAAAAAGTTAACAAACACAGAAACTTGGAGGTACATTTTGGAGTATTTCTGGGACAATATTATCAAAAATCTAATTTAGTATTCAAATGAAGGCCACCTGCGTTGCATAATCGCTGTATAGTAATGATTGTATCATTTTCATAGCGTTAGAATAAGTCATTTATAATAACATGGTCACAGGCCGCTACCAAATAGCCACCGTTAGCACAGAGACGCCGTGTTTCTACAGGAGCCTCACATGGACAAACCCGACAATACAACACAAGCGTCGCTTTGCTGCACTTTACTGCTAAGATACAAGCTTTTCTCATGAGAGTCTGAGTGGCAGCAAGGTTATAATGTAACACTACACAAGAAAATTCTTCTTTAGAAACCATTACCTTCTATAACCCACTGATGGTAAAAGATAATTATTATAATAAAGGTATGAGCTCTACCACAATTATTTGGTACAGAAAAAAAATAAAATAATTATTGCCATATCCAACTAAAATCTGACTTTTAAGGTAACACAATGTGGGATTTCAATCTTCAAATAATGTCTCCAAGATTATACTGGTTTTAGGCCTATCCCACAAAAAGATCTACAACATTGTACTTTAAGCAAACTAAAGCACCATCCTACTTTTGTTTTGTCTGTAATATCTAATATAAAAAATTTAGAAAGACATTAGACATTAGAAATCCTGCTTAATTTCAAATAATTAAATATTTTGACATTAAAGGATGGCACCAGCTGGCTGCCCGCTAAATTTATTTTGGTGTGTGATATAATACTGCAACTTGAAAAACTGACAAGCGGAAAGGAAGCATACCGCCACCTAGTGTAGCAGAGGTGAACACACTTCATTTGATTAATTGATTTATTGTTAGTGCTTGTATACTGGGACGAGGTTGGTGGTCCAATTTAAATGGTCTAGTCGAGCTGAACTGTGCATGGAAATGTACTGAGTGAGTAAAACGAGTCAAATCTTTGTTGGTGTTCATTCATCATCTGTACACAACTGAAGATGTTAATAATCATTGAAAACATTAGTTTATATACTCACTTAAAAACTAATTCAAGACCTTTTGTGGTGCATTTTATTTTATTTTTCAGTGAAATTAGAAAACATTTTGTACTGTGCATGTGAAAAATGCTCCAACTGCCACCCTTGAAATTGAATATTGGCTTGTAGCAGCTGATGCAGCAAACTTTCCTTTTTGGTAATGTTAAGGCACTTGTGTCAGGCGAGGTGAAGTTCATGATCTTAGTTAGATACAAAAAAAAAAAAGTCAACAGTGACTTGAAGAGGGAGGAAATAAATCTTTATTTATACTGGAAACTGCAATCTTTCCTTAACTTTAACCAAGGGCTTTTGTTACACTTAACCACCACAGATGGGATTGAGGATCGTGTGTGTGCCAACCATTCTGCTCTTTCAAAGTCTACCATCCACCCACGCCACCTTTCATGTATTGGTAAAAACATATAAAGCACTTCAGTCAGGGAAAAATGTGCTTTCACTGACAAAATAAGTTGTACATACAAATATTTATATATATATAAAAAAAAAACTTAAATGCCCTATGCGTCAGTAATTTAAATGTCAAACTGATTCACATTACTGTCGACATCACAGCCTTGCTTTAAAAATATATATTTTTTTTAATTATTTTTGTGAAGGAAACGTGAATAATAATACTGAAGTGTCGCAATAAAGTAACATGAAAAGGCCAAACAGTTGTTTCTCAATAGAATTATTTCTAATCAAATGCTTCAATTGAGACAAAAAATACAGAAAAAAACTTACAATGTAAATTATTCTAGGCTGCTTTGCTGTGACCTCCTCATGCGGGGACAAAATAGTAATAGCCTCGTCTTGGGAACAGATAGTTCCAAAACTCCTTTCCACAGAGAAATGCAATGAATTTGAAAACAGTTGACCAAAAAAACCGTAGAGGAAACAGATCAGCATCTGAAACCATCAACCAACCATCAAGCCCTAAAAGTAGCTGCCATTAAGCCACTCTTAAAAAAAGAGAACGCTGGATGCTTTCATGTCAAAGCTCACATAGAGTGGTCCTGTTGCACATATATGTTAGTTATGGAGGTCTACTTACATACATTAACTTGTTTTTATGGTCAAAAACCTCCTAGTTGCTGCAAACGAGCCGATACAAATCCTCTTTTCTGACGCTGTTTCCCAGCCGCGAAATTTGAGACTCAACTCTCTCATCCAGAAGACAGAGTCTTGTGATTGGCCAATACCCGGAAGTGACATATTCAGCACACCCGCTCTCAGAAGCGCAGCTCCCCCCTCTGGAACGGTGGATGCACTGCTACTCATTATCAAAACATTGTTTTAACAATGTTTAAAAATAGCTTCTTCACGACTCCCCGCCGCAGTCCCTTTTATGACTTTGACGCGGAGTCAGACCCAGAGTCAGAAGACCCTATCGCCCGTGAAACACCTCCACAATGGACGTTATTCTTCTTCTGCGGTTCAATGTACGCAACCGGATGTGCCCGGACTAGTGCCCGGACGATCTGCTGTTCCGCATAACCGGTGTTTACGTAACCGTACCAGGTTTTTTCAGAGATCTCGCTGAGCCCGAGATTCCAATAAAACACAGCGTTCTCAGCAGTGGCTGAACTGTTTGTTTAGATCATTCAGGGCTTCGTTAACAAGGTAATGACGCAGATACACACTAACAAACAGCGTTAATTGGAACTTCTGGTCTTGGTCCGCTTTAACAAAAATACAGACCTATCTCAAATCTTCATTGAGAAAGTGCTCTTTAATTAACTCAGCAATTTCTTGAACTCCACTGGACTTTTTTGACAAATTTAAATCAGGCTTCCGACCTCGCCACACCGTAACAGCTCTTATTAGAGTGTTAAATGACATGAGGTTGAAGACTGACTGGATGTGTCAGCCTCTGGTCCTGTTGGATCTCAGGGGGACCATTGGGAGTTATCACTCCAATCGAGTTTGTTTTATGTAACGCACATTGAGTTGCCATTGTGTATGAAATGAGCTATATACAACCTAAATTAAATTATATCCGCAAAACCAAACCTTAACCCTCAAAAAGCTGTTTCAAGGCGTGACAAAATGTCCTCATTCACTGTGGTTTATACGTCTATAAGTTATCAGTGCATTTGTACTACGTGAAAAGCAGGCGTCCGTTTGTGGGTGCACTCACAATATACATTCCAGCCCTTTCCTACATCACCAAAGACAATTCGTCTAAATGCTGGTCGGAAATGTCGAAGTTGAAGTGTACATTGACATGAAAGAGAGGAAGATCTGAAGGATGCCATAAGCTGGGCTCTGGGGCCCTGAACAGAGACCCTAAAGACATGCTGGGAATATTAGAGAATGATTGATACACCCAGCTGGAGAACAGAGGAGTGTAAAGGAGTGATGAGAATTATATAAATATATATATATATATATATGTCAATTTTATCTTTCACAGTTCTTTTGAAATATGGTTTACAATCCTACACTCATCCCCGTTTGGTCTAAGAAGCTATAGCTTATACAGGGCGGACAAATATATCCCTTAATTCGCATGAAAAACTCAAAGATATGTTCACATATCACTCGTCTAAAAGCTCACATACAAACTCGGAGGGATGCCAGTTCTCTTATATATGTCGTCTTTTTTACGTCGCAGTCTAATTAAAGCTACAGTAGGCAAGATATTTTTGTGTCATTGATCGCAATCGATGATTAACCGTTCAGCATAATATGAATAAAATGATCTGAGAGAAAACACCACAGAGAGAGAGAGCGCGCCTCCCATTGGCTGTTCTACGACTACTGCTTTGCTTACCGGTTCAATGGAAATCAGAATCAGAATTGTTAGACATTTTGAAAAAAAATATAAAACACTTTATGGAGCAAACATAACAAACACAAGAGCACAAGCACAAGACACTGGAAAAAAGTATGAGATACAAGAAAATAAATAGTGATAAAAGAAAAGGCCAATGAATACTCTATATTTGTATATACATTGACTGTATCTATATTAATGTGTGTAGCAGCATGAGAGATAAACACATTGGATTTTCTTGTTTAATATGCAGATTGCCTTTGGGGGGAAGCTGTCTCTGAAAATAGAAGAATACAACAGTTCAAAGAGACGGTGACTGAGTTCAACAGGTTGATTATATTGATGAAAGATCAATACTCTAGCATTGTCTGCTTATATCTACATTGCAAATAACTAATAATATAGCATAATATAATATAACAGTGTCAAATGAATTTACATAAGAAATAACTTCAATTGTACAGCATTTTTTTATTTAAGTTTTACATAATTATTGTTCTAGTGTTGTTCTAGTTTTAGAATTCATGTATAAATAACTGGACCTGAAATGAGGTTCCTTGTTTCAAAGACCAGCAATCGCCACTGCTATGGACAATGTAAAGTAAATCATTGCTGTGTTAACCCTGTAAAGCCCAAAATCATTAAATAATTGACAGACAGAAAATTCCAATTCTTTGAAACTGGAGCCTTTATTGGTCCTTCTGAACAAACAAACATTTTTTTTTCAAATATCAATTTCCATATAGGAAATGTTTAATTTGTATCATATTTGATACAGCGGGTCACAATGGTCAAAGATTCTTTTTTTTCTTGAACAAAAAATACCCAAACCAATCCAACAAATCAAACAAAAACAATGCAACAATGGAACTGGCAGGATGGAAGTCTGGAAGACATAACATTTCAGTTATTTTTTACAAATTTTGCAGTTCACAACCTTTTTATTGTGAGTGATGGTCGGCTTGAAAACAGTCGTTTAGACAAAGATTCACTCTGCATTTTTCACAGTACACATGGGCAAAGTGGCCTAACACAGCGCTCGCATCTATGTCAGGTTTCCCATCATTTTGATGATACGTTTGGCGTTAGAGGGTTAACAGCTGCTCTTGGTGCAAAATGAGACTGTCCAGTCTACCCAACCCAGTGGTTTTGTCACCAATCCTCCTTCTTATTCGGCTAATACATTTTGGCAGGTGGAAAACCACACTCGCTAGTTACATCACCAATTCTTCCCGCCTATCGAAGCCCTATACAGTAGCTCCTGCTGGCATACAAAGAATTCTGGAATATTGTTGGCTGTGAAGGATCCACCAGGTGTATCCTTTGCAGCCAAGATAACGTCAGCCACATTCTAAGGAGTCAATGAACACCCGTTTTAACCCGCTATGACACATTTTGATCCGGGTCAACGAATCCACGCTCCGGAGGATCCAGCACCTTATGGGACACAGCTCTTTGTGTGTTTCCATCGCTCTGTGTTCTTGTGTTCATAGCAGTGATTCACCTCCACGGTCTCTCTGGATCTGTGGGGATCCGGTAAAATGTTCTCCAGTTAGTCTTTCTTTGACGGTTTTGGCACAACATCTATCCACCATCTTCACTTTTATGATGAAAACGGCTATCGAAGGGACAAGTTGTCTGACATTATTGCCTGATTTATGTGTCGCCTATTCATTATTCATTGTTTCCTGTCAGTGTGCATTAACGTGGGCTGTGTGACGTCAGCTACTGGACCTCTATTGAGGGGAAATGCAGTGTTTCCCATGGGTCCATCGCTACATCATTTGACTCAGCGATATAGCAGCATTTGTGTCCAAATCATTTTTGCATCATCGCATTTTTTGTTGCTTTCCTAACATCTTCCACCCATTATTGTGCAAAGACCATGACCTTTAACCCAAGCTAATGCATCTATCCGAAATGTTTAATTACACAAATGCGTGTTGTTGGTGCACTCCTGTGCTATCCGATGATCTGCTGATCATATAGGGTAAAGCATTAATGGCACATTTGTACCAGGCCCTGGCAGTCTCTTTGACTGACCTTGCTGACCTTGAGCTGATCTCATCTCAGCCAGCTACTCATTCATGATCAATAAGCAATCAGGGAACTTGTCTTTGCACGCTTTGGTCATCCTAAGTGTTTACGAAGCAAGCAATCACTTTTGCAAATCACTGTTTTATTTGCTGTCATGTAACCTTACATTCACCCATATCAAGCTATCTGGCTGCTGCTGTAATATCCACTTGCTAATGCAGTAATTGACCTTATACTGAACATGCATTTTCACCTCCTTGCTGAGCGCAGGTTCACCGTGCTCATCACTTTGCTGCATCTGGTTTTTTCACCAGATGGAGGTGTTTGCTTATAATGCATTAAAAAGAAAGTAAAGACTAGAGAGGGCAGCGATGCAACAGACTGGATGCCAACTGCCGTAACACACCGATGAAGAAGTCTTTACGTTCATAGCAGTGTAACAGCGTTTCTTTTCATGAATATATTTCCACCACGTCAGCAGCAGAATCTCAGGACACGGTGCAACATAGAGCTGTCAGTGAATCCTATTATGATGAAGCCTTCTGTAGATAGCTTAATATTTCACATTCACATACAGATTCAACCGCAAGTGACGTTCTGCTGTAAACCTGCTGCAGCAGTGTAGCAGCTTCAGTCTGCTCAATCAAGACTTTAAACTTGACTGAAGACAAACTGTCATGTTCCTGAGACACACACCTAACAAAGTGAGGTTTTTCTTTCTTTCTTTCTTTTTAACTTGTCCTGTCCAGTACCTAGGCCATGCAGTGTGCATGCTTTGTGGTGTCGAACAGATTTGCTGTGCACAGGGTGAGTCTGTGATTGTCGCCCTGTCATAATAATTACTTTCACTTGTGGACAGACAAGGAGAAGGGATGACGGGGGATTGAGCAGGAAACAGGAAGCCGCAGACAGACAGAGACAACACAAAACAACCACAAGAAAGCCCACAACAACTGTATCAGTTTATTTCATTATGGTGTGTATATGTGGGGGTTATCATTAGACGTGGTTGGGAATCTAATGGCGCACCGTTGAAGCACAGCATGTAGGGTGCCGACAAGGCAATGCATTCAATGTTCTTCTCTGCAAGTCTTGGTTCTTTCAGATGAGCTCTGCTGCGACACGAGCGAAACAGGGGCCGGTAGCAACGGGCTGGGCGAAAGTGGTTTGTTCACTCACTGCAGACACAGAGAAACATTGAACCAATCAGTCACTCACTCACTCCGTGAGGGAATCGTCATGCCGCGCTAACAGCTAAAGCCCAATTTATACTCCCGCATAAAGCGATCTGCGTAGGTTACGCAGATGCCTCTGCGTCTACGCAGAGCCTGTCGTAGAGCCTCTGCGTCGTCTCCGACTGCACAAAATATTTTTTAAGTGTCCGTCACTCCGTCAAGGCACAACGTAGACGGCGAGAGCTGCGATTGGTCCTCAGGACAGGCCGAGCTAAGCTGCTCTGTGCCGGCTCACAGTGCGCACCGAGCGTCCACAGAGGCGGAGCTGATCACCGCCGACAACGTCGCTGCCAAACTATAAATACGTCATATCTTAATACACAAACCTCATGTTTAGACTCTAAATGTTCCAATTTCTCGCTTCAAATTATCTTCACACTGCGTTCCGTGACACAGAAAAGTGAGAAACGGCCACTGTTTCAACAACAACAACTCTCGGACGCCATTGCTCACTGTAGCCAGAAGCACAACAACCTTTCGCAGCGACCCCTACGTGGTTACGCAGTCGGATAACGCATTACCCAGTCGGAGAAGTATAATGTGGTATAAGGTGGTCGGCGCAAAATGTTTACACTTAATGAAGCCAGAACATTCAAGTCACACAGTCTGGTTCCCGATTGTTTTAACAGACTTTCCCAGTAAGCACAAACAAAGGCTGAGAGGACCGTGTAGACTCGTGTCATATACGCACCAACCCTTCTGATTCGAATCCTTGTTTGTTTGCTCGGAAAGTCCGATTCGTTTGGGTGGATGTGAACGCGTAACCAAACTCTGATCGGCACCAAAGAAGCGAACTCTGGTCCGCCTAAAACATAGGTCTTGGTAGTGGACTACAACACAGGGCATTGTGAGTACAAAGCAGGGCATTGTGGGTAAACACAACCGAAATAAACGCGCTTGTAGAACGATAGCCAGGAGAAATATCTGAGCCCATTGCTAGGGTTAGTTCCAGTTTTTTTTATAATGTGTTGGACAGTTCTTACCACAATTTTAGTAGTTTCCGCCATCTCCTTAGAAGTCTGTTCATTCAGACGAGGAGATGTTGTGTCCAGGGCTGGAGCTACAGCTGCTTTGGGCTAACTCCGTTTCTCTTACAGAAAGATAGTGAGCACACAGACTCTGGGCTCTCTCTGGAGGAGTCTGGACATTTATTTCTAACCACAGGCAAAAAACATTACACATCCGTGCCTCACGTAACTCTGCAAGCATTAGCTCGGCCTGGTCGCTGGCTTCACATACACATCTCTTAAAGGCACCGCTGCTCTCATAAAACAATAAGCTTTACAGTTAACTTGTCAATGGGACTATATGATCACCTCGTTATTATGTTTTTTCCTAATATGACCATAATTATGTAATGTAAGGAGAAAATATGCCCTATAATAATAATAACAACATGCATAGTGTTTGCTCATTGTGTGAATTGTTGGGTTTCTGTGCTCTGCATGATGTCTATGTACAGTGCCTTGGGATGATGTATGTTGTGATTTGGCGCTATACAAATAAAATTGAATATAATATTTTACTGACTTAGCTGCACTTATCAACTTTTGAAAACAGAAAAATGTGTAAACTTATATTATTATTATTTAAATAATAACACGCCAATGCTTGCTATATTCCTTTTTTTTTTTTTAAGGGTAAAATTAAAAGTTTCTTATTTTTGGGAACAAATTCAAAACATTTTTTTTTTTTTTTTTTTTTAATGAGATGAAGAAACAAACACCACCACTTCACACGTTGTCATTATGAGACGACAAATTGAAGGATGTTTTTTTTTTTTTCATGCGTATATTTTCTCAATTGGGGTGACCCCCTTCTGATGTTTTTGATAACAGTTCAGTGTGACTCGCACCATTTACCAGAACCTCTTTACCAAACTGCAGAAACTCAATAAATTATTCCGTAAGATTGCAGCAGCATTGGTATCGCAGCTCCCCCCCCCTCCCCCCCACCCTTTAGATTTTCTCTCTCACTGCTGAGATTTCCTCTTCTCCACTCAGTCCCTCCCCCTCATATTTATCCTCACTTTCACTCATTTTCCTGTTTCACACAAACTTCTGTTCCCTCACGGTAGCGAGCAGGTAATATCCCGGGGTTACGCTAACATAGTTTGATAGTTTGTGTGGCCGATGGAGAAGGCGGGAGCACGTCAGCATCAGCATCAGAAACCTTAGGAATAGCAGGTAGAGGCAGTCTAAACGCCTAAAGCCATTTCCTATCGAGCCACTGTGGCAACTTATTGGCAAACGCATTACTTTAAGTTTCTTTTTCTCAATCAATTTACTGGAAAGCTGAAAAACCAATCTGGAGCACAGCAGCTCCCACGAGGCCTGATTGATGCGACCGAGCTGGAATGTGCATATCCAAGCAGCGTCTGGTTTATGTGTCCTCAAATTCCATTGGGTGGAAAATGTGGATTGAGTGAGGCCGTCATGGATTTGGCATCGCTAACTCTGGGGCAGATTGCAGCGGAGTGGATTGATGCTCAGCGGATCGTGACACTTCATCTGAAGGAAGGATGGGAGAAAGAGGGGAAAACAAACAGGAAGATCTATATAGAGATTGACAGCATCATGAAGGGCCGACAGTGTGCCAGCGTACACGGGAAAACAGAAACGGAAAATAAAGTAACTCAGACAGAATAATTGGGAAGTGCCACGGTTGCTAAATTGCTTAGTAAATTAGTAATTAATTTTACTATTAAACATTTCCTGATGTGTTCAATAGATGTCAGCGAAAACAGATTTTTCCCCCCTGCTGCACTTGAACTCATGCTTGTTCTCCATCATCTTCCAGGCTTCCAGAGAAGAGTTTTTTTTTTTTTTTGTGACTGTCTGCATTCAGATTTACTCCTAATGAGGTCATGGATTAGTTACAGTGCTTTAGTTGTCATTCATATTAAGGTGCACCTAAGACCACAGAAGTGAATTCCCCGTCATCCAAGAATCAATCCTGCAATTAAAGCGTGCAAATCATTGTTCCAGTGATATTTGCTGTGTTAGAAGTTATTAAGAAGAATATATTTAAAGCTCACATAGAGTGGTCCTGTTGCACATAATATATGTTAGTTATGGAGGTCTACTTACATACATTAACTTGTTTTTATGGTCAAAAACCTGCTAGTTGCTATAAACGAGTCGATAGAAATCCTCTTTTCTGACGGTGTTTCCCAGCAGCAAGATTTGAGACTCAACTCTCTCACCCAGAAGACAGAGTCTTGTGATTGGCCAGTATATTCAGCACATCCGCTCTCAGAAGCACAGCTCCCCCTTCTGGAACGGTGGATGCACTGCTACTCATTATCAAAACATTGTTTTAACAATGTTTAAAAATAGCTTCGTCACCACTCCCCGCCGCAGTCCCTTTGACGACCTTTGACCCGGAGTCAGACCCAGAGTCAGAAGACACTGTCGCTCGTGAAACACCTCCACAACGGACGTTATTCTTCTTCTGTGGTTCAATGTACGCAACCGGATGTGCCCGGACTAGTGCCCGGAGCAGGACGATCTGCTGCTCCGGAGAACCGGTGTTTACGTAACCGGACCAGGTTTTTTCAGAGATCTCGCTGAGCCCGAGATTCCAATAAAACACAGCGTTCTCAGCAGTGGCTGAACTGTTTGTTTAGAACCTTCAGGGCTTCGTAAACAAGGTAATGACGCAGATACACACTAAAAAACAGCGTTAATTGGAACTTCCGGTCTAGGTCCGCTTTAAGTTATCACAACCTTGCATTAGAATATAGAAAAGGTGCGATGCTTTTATAGTTATTCAAAATTACAGTTTCATGAATTGAATAACTCAAAATAAAGCTGTAGATAATAGATGGATGGATGGGTAGTATTATAGAGTATTTAGTTGTGTGTTTGCAGTGAGTGTCTCCTTCTGTGGATGTGAGCCATGTTTGTGTTGGACTCTTGCTGCTAAAACCGTGCACGTTACCTGTCTTAAACTGGGACCGTCTTCTCTGTTGGTACATCAGTATCTGAGCTTACAGCTGGCCCATCTCTTAGCAGTCTGTTGACAGAGCCAGTGGTGATGCTGCAGAGCTCACCGTGGCCAGGGAAATCCTGCCAAGTCTCACAGCTGGCTCAAAGTCTGGCGGAGGTGGCCAAGGAGAAAAGGGAACATGTCTGCTCATGCTAACTATACTGTACTCTATCCAATCAGTGTTGGTTAAAATAGGAGCGAAGAGGTAAGGTCTGTACCCTTGGACTCATCATGCACCCCAATTCCTTGCAGTGTATGGTATACATATCCATTGTCAAATGTTGAGAAGCAATTAGTGATAGCAGGGTTCGTACACTTTTTTTAGCAATAGTTTTCCATGACTTTTCAATGACTTCTCCATAACCTTTCATTGACTTTCCAAGAACGAAAATCTTTCATTATCAGCATTTTGCACGTCCGTGGTCTGCGCCTTTCAGCAGCCAAAGTTTAAAGCTCTCCCTAAAAAGCTGCTCTGTTGTAACTTTCTTTCAAACTTATTGGTTTGATTTATTATTTGAGTAATGCTTTAAGTAATGGTTAAAAGAGAGGAAGTGGTTGTATTCTGTAAGGGCTTTTTTGTTGTTCACGTTTTGGTTCACGCCTGCAGTATACACTTGCAGCCACTGTGTGGCATTGTTTGCATGTTGTCCCCTATTGGCGTCTCCTTTTTTTTTACCTCCGAGTAAGAACGCCCCGGAAGTGTGTTGCCTTGTGTTTTTAGCTTCTCCGTTAACTTTTGTGTGTTAGCCGGCGAAACCCACACACCAGGACTGAGTGATCGCCTCCGTACACCTTTGCATAGACGCAGTTAAATATTGTACATATTCTCATTTATATAAGACTGCATTTTTATTTTAATGTATTATTGTTTTATATATCTTGTGTTGTATTGTCATTAAAAAAAAAAATCTGGGGGAGAAAACCCACAAGTTTGTTTTGTAAAGCGACAGAAAATTCAGTTACACAAATAAAAAATTTGTTCAATTGGTAAATTAAATTAAATTACTGAAGTTCATATAAATTAAAGCTAGTGAGACATATTAGGACAACTTGCTAAGGTATATGAAGCCAGTTACTCTGATAAAAAAATGTTTGACAAACTTAATAATACGTCAATCATTAAACAAATGTTAGCAGGTTAACTTTACTTTAACTTTACCAACTTTATGCATTTATTAAGGGATTATCAATTTCTTTAGATACTTTTTATTTCATCAACCATTTTTGTTGCAGTTATTTGTTTTGGTATTTTTTAAAAGATTATTCATCACTAATTATGACATTTCAATGATGTGCCTGCTCCGTTTGACTCTTTTTTGTGTAATTTCCAAACGCGTTATTGCATCATATACCCATAGAACCCTTTGTTCTATATAAGGAGGCATTCTGTTCCAGATTGCCTCAGTATAAAACATTATTTAAAGTACGATGACGGGTCGGCAGACTGCAGGTGAAGTGGGAGAGAGAGGGACTGTACTAATCAGTAGTCTGCCCTCAGGGATCAGTGTGTGCAGAGGCAAGGACTTCTGAATGAGAGAAACCCAGAGAGGAAAGAGGGCGGTGGGTGAGGAGAGAGAATTAATACACTACATTAAAAAAAAAAAAAAAAAAAAAGACAAAAAACAATTCCTGCTTGAGAAACGGTATAATTAAATGATAGTGCTGGTGAGGGACAGGTACAGAGAGAGACAAAATAATAGAAGGACAAAGAAGACGTGCGCCGGCGCCACTCGTGTATCGCATCTTAAGTGTGAAGTGAGAGCATGAGGACTGAATAATGAAACAAAGATGAAGTATTTGTATGCCAGGTAGGACTTCGTTGGAGGGCTCTTGGAAATATTTAAAAAGGTTAGTGTATGAATAAACATGTCTTATCAAGGTCCTTTTACATTGGAAAAAAGACAGAGTTAACTAATGAATAATAAAGAGCTGATGTGACAGGAGAAGAAAGCACCCTGACCCCGAATGATTGAAGTAATGGAATGTTTCCTACAGGACTGTTATCCCACAAAGGGACAAAGACATAATCATTAAAATGTGGGGAGAGCAGGGAGGAGCCAATACTGCAAAGTTACTGTTGTTATTCATGGTTCAGCGTACAGACGGAGGACCGTATTGGGAGCACGGCGTTTTTCCCATCAGAGATTTCACTGACACGTATTCACACAAGCTCCCATTCGACTGCTCCCAGGATCTGTGTTACAGTTCTGTCACACATGTAGGACGTGGAAACAGTGAGAGGAACAAAGATGGGGATATAAAGGAGTCTCCGCTGACACTGAGGAAGTGGCTCTTGCATAATGTTTTTATGAGCCACAGTTCGTATAATGTAATTATTAGTGGCATGCATGTTAATTCTCCGTTAGCGCACTTTCCGATATAAAAAGGTAGCAATCGGCTTAGGATACTCTGTAATATACGGGATACAGTGAGACTTTGCTGTCTTCTTGTTCCTGTTTTACATGAGTAAAGAATTACCCAGAGAATTTGAGTTTTTTGTTCCTCTTGTTTTCTGCCACGTTACAAGAAAACTAAATGGAATGAAATGTGGCTTAGAAAAAAAAATAAAAATGGCTCTCGGAAAACTCTGTAAGAAAATAAATCAAATAAAAAGGCAGAAGTGGATTGAATATGGTAAAACATGCAGGTAATAGTCAAAATATGAAGAAAAGGGAAAGAAGAAGAAGAAGAAGAACCCAAGAAGAAAAATTCAATTAAAAAACACTGCCTGTGAAGATACTGTATCAGTGATTCTTCTACCATCCCTTTGGGGGAGGTGTGCCGCCTGTATAATGGGACCTCAGGGAATTGATTTATTGAATCAAGTGTGTACCTCTCTACTATGTGACATGGCGATATGCCCACTTTGAGCTTGTTAGTATTAGGCATTTTTTCTGGATTAACTATTGCATCACACACTTTCCTCGGTGGTGAGTTGGTTCCACGTTAAGTGTCATCATTTGTCTTATTAGCTTCAAAATATTGAATTATTTAAGATCATCGGCCCATGTTTTTCTCACTGTTGACTTCTTCTTCTCCTATTATTTACATGTCAAAACCCAGGGGAGGGAACTGTAGAGCATGTGGAGAGCATCTAGGTCAGTTGATGCGCTATATCCCCTCACCCTGTCCCTTTCCTTAACGCTACCCGTCACCATGACCAACAGTAACCGTAACGCGAGGTTTTCCCCAGCCAAAAACATGCTACGATTTCAGCGAGTGCAGGAATTGAAGGAGTCAGCTTCAGTCACACCTTTCAAGGATGGCAAAGTAAAGAAGCGTTCATCGAGGCTGCAGATGCACTCTTTGGTAAAGTTTAAGAGCAAAACGGAGATCTTTGCTGCTATCAAGGACATGCAGTTATCACAGAATATGTTTACACTGCGGTGCGAGGGAATGGTAGAGGATGTTGAAGCTCAGTTTGAAGAAGGACATCGATGCATGTGCGCGTTTCTCCCTCCAGTTCGATGAGTTAGTGGTTTTTAAAGATATCAGTGCCAAAGAAGAGCTACTCAAGGTTTTTGGCATTTCAACACATTCATGGAGTTTGTTAAAAAGAAGAAACTGCCCCACTTCAAAGCTCATCTTCATCATCACTGATGGTGCACTGGCTATGGTAGGCCACCTGGCTTTTGGACTCAATGATTTACATCTCGGCAGACTGGAAACTTTTTACAGTAGAGCTTGATTGAAAAAGGTTGGGCACCCCTGGTATAATTTTATGATCGCTTCCTAACAAGATGGACGAGCTAATGGCACTGATCTCAGCAGACAGGATGATGGAGAACGGTAAGAGAAAAATGATTAGGACCAGCTGTGTTTGTGAATGATAGATGGAGTAACTCTGGCCACATCTCGGTTGAAGACAAACTGTCCTGTAGGGACACGGAGTTGCTAGCTGTAAGGACGTAATACCTGCTGAGAGAATTTTCTCAGGTAACCTGGTGGCAGTGGTACATTCCTCCTTCTGCTAATGCCAATGCAGCTCGCGATGCTTCTACCTCTGTTCCAAGCAGGCTGCAGACACACCACCCAGAGACTGGAATCACTTTAATCCATCCTCCACTGGACTTTTTTTTTTTTTTTTTGCCAAGGATGCATACAACTCACTGCCACTTCCACCCCTGGGAAGATGTGGCCACGGTCTGGTTTATCTATGGCCAGTGTACAAACCAACTGTGCACAGGCAACCTGCTGTGGTGTGCACAGTGTGAGACAGTGGTCAGGAGAAACTGAAGAGGCTGTGGAAAAACTGCTTTGAGACAACTGTGTGGGAAGCTCTTTGTGACTCTTGTGGGGAAGACATTGACACCCTGACAGTTTTTTTTTTTTTAAGCTCACATAGAGTGGTCCTGTTGCACATATATGTTAGTTATGGAGGTCTACTTACATACATTAACTTGTTTTTATGGTCAAAAACCTCCTCGTTGCTGTAAACGAGCCGATAGAAATCCTCTTTCCTGACGGTGTTTCCCAACCGCGAGATTTGAGACTCAACTCTCTCACCCAGAAGACTGAGTCTTCTTCCAATTAACTTAAATGATGTATTATTATTATTATTATTATTATTATTCATGAATCATTCACAGCTTGGAGGCCTGTCTTTCTTAAAGCGTGGTTGTTTATCCATCACAAGTGTCCTTGACTTCTGTCAGTGCTCCTACAGAATTCTTCCTCAGCCTCTCACTTGTCTCACATGTGTCCGAGTGTTGGCCTTGCAACTCAGAGAGAGAGAGAGAGAGACCGAGGAGAGTAGAATGAGAATCTGTGATGATTGCCAAACATGTAGGTGGAAGGAATTTCAAATAATGGATAATACAAAACATTTATCTTGAAAGGCGAATCATATAAGAACTGTATTAAACGATGTAGTAAAATGACTAGTGCTGCAATTATAACAAGCTGTGTCATTTTCAGCTTGTTAAGTGTGAATATGTTTTTACATGTTTCACATGTTTGCCTTTCACATGAACTGGCTGATCTGTAAGTTTATAGCACTCTCACGCACTTTCAATGCTCCATATTTCTTTACACACTGTGCCACTGTTGGTACTCACTTTTTTTTTACAACACCGTCCTGTAATCGCACAACAAATTAGCCATTATTGCTAATTCAAGTGCAGCATATGACAGTGATGCACCACCATAGCAGCCTTTTATATTCAAGCAGTGTTCAAGCGTTTTCTTTTTTTTTTTTTTTAACCTGAATGCTAAAAGCGTGGCACCACAATCTCTACTTCATTGGGAAAACTTGGCTGTGTAGCTTTTCAAATACAAATACATATCTATAAACCTCCTCTATGGAGGCAGAAAGTGGCTCTCACACAATATTTATAGTTTACTTTTCTCTCTATTTTCCTTGTATTTTTGTACACTTTTTGTTTGTACATTTCAACTCCTGAAATAACTTACAATTAGCTTTTAACAAAATGCAAGATCTTTTTATTTGAACATTTGTGTTCAATCGTTTGATTTGAAACATTTTATTTCTTCTACCCATTTGTCAGCTTACAAGTGAATTTGATTATATATACCTGTATAACTGTATTGTTACCTTATTTTGTGGTTTATGTAATATGTGATATCAGACACAAAGTTTGTTTCCTCAGCTTAAATCATCTCCACAATGGAGAATTTTTTACTTTTTCTGTTATTTAATTTCTGATTTACATAACTGCATTCTTAAGTACAGCTGTTACTTAAGAGTGTGGAGGACATTATTTTTTAATTATGTATGATTTATACATTATTCATTTAATTTTCCTTTTTTTTCCTGCTGTGCTGTGGTCATTCGTTTGTATTTTAGTCTGATTCTTCCTTTTATTTAACCTTTATTTAACCAGATAAAAGACCCATTGAGATCAAGATCTCTTTTCGCAAGGGTGACCTGGCCAAGAAAGGCAGCAGCACTCATCAAAAGTTAAATAAGAAGGAGTTGTGATCGCAGTAACAATTTAAGAACATAGACACTGTTCAAAGGATTTCTGTTGTCTGTCTTTTAAGATGGAGCGGAAAGCTCCTAATGAAATAAAAGCTGGCATTTTAATTGTCGATTATCGATATGTAATATAATATGCATACCAGCCAGTGAGAGAAATAAGGGAGTGAACTCTTGCAAGGAGCTGAGCAGTCATTTGAGAGATTTGATAATCATAAGTTTCAGATATAGACATTGTAGTCTTGAGATCGTGGAGAAAAAATAATTTTTCCAGTGTTTTTCACAGCACCACAGAGTGGATACAGTGATTTGATGAGCATCCTGAGCATGGTACATGTATGGGGAAGCCAGTGAAGTGTGTTTGATCAAAGCTTTGGTACAGTGCCTTTTTAATTGAGCTTATGTGTGTAAGCAGGTGAGGAGGCGGCATTGTGTGTGTGTTAAAGTGTGTGTGTGTGTGTGTGTGTGTGTGTGTGAGTGCATTACACTTTGATGAAGTGCAGGTGTGTGGGCACATGTTTATGTGCTTTGGATTTATCGATGCAGATTTATAGAAAGCGGCGATATGATAGGTGGAAAGCCCATTACTTATTCTCCGCGCAAAATGAAATGTGCCTGATGTCACACTCAGTTTATGTCCTTTCCTAAAATAAAAATGCTCTTCTGTGAGAAAAAAAGAAAAGAAAAAAGGATGAATACCTTTTCATGGATGACCTCACATAGAATTTGTTGCTTTTTTTGGCGTGATTTTCTGAAAGACACGGAAATATCTTCCCCTGTGTTCTAAGTGCTTTTGTGCTACACATGTTGTTTACAATCAAAATGGGCTAAATTTATTTTTGAAGCTTGAGAGCTTTGGGGTGCCTTGAGTGGAATTTCTGTCATAAAATGTTGACTTACACTTCCTGTCCAAAATGAAAGTCTGTATGTCTGTTGAGACTAGAGACACAAATATGAGACTCTCAGGTGAAAGACATGTAGTGAATTCCTGGAAATGATTATTCTGGGCCATAACATTGAATTGGACAGATAAACAGAGAATCCAATTGCACGAATAAAAGTGCCAATATTCCAAATTGTGCCAGTACTGGCTCATTTCAAGCACCGATTAACCCCTAGCTGATGCATTGTGATGCAAAGCTGAGGGCCTTTCAAGCATGGAGTGTGTATGTTCTCCCATGTGCATATAGGTTTTCTCTGGGTACTCTGGTTAGCTATGTGTCAGTCCCAAAGAATCCAGAGGTTAATTCGACACTCAAACAAATTACCGTAGGTGTGAATGTGACAGCGAATGGTTGTTCACTTTGTTGGTCAAAAAGATCAGATTTTGTAAAATGAAATCATAAAAACAGAATTAGTTTCATATGCACACACACTAGAGATCATGAATTTGACCTCTTAATCCACAGAAAGTCTAAATTATGTCTGATATCCCTCACACACACATACACCTTATCACAGTTAGTGACCATGCACCAGTCCCTCTCTTTTTTATCTATTAACTATGTTACCCCATCCACTAAATACTGAAGGTTTAATACAAAAAAGGAATAACAATAAGAAAGATAGATTATTTGAACTGGAATTGGAACATAAAATCAGAACATGAGACACTGATCATAGTGATATTAGAGCAATACAACTCAAATTGAGTAAATTAGCTGATGAAGATTCAGTTTTAACTGCAGAAATTACAACCTCATCATCTCATATCAAAGCAGAACAGGAAAAAGGTGGAAGGTGTACATGGAGGTGGAAGGTGTACATGGAACGCCACAACCAAGAGGCTGGAATAGTGTGTGCACTGTATTGCCCATGATCAAGATGGAAGATGCTTCTAAGGTGGTTGAGAATGCCAAAGCTTAGATCCTATGGAACTTCCAGATCCAGACAAACTGGTGCTGGCTAATCAACCAGACATAGTAGTTATCAATAAACAGCAAAATAAGGTAGTGGTGATAGGAGCACTGGGGGCTCAAATAGAGAGAGTGGCTCCAGCAGATCCCAGGAACAATATCTAAGATCTCTGTTCAGATGTGTGCAGTCCTAAGAAGAGCTAAGCTACTGTACAGAACCTTCAGGCTCCCAGGCTGCTGGTAGAGGGCCCAAGCTTGGAGGAGACACAAGACCACCTAAGTGGGCCAGTAGGGAATATTCTGCCCGTTATGTCCCAGTGCAGAGCCCGATGGTAATTTGTCAAGTCTTCCTGACAGCTCTGCAACATAAATATACCCAAGTATGTGAACAGCATTGAGTTCCAAGAAGCAGTTCCTTAATGGTCTGAAAAACTATTTGACAAAGCTAAGAAAATGTATTGTAAATTAACACTCACGACACATGTGATTTCTGTTTAATGAAACATACAGTATCCTCATTGCCCCCCGGCCCCAGAAAAAGAGAGGTGGATTACTGAGCAAAATACAGAGACGAAAAGAGAGAGAGGGTGGAACAAAGAATCAGTCATTATTTTGTGTTGTGTTTGCAATGGGAATACTGCAGGCTGTATTCATAACTTGCTATTAGCAAGGTCAATTCTTTGGCTTTGTTCCTGTCCCAGAAGGTCTGGCCCTGAGTTTGGCTAACGCATTAACATTTCTGTTGTAGTGAAACATCTTCTGATGCGTAGCTAGGGAACTTCATCAGTGATGTACCTGAGGTCATTGGGTGTTTCAGGTCTTTCAAACATCAGACTGAGGCAACCCAGCTGAGGTTGATCAGGCCTCAACTTGTGCTCTAGCAGCACTTGACCACGGATCCGCCCTGTTGATCCAGAGCCTTTCTCTGCTGCCTCTGTGTTGTTGTGGATGACCCTCCTCCTTATTGCTCCTGTTATGCCGAGTGCAGTATAGAATCTGCACAGAGACTGTCCGGAAAAAACCTCTGCACCCAACCTCCGCAGGCAAGCATAGCCTTCCAGCCTCGTCTGTGACAGTCGCTGACTAGGCTGTCATACTCTGTCAACTCCCTCTTCTGCTCAAAGACCTCCTCCTTTCGTTCTTCCCACGGCACAGTGAGCTCCAGCATGACAACATTCTTTGTTGTCTCTGACACCAGAACGATGTCATATCTGAGGGTGGTCTTAACAACATGCTGGGGAAACTGGAGTTGGCTGCCCAGGTCCACTGACAGCTGCCGGTCCTGTGCAGTGTTGAGAAGCCCTGATGTTGCTCCCGGTGTTGTTCCCAGCTCTGATGAAGTTGATGGCTTTCTTTGTGGGTTTTTGACCTCCGACAGTCAGTGATGCCACTACAGATGCTCTCTGTAGTGGTCTTGAGCACCTGATCGTGACACCATCGGTATCTGCCTCCCTTGCACGCAAGACCTTGAACTCCTCGTCCATGGATTTCAAGGGGACTGTCAGTTTGCAGGAGTTTCCATAGAGAGCGATGTTGCTCAAGCTCCTCGGCAGTCCCTAATGTAGCGATTGACTCTCCTTTCCAGATCTGAGATGGTAGTGATTGGGAAGTCATAGAGGAGTAGAGGCCACAGTATCCTTGGCAGAATACTGTGCTGATAAATCCACACCTTGAATTTTCCTGGGAGGTCATCCTATAGCCATCCATCCAGCGAGAGGCCCAACCACTGGGCTTAGCAGGTTTTTTTGGGGAAACCGTGTCTCTGATCTTTATAATGCATGCTTTTTATGAGTTTTGAAACATCAGAGAGGACATTACTCCACACCTGTAGTATCCTGACATCTTCAACGTCCTGATTAACTTCGCTTCATCTTACTCCAGAGAGTTACTGAAAGTTTAAAAGAGCCTAGAGGGAAACAAATGGACGCAATCTTGCTTTGTTTCAAACATTTAACTCTGGAATCTAAAGATAGTATTGTTGTTACTAGAAGGGTAATTGTTGTGTTAGTATAACAGCATGATGTTAACATTAGCAAAGGGCAGTGTAATATAATTTATTGCTGTGTTAATGCTGCTAATCCATTGCTTCATAGCAGTGATTCACCTCTGCCGTCTCTCTGGATCTGTGGGGATCCGGTAAAATGCTCTCCTGTTAGTCTCCTACTGTTTTGGCATAATCCACCATCTTCAATTTTAGAGACAAATCTGATATAGTGCCTAAATGATGTGTTGTCTAGTATATACATCTACAACGGTGAATACAAATGTAAGGTGCTTGCTTGTTTTCTTTAATCCTATCTTGTTGGCTCATATCTTGTTTGTGCTTGGTTGAAGTCAAGGTTAATGTTTTCCAGACTAGATGCTCATTGGCCCCCAGGCCCTGAGTTACAATTTTATCCATATACCTTTATTCACATGTCTTCCACAAATGCCTTTCACTTAAAAGCATGATCTGTATTCAGGTCTGTGCAGGTATCCGCATCAGGACTGAATAAGTCTGATCGTCTGAATGTAAATCCATGCAGTGAGCAAATCAACCTCTAGCTGTTCCAAGGCACAGCTTGGGCTTGATTTTACACCTGCTACAAAGTGGCACCAAGCAAGACACACATCTCTCACTACTTCCAGAGCCACGCTGCTCATTAGTAGCAGCCCATAGCCAAGTGGTAAGGGAACATAGCTTAAAACTGGAGGTTTGTAAAATTGAGACAGGTCAAGGGCCGGCCTGCCCCAAGGTATACCTCAGTGACTGCAAGGACAGTATAGAGGATTAGTTAAATGCAAAGAATAATTTACCTACACATATTACATTTCAAAAAATGTAATCAGTACCAAGTACATCTTGCTTTTAAAGGGAACGGAGGAGGACGCTGTGATTGCAAGTTATGCCCCGAAACAATTAAAAGTGATTATGGTAGGAAATCCAATCTTTACAAACCTTTCAAAATATGTGCATCAGCCTTCTTGTCCACCTTTAATCAGGAAGTTGCTACAATTAACGCACATTCAACAAATTACCACACATTTTGTGGAACCTTGCATTTTTACCCAATCACTGCGACATCTACACAAGACAAATCACAGTGACAGATGGTTTTTTAACTTGGGATTTAATAAAACAAAAATCCACAGAACAATATTTTCTCATGAGCTTTGAACTCTGTCCGAACATTTTTCAGTCAGATGATTGAGCCTTCACAATATGTGGCCTGAAACACATTGCCTCTCCATTCAGTATGAAACAGGACCCTTCACTGCCTGCTTTAAAATGGAATTTTATACTTTTGATAGGAGATATTCATTTATTTATTAGCCAACTGGGTTGTATTGAATTAGATCTGTGACAAAATTTTCAAACACTTTTCACGAATCAAACAACACTTATATTTTCAAACAACACTTTTCACGAAGCAAGCAACCCTTGTTTTGCTTTTCTGAAGCAAAAAAATATTGATTTAATCATTCAAAAATATACTATTTTATTATTTGAAAATACAGTTGCTATTTGCACTCCCTGACTTGTTCTTTCTCTTCTTTGCTACTTCAGTTACAACCAAGTCATAGATAAACATCAATCTTGCATTTTGCTCTCTCTCTCTAAAATAATAACTAATACTAGTTTGGTTTCGATATAATACTCCAGGATCAGTTCTAAACACTATTCTACTATACTATACTACTATTCTTTAATGTGGCAAATTTAAAAACACCCTGTCAAAATGCTAACAAAATTAACAGGCTGCTTTAATCCCTAGGGCTGCTTGCAGATGCATGTGTGTTTGTGTGTCATGGCCTCTGGCCTTTTTCTGGCAGGGGAGCCAAGCATAATGTAAATGATGTGGAGAACACGGTGGGGCCTGGTGGGTGGCAGGTGCAGGGCACAGAGGTGCAGTGTGCCATGACAGTTCCCTTCTTGGACAGAGGGGGGGTTAGAGGTCAGTGGAGACGGTGTGTGAGCGCTGGATGAAACAGTCCCAGACATTAAAACAACAGCGTGAGCTATTTCAAGGCTCATTAGAGAAGTTGCTGCAGGTCTTTATGGCTCCTCTTTACCGTGTTAAATGGACACACGGTATTTTTTTTCCCATGGTGAACTACTGTAGACTGGTCATTATTAAATTGTTGAAACATGCTCAGTGGTTAACAGTTCAACAGCTCCATCACAAACGTCACTTTTTAGAAGCTGGGAATGTTCTTACTTGTGTGTCTTAGACTGATGTGGACAGTGCAAATTGATTCTTGTGCATTTCGTTTTATTAAAGCGGACCTAGACCGGAAGTTCCAATCAACGCTGTTTTTTTAGTGTGTATCTGCGTCATTAACTTGTTACCTTGACACACCAGTGGTGCTGAGTGCAGGATAATGGAAAAAAATATTATTTTAATTCTAACATTTTTTACCTTAATGCAGTCATCCACAGAAGTAAGCCATTTAATGAAAACAGTTAAACTATCAAGGTGAATCCGATTAGTGTGGGTGCCATAAGCAGCATTTGCCTGCTATGAACGAACACTGGCATCTGATTTTTTTGGGCAAATAACCAATTAAAATAAAAAGGGGGGAATGAACATTTTACTACAAAATGACAAACTGAAGCTGAAACAAGCTCGCGTGGATATGATTGACACATAAGTGTTGCGCTAAATGACAAGCACATGTGTCGCTGTTATAAGGGCTGGTGAGCAATTTTTTTAATGAATCGCTTAAAATATTTTGTTTGTCAAAAGATTTCCCATCGCAGCTTCAAAGGCTGTTTTTTATTATACACAATTCTTACATGTAGTATTTAATTTCATATTTTGGACTAGTGACTGCACTTTTTCTTGTTATCGCTTATTTTAAAAATGATCCTTTTTTCCCATTTACTATTCATGTTTTATCAATAGAGATATGCCTGCGTGCACTTTGCCACGCAGAAATAGAAATACAGAATGTGTTTTTCCAACATTTAATTATTTTAGCAGTGGAGAACGATTATATGTAGCTGATGTCCTGGTATTCTGGGACGGTTAAAATGTCATAATTTTGCAGGGTACAAAATTAATTTGCTATTTAATAGAAAATCAAAAACCTGACTGCTTCCTCTTGAGTGTGATTTCCCCATTTGCGGAGAATGAAAGGAGATTTGGAGCAAAGACATAAGAGATCACTGTCGGTCAAGTGTCTGCTAATACGCTCCCCCCCTTCCGTGTAAACAAAATACAAACTTGTACAATTTAAGATGTGTCTTTTTTTAAAATGGTTAATGGACCAGAAGCAAATACAATCATTCTTCAAGCCAATCGTTTTATTTCACCATGCAGCGTGTGGTAGTTAACTTGGATAATAATAAAATGCCTTTTGAGTTTTTTTTTGTATTTTCGAGCAGACATGGACATGATGCTTCGTCAAATGTTGCTTCTGGGCTTTGTTTAACTGCCCATTAACTATGAGTTCCCCTCTGGAAAAAAAAAATAAATAAAATAAAATGTAACTACACAAAGCAATAATAGTTGTTTATTTCAGTGTGTCTCCCGGTATGACCCCCTGATGGGAATCCCATTATGAAAAAATAAAGTGTCATTTCCCCTTTTGAATTATTGGGCTATTAATTTTAATTTGATATCTACAGCCTAATAACAGCTCTAAAACTACAGCGACAGTGGCGATAACCACCGGTTTATTAATAGAACATGCCTTTCGCCAAAGTCTGCACATAAAGCTGAGGCAAAGATGGATGTCTTGGCTTTAATTAACCAGAATTATTTACTGACTAGGGCTGGCTTATGGGAGCATCACTCATGTAATGGATATATTAGCAAAAGACTGAAGGGATTAGCTTCGGTGGAATTAACAGACTGTGGGCAGTTCATCATGTGCACTGAAGTTAATAAACAATATAGATACTATATTTACAAGCCAACAACATTTTGATTCTTTCATTTGCTTACATGCTTTTGCATGTGAGCACACATGCACTAGTTGAGTTTCTTTCCCCCATCACTAAATGGATAACAGAATGATACCATCTGGTGTTCATTAGGAAGCCAGTTGCCAAGTGTGTTTTCTTTCCTAAACACAATGCTGTTCAGTGAAGTTGTGCATCCAAAGGGACCAAATAGCTGTTACATTATTGTGGCCTTCAAAACTTTTCTCACAACCCATTTCTGTCACATCACAAACTTTTATGAACATGAATCAAAAGCTCATTTGAGGCCTTCATCTTTCAGTCATATCAATAGCTATATAGTCATTTTAAAGGTACTGTGTGAACAGTTTAGTAACATTTACTGGGGAAGTTGCATGTTGCAGCTGAATATCCCTCAACTCATCATTTCCTTCCAAATGTGTTTGAGAACCTACAGTATGTAGCCTTCAGCTGTCATCAAAACTAAAAAGATGTTGAGTTTGTCTATTGTCGGCTTTAGGAAAAACACAGTGGTGCGAAATGGAGGCCTCCATTCTACACTAGAGCTGGTTGAATCCTGATTCAATCGGATCTTTAACCCGTGTCTTTAAATTAACCCATGAGTCGTGAGTCTCTAGCATCATTAACCCGGATCAGTTGAGTCATACTACAATTTCATTTAAACAGCAGTTTGCAGTAATTGCAGTTAGTAGAGTCTCAGCTTCTAAGCAAACACGGGTTGCCAGTTACGTCAGAAAACGAAACCTAAAATACCTCTGTATTCTGAATTTGAATGTAGTAACCGTTTTTGGCCACATTCTTACATATGGCACCTTTAACTATCCAGGGATATAAAAAAAAAAACATAAACATTTGTCTTAAAACCAGTCTACATTGTCTCTATAAATAAAATAACCATATTAGTCTGAGTTATAACAAAAATGTTTTCCTGACGTGTGTCCTAGAATGTCCTGACAATAGAGTTGCATTTGGATTCAGGATTGAAATCCAATCAATAGTTTTGTTCATCTGAAACAAAAGCGATCTAGTGTTGGAAATATAAATAATGATGTGATGGTGTGGCACACAGTGATGAAAGCAGACTTGAAAGCAGCAGCCATGAAATCAGACTTTATGTTCAGTCAGATCAGCGTATGCCTGCAGTGCTGGTGGCCCTTAGTTATGTCGTGTGGTCATATTTTAACTTGTGGTAAATGTCAGATGTTGTTGCTGTGATTCATGTGAGATACGAAAGGCAACAAAAAATGGTGAATGGAAAAACGGCAAAATCAGCAGGAGACTGGGTTGTGTTTGCAGTCGGGCCGCTGGTCACCACTGGGTCTCGCTCGGTGTTTATTTAACATGACACATTTCAACTGCACCTGTGGAACAAAGTCATATGGACACAAAAGGTACTGTGTGTGTGTGTGTGTGGGGGGGGGGGTCCTAATAAGTCAGAATTTTAGGGCTACAATTTGAATTGTGCTTAGGTTAGCGTTAGGGGTTAGGCATGAACTGGTAGTGGTAAAAGTTAGGGATAATTACGGTGGCCCTGAGGTGCAAAACACAAACGCAAATCAAAAAACACAAACGCAAATCAAAAACACAAAAACATTTACTCAAAACGGAAACCACACAACACAAACACAAAAGCAGAAAACACGAAAACATTAACTCACAACTCAAACACAAAAGCAGAAAACACGAAAACATTTACTCACAACGCAAACACAAAAGCAGAAATCACGAAAACATTAACTCACAACTCAAACACAAAAGCAGAAAACACGTTAAACATTAACTCACAACGCAAACACAAAAGCAGAAAACACGTTAAACATTAACTCACAACGCAAACACAAAAGCAGAAAACACGAAAACATTAACTCACAACGCAAACGTGAGTTAATGTTTTTGTGTTTTCTGCTTTTGTGTTTGTGTTTTGTGATTTGTGTTTCCATTTTGAGTTAATGTTTTTGTGTGTTTGATTTGCGTTCGTGTTTTTTGATTTGCGTTTGTGTTTTTGATTTGTGTTGTGTTTTGTGATTTGCGTTTGTGTTTTGCACCTCAGGGCCACCGTAGGGATAATGCTTTAATTACGCTATTCAAATTAATGGAAAAAATTACTGTAATGGGAAGAATAACTGAATAAACCTATATGTGTGTGTCTGTGTGTGCATAACTGTGTTTTTGGTCTCATAAGAACAACCTACATACTCGGAATCATTTATTTCATATTTGGACATTCCTGCAGCCATGTGAGAGGGAGCCACCTCCTTTGAAATCCTGAAGGGTGACATGCTTTTAATTATTGAAACTCAGGTGAGGATTAGCATTTCATGCTGCCTGACCCTGTAGTCATGAGTGGCAGTGGGCTGGGGAAAGGGAGGAGGACAAGAGGCATGGGGCTGGCCATTTTCAGGGACAAAGAGGCCACTGAGGAGGAGGAGGAGGAGGAGGAGGAGGAGGAACGGGCTGGGGAGGTGGAAGTGCAGTGATTCACATGCAGTGCAGGAGGCCTCGCTGTATCACACCCACCCCACCCCTCCCCTAAATCCCAGGAGGGCATGGGGGAATTGATGAAACGAGCAGGAAGGCCTAATTAAAGGCTCTCAGCTCAAACGCATTGATGTATTACATCTATTATGCCACAGTTCGATAGGTCTGCCAGGCTGGGGCTGCTGAGGCTACTGAGTCCCGCCAAACAAACTGAATAAATAATAGCAGCTGAGAGGGAAAGAGAGAGAGAGAGAGAGAGAGAGAGAGAGTTAAAGTGAAGGGGAGATGAGTTCAACAGCCAGAGTTGTGATGAAGGCCGCTACATCTATAAACACATCAAACTGATTTATTTTATGTCCGCAAAGCTCCATTTACTATCCATACATTAGAGTTGCAAACCTGGGAATAAATAATAATGTCACTAAAGAGAATGCACGATGATGGAAGGTTGACAAAGGCAAGTTGTCAAGTGGGCAACCATCAAGATACAAGATGCAATAAGTTTGCAGTAAGAACTATAAGTGAACTTTATATGTTGGGAACCACTTTTTTTTTTTTTTTTTTTTAAGCTCACATAGAGTGGTCCTGTTGCACATATATGTTAGTTATGGAGGTCTACTTACATACATTAACTTGTTTTTATGGTCAAAAACCTCCTAGTTGCTGTAAACGAGCCGATAGAAATCCTCTTTTCTGACGCTGTTTCCCAGCCGCGATATTTTAGACTCAACTCTCACCCCGGCTTCCCAACTGTCTTGTGATTGGCCAGTACCCGGAAGTGACATATTCAGCACACCCGCTCTCAGAAGCGCAGCTCCCCCCTCTGGAACGGTGGATGCACTGCTACTCATTATCAAAACATTGTTTTAACAATGTTTAAAAATAGCTTCTTCACGACTCCCCGCTGAAGTCCCTTTGACGACTTTGACCCGGAGTCAGACCCAGAGTCAGAAGACACTGTCGCTCGTGAAACACCTCCACAACGGACATTATTCTTCTTCTGTGGTTCAATGTACGCAACCGGATGTGTCCGGACTAGTGTCCAGAGCAGGAGGATCTGCTGCTCCGGAGACCCGGGTTTTTTCAGAGATTTCACTGAGCCTGAGATTACAATAAAACACAGCGTTCTCAGCAGTGGCTGAACTGTTTGTTTAGAACCTTCAGGGCTTCTTAAACAAGGTAACGACGCAGATACACACTAAAAAAACAGCGTTAATTGGAACTTCCGGTCTAGGTCCGCTTTAATATAGTTTCATGCACGTGTTACAGTTTTTAATAATGCCTATTGTGTATTTAAAGCTGATTATATATGTTGATATGATTGAGAACACGTGAAACAAATTACAACAATTAAAAAAAGATATATTTTTTTAAATAATAGGAACAACATGGCTTGTTGTTTGTTATATGAACACTATTCCTGAGTCTCTGTGACATATTAGGAGGATTTTATGGCCAGTTTTTTTAGATTTATTACATAATGCACCTTTAAAAAATATTATTTTATTATAACAAAAAAAAAGAAAAAAAAAAAAGAAGATAAATGTAAAATGGCACTTGTAAGTTTGTCTAATTGAAGACTAGGCAGTAAAACATTGAAACTACGCCTGTTAAACTCCCCCTTTCCCAATTATGCAAGAGAACGATGAAGGTGTGGCTATTTGGTTAGCACCTGGACCATAAAAAACACTGAGAGCCACATAAACTCAGACTGTTCCCTAATAAGGCCATTCATTATTTGCACTTCATGGTATGTTGATTGTGTGTAACCAAGATTGTTAAACTGACTTATACAAACTGTCAAGCACATTTTGGTGTCCAAGTTGTGGGTCAAATTCACCACCGCCAATAAAACTGCTCATGGGCAGGAGTCACTTTGTTACTTACAGTGCATAGTACGTGGAAGTGATAATGGGGTTGAGTTATACAGTTCAGTTCATGAGGGAGGGAAATGCGTGTGCTTTGATCTGGTGTGTGGATGGGGCTGAGTCGGAGAAAAATGTGCATGTAGAAAATGAGGAGAGTTGCGGTGATGAGGAGACTGAGGAGCAGAATACAAAATTATGTGAAAAATATATACGTCGTTGTACAGGGAGGAATGAAAAAAAAAATTGGCATAGGGAACATAAAGAGACTTATAACATTAGAGATTCATATCAAGCAGCCACCTACTCTTAAAGCGGACCTAGACTGGAAGTTCCAATTAACGCTGTTTTTTAGTGTGTATCTGCGTCATTACCTTGTTTACGAAGCCCTGAAGGTTCAAAACAAACAGTTCAGCCACTGCTGAGAACGCTGTGTTTTATTGTAATCTCGGGCTCAGCGAGATCTCTGAAAAAACCCGGTCCGGTTACGTAAAACAACGGTTCTCCAGAGCAGCAGGTCGTCCTGCTCCCGGCGCTAGTCCGGGCACATCCGGTTGCGTACATTGAACCGCAGAAGAAGAATAACGTCCGTTGTGGAGGTGTTTCACGAGCGACAGTGTCTTCTGACTCTGGGTCTGACTCCGGGTCAAAGTCATAAAAGGGACTGCGGCGTGGAGTCGTGAAGAAGCTATTTTTAAACACTGTTAAAACAATGTTTTGATAATGAGTAGCAGTGCATCCTCCGTTCCAGAGGGGGGAGCTGTGCTTCTGAGAGCGGGTGTGCTGAATATGTCACTTCCGGGTACTGGCCAATCACAAGATTCTGTCTTCTGGGTGAGAGAGTTGAGTCTCAAATCTCGCGACTGGGAAACAGCGTCAGAAAAGAGGATTTCTACCGGCTCGTTTACAGCAACTAGCAAGTTTTTTTAAAGGAGACCTCTGAAATTGAAGATTTTTTACATTTCAGAACAAATATACAGAACAGAAGGATTTATTTGCAGTGTGGACTGCTAAGCAAGCACTATGACAGTAAATATCATGATTAATAATCACACAACAGTCATATTTATTAGGCTAATAAAAACTTGAATTGTATTGTATTGTATGTTGTATATACAGAAACAATTAGCGAAACACACACATCAAGCTGAATATTAAATACAAAACCAAAACAGCACTATAATCATATAGGCACAAATGTATTTGTCCCACTAAACATTCACAAATAGCGTAATAAAAATGGTTGCCATAACTCTTCAGACATATATTTAAATAGATTTCTTTTGGTCCAAAAACATCTTGAAATCCTGAGGTTATTTACGTTTTCAGAATAATACCAGTTTACCAGGCATATTGTTATAATAATGAATAAATAAATATAGACAAGGGTTTGAATAAAACAGTCTCTGGTATCATCTTTGGAAATGGTATGCATCTTAAAGGAACAAGACTTGGCTCTTTGATTTGACTTGAAGTTTTTTAAGATTCACCATATTTGGCCCGTCCTCAAGGGAAATTTGTCTTTGCAGCCAGTGAAACAAGGAGCGCACACAGACCCTGACACATAAAACTTAAATATGCTTAAACCGATATGACTGCACATAAAATATACTGTATGTAAAAGTTACGGCAGTAACATAAATCCCGGACAACACACAGCCAACAGCATCCAACTCAATTTTCAATATTTCTTTAGCTATAGCAACAATTTCCTCAAAGTAAACCCCATTCAGACCTGCTATTAACATCCATCCTGAGTGATTGCAATGTCATAGTATTTTTTACTCTGTACTTATATAGCACTTCTCTAGTCCTGATGACCACTTAGAGCTGCTTTACACTACAGCTTTGCCATTCACACATTCACACAGCTCATCAACAGCTGCACATTTTCTATCTCACATTTTCCATACCCATTCACACGCTGTCGGCACAGCCGTCAGAAGCAAACGGTGCTCATGCGTTAATTTGTTTATATCCATTGCGAAAAAGAATAAGAAAACACGCTGACTCTTCCTTCACGTTACAGCAGTGTGTGTGTGGCTTGGACTCAATCTTCTCCTGATTCTTTTATTCACTCTTTCTCTCCATGTCATTCACACCGAAAAAAACACATTTCCAAGAATGTAAAATAAGCCTCATTTCTGAAAAAAATGGAAAAAAGAGAAAATCTTGGCAGGCAAGTCCTTCACTAGAAAATAATCTCACTTTAAGAACAAATATGTAACTTTGTCTTCATTAGATATTACAGCTTACTTTAAGCTTTCATGACCAGTAACAAGTTGTTAAAGGTCACATAGAGTGGTCCTGTTGCACATATATGTTAGTTATGGAGGTCTACTTACATACATTAACTTGTTTTTATGGTCAAAAACCTCCTAGTTGCTGTAAACGAGCCGATAGAAATCCTCTTTTCTGACGCTGTTTCCCAGCCGCGATATTTCAGACTCAACTCTCTCACCCAGAAGACAGAGTGTCTTGTGATTGGTGATGTGTACATTTGATTTTTCACGAGCGTGAGTCTAGCGTGTTGCTGTGACATTATGTTAATACGTGTCTTTGCTTGCAGAGCACACAGAGAAGCAGATTTGCGAGCCAAGCTTGAGCAGTTGCCTTCACAGTAGTGGTGAGATTCGGGGGGGGGGGGGGGGGGGGCGGTAGTTCTGATAGTTCTGAGCCAGTGTGACTGGTGACGTCTGTTTGCAGCAGCGGGTGCAGAAAAGACGGCATCTTGCACTGGCAACAGGTTAGAGCTTTGCCTTTTGAACCGTACTGTCTCCAGAGAGTCTGCTGGAAAAGCAGGGCCAGTGGTTCCATTCACAGTCCTATCAACCCCCTGACATTTTTCTCCACTCCACCCCTCACTTATTATGATGCCCCCTTAAATCTCATCATATTCCTATGTCTGCCTTCTATCACCTCCTTAAGGTTCTGGATCGTGCCACCACAGCAACACTGTCTCTGTCATTATCAGGCAAAGTCAAGTCTTACCAACAATTTCTTGTCAGTTGTTACCCAAAGTTCCTGTTTTTCTCACTGAAAGATTTATTATACCTCTTTTTAGATTGAAACAGTATATACTGTAACATATATAAGTCATATAACAATGTACCAGCAGCCACATTAAAGGTGAATTATGTGATAAATCTAAAGCAACTGGCCATAAAATCCTCCTAATATGTCACAGAGACTTAGGAATAATGTTCATATAACAAACTGAACTCACCAACAACAACAGTACAGACAAAATATTTGCATTAAAAAAAAATAATTTTGCAGACTGCAAATCATGTTTATGTTTTGAAATCATGTTTTAGCATGTGGTGCCACCTACCGCCGTCTACCAATCATTGCAGTCAGTAGAGTCTCAGCTGCCGAGCAACCACGGGTTGCCAGTTACATCAAAAAATTAAACCTAACAGACCTCGGTATTTTGAATTTGAATGTAGTAAACGTTTTTGGCCACATTCTTACATATGGCACCTTTTAATTAGCCACTTCTTTAGGTAATAAATGTGTGCCTAAAAAGTATGCTGCTGCTCATTTGCATTTGAGTTACTGTTGCTTTTCTTACATCTTAAATAAGTCTGGCCATTCAACAAGACATTTTCTCCCAAACTAACTGCCACTTACTCAAGTATTTATCGTTTTTCAGACCATTCTCTGTCGAGAACCATAGAGATGGCTGTTTGTGCCTGGAAATCTCAGCAGATGAACTGTTTCCTAAATACTCAGACCAGGCTGTCTGACACCAACAAACATGCCACACTCAAAATCACACTTTTCATTTTAAACCTAATGCTTGGTTTAAATTCAGCAGGTTTTTCCAATTATTGGATAAAACTTTGACCACATCGTAAAGGAAGTTGCTTCTACCAGAATGACAAACCCAAAACTTGGCTAAACATGAGCTGATGGCTCAGTGGTGTAAACTGTGAGTATATAAATTCACACTGTCCAGAGTGGAGTTTGTGAGAAGGAAAACCTGTCACCTCTGTGACTGCGTTTGCCAAGAAACCTGAGCAAAATTGTTCTATATATATAGTAGCAGAAACAACCATCAGCAAACTTCACAACCTTCGTTTATTGTTACATGAGCTAAGGGGCGTTGCAATACAGTGAATCCAGTAGCCAAGAGTGTGTCCAGACTGAACTTTAGTGGAGGTTATAGATGGCAGTGAACCATGGGAGATCTCAGCTGCATCACAAACTGCTGGTGGGATGGGCAGCAGTTGTCCGAGAAGATATTGGCTGCGTTCCAGCAACCCTCCTCAACAAAGGCCAAGGGCAAAGAGAAGCTGGACCAGGTCAAGAGGGAAGTAAGAGCAGCTGTTGAGTAGTTACATGCAGGCCAGATATTTGGGACGAGGCAACAGTGTTCATGGACGCGAAGCTCATCAAACCTGTGTAAGATGTTCTTCACATCGTATTTCTTTGGGGAGAAAATCAACGTCAACACACGCCGGACATCGTCCTCCCTAATTAGCCAGAGTCGCAGGTGGACTGGACAGCAATCGGTGCAGCTGCAGAACCTCCACTTACCTCAGCCGGGTAGCAATTAGAGTTATTGCTTGTGATGTTGTTTGTAAATGTTTGCCTTGAGTAATGCTGAGAGGCATGTCATCTTTGGCTACATGGAAGTTGGGCTCAGGTACTTATATTTGACTCCTCCTTCTCACTGTAAGATTGACTTTACGCTTGTAGGTTTAGTGATGCTGTTCCACCCTGTAATTTTTGATTTTCTTTAAGTGGCTGAAATGTTTGTTTAGAACCTTCAGGGCTTCTTAAACAAGCAGATACACACTAAAAAAACAGCGTTAATTGGAACTTCCGGTCTAGGTCCGCTTTAACCATATGACATCTTGGTTATTCATGTTGCTTCCCTCTAACAGTCTAACCCTAACTCTAACCCTTATTTGTTACATCCTGTAAACTCACCATTGGCCTGGACAAGAAGATTAGTCCATTAGGCCATCTGACACGTTGGACATTTAAAATTAGGTTATCATTGAAGTAATGAAGATGGTTAATATCCACTAGAATAATACTTTCATTTTATCTTATTGCTGTCAGCAAAACATGCATCTCTTTCATTTTTTTTTATTTTTTTTTTTTACTTCGGTAATGTCTCTAACTTGAGGTGTGCATCACCACATGTTTACCTGTCAAAACATTTGAGGGATGCTGATGAAGCGGAAGAGTGGCAGTTATGAAAAACATCAAAACTATTTTCCGTTGGGAAGCAAGTGCAGGTGGTGCCATAATATAACACATGGCACTTCCCCGCCTGCTAAAGATTTGCTTCAGTGGAGTATCTGACATCTCCGCAACTATTTCCTTAATTGCTGTAGTTAAGTGTGCACCCTCAGACTCTAAATTGTAAATACCTTGCCGTAATGTAGTGTAAAATGATATTGCGGCATCAAGAAACAGCCATAATTCGCAGCTGTCATTCCCACTGCATATTAATTTCTCAAATGTTCTGTTGTTTATGAGCAGTTAAATGGAAAGAATTGCTTTGTCTTGCTGCTATAAACTGTTCATTACCTCACAGTAAAATTGGAAGAATCCAGTATGACTTTCTAACTTTTAATTGTTAGATATTTTCCTGGTGTTATTTGTCATTATTCAACTTGAAGTGATTACAGAAGTTTAATACACTCATGGCCACTTTATAAGGTACACTGTACACATAACAGTGGCAGGAGTAACAGTTGGTAAATGGTCCATATTCTAGTCTCGATGACGACTCAAATCTGCTTTATACGACAGGTTTTGCCATTCACCCCTTCACTCACATTTATGCAGCACGTCTATGTGCAGCACTTTTTTTTTGCATCACACCATCTTTCATTCCCAAATCCCGATTTGTAGGGTCTAAGGACAAAAGGGTCCAATTCCAATTCCTATCTTAACCCTCAAGCTCAACCCTTAATCTTAACTGGCCCTCAAAACCAAGTGTTTAGGGTTATTTTGTCACTTAGAAATGGGACACCCCTTAAATGCAGATACGTCTTCAGACTGTAGGGGGCAGAATAACGCGAAAAAGAAGAAGAAGAAGACATTTATGTCACAATTATTTATTATGATCCTTTTGTCAGTCAAGTTATTAGGTTGTCAGTTAGTTATAAGATGATACTCATACAAATATTCAGCTGACAGTTACCACACACCACGGCTTATTGAAAAGTAAACCATAGCAAACGATCGCTTGTCCGCACGGCTATTGACAAAAGATCGTAAAATAAAAATAAATGTTACGCAACAATGACGTCAGTAATCCATAATATGGGTCTAAACTAAGATAATACAATGGTTTTCATCATTTTTATACTCTACTGTACTCAGCGCCATCTTTATGTGAAAACACGCAAAGCATTCTGGGTAGCCCTTGCTCCCAAGGGTGGTCTCGGACTACTGAAATTATTCATATGACAGCAGCTGGATAAAGACAACAGACCTCAGGAAGGGAATGACAGAGAGAGTGACTATTAAAATACAGGTTAAGCTTTTTTACGAACATGCTCAGTTTGTTCCCTCTGGTGATTTCTCGGTGATTTGAAGTCCTTTACCCTGGAAATTGCTGTGCACATCTGTGGAACTGAATCACGATGAATGTACTCGTCAGATTCTCTGGCCCTTCATCTGCAGCCTGTGCTCATCGAGCGCTGGAAAGTGCCAGGGCTGAACATGATTTACTCTTAGAGCTGCGTTTAAGACATTAAGGAAAGGAGAGAAAAAAAAAAAAAATGCCACGTCACCCCTCTAATCATGTTGATGTGAGTTTGCACAGCTCGCTTCCTTCACTCGAGATCAAAAGACAAACTGAAGACAGATGTAAATATATTCTTAAATTTGCACGTTGAATAAAATATATTTTTGAACTCAATGTAGTCATAAGGTGCATTAATGCATGTATGAATAGTAAATAAACCCACAAGCACAGCAGGTACAACTCTATAAGCCCTGGAGGTATGTTCTCTTTGTTGGCTTTGCAATCCCTCAGGCAAGGATAACACAAATGTTTAAAAAAAAAAACATACATATGACATTTATATGACCTGTTTAACAGTTATCTCTTTACATATTCATAAGAAAAACGTATAATTATAATAGTGATTTGCCATCATTTCTGTAAATGTATGTAATGTGTGTAGGGTAAAACACTATGTGCTTTTATGTGGACAGCCATGGACCATTACCAATCATATCTAAGTGGATCTTGACAGAGGTAACCTCATTACCAGCAGACTTCACGTGCCCTGAGTCTCATATGATATGAAGAAATAGCAGTTTGATCAAACGTTTTCTTTTAGTCAGCCCACTGCATCATGCATGCCAATGTTTCTATAGTAGCCAGTGAGTGTGTTTCATGCTTCAAGTGCACGCTTACTAGCAAACAACATGGATACTGAATATCTGTGGGTTACTCGTAACTAGCAAAATAAATTGATACTACTCACTCTCACTCATCTTCTACCGCTTTATCCTCCACATAATAATAATCATAATAATAGTGGTAATGCCTTTAATTTAAGTGTGCCTTTCACTCAAGCTCTTTAAAGAGCAGCAAAATACAATTAACATAACTAAAATACATAGCGGACCTAGACAGGAAGTTCCAATTAACGCTGTTTTTTAGTGTGTATCTGCGTCATTACCTTGTTTAAGAAGCCCTGAAGGTTCTAAACAAACAGTTCAGCCACTGCTGAGAACGCTGTGTTTTATTGTAATCTCGGGCTCAGCGAGATCTCTGAAAAAACCCGGTACGGTTACGTAAACACCGGTTCTCCGGAACAGCAGATCGTCCTGCTCCGGGCACTAGTCCGGGCACATCCGGTTGCGTACATTGAACCGCAGAAGAAGAATAACGTCCGTTGTGGAGCTGTTTCACGAGCGACAGTGTCTTCTGACTCTGGGTCTGACTCCGGGTCAAAGGTCGTAAAAGGGACTGCGGCGGGGAGTCGTGAAGAAGCTATTTTTAAACATTGTTAAAACAATGTTTTGATAATGAGTAGCAGTGCATCCACCGTTCCAGAGGGGGGAGCTGCGCTTCTGAGAGCAGGTGTACATCCAGGTACTGGCCAATCACAAGACTCTTTCTTCTGGGTGAGAGAGTTGAGTCTCAAATCTCGTGGCTGGGAAACACCGTCAGAAAAGAGGATTTCTATCGGCTCGTTTACAGCAACTAGGAGGTTTTTGACCATAAAAACAAGTTAATGTATGTAAGTAGACCTCCATAACTAACATATATGTGCAACAGGACCACTCTATGTGAGCTTTAAAACAACCCGAAAGCTAAAAAGAATCAGGGAGCTAACATAAATAAGGTGGGTGGTACCCAGCTGACATAGGTTTAAGCCTGCTGGGATGACTTTAACACCCTGGACAGGTCACCTGTCCACCACAGAGCCAAACAACCATCCACTCTCACACTCACACCTAGGGTCTATTTAGAGTGTCTAAATGGCCTAATCTAAAGTGATACCCATCCTTTAGATTAGGCTTTATCCTCCACAGGAGGGTCGCAGGGGTGCTGTGCCTATCTCAGCTGACATAGGGCGATAAGCGACAGTTCGCCGGTCCATCACAGGGCCACACATAGAGACAAACAACCACTCACTCACCCACACTCTCACGCCTACGGTCAATTTAGAGTGACCAATTCACCTAATCCCCGTATTGCATGTTTTTTTTGGACTGTGAGAGGAAACCAGAGAACCTGGAAAAAACCCATGCACGCACGGGGGGGAACATGCAAACTCTTGTTCCAACTGGGGATCGACTTAAGTGATACCGTTAAATATACACAAGTAGAATGAATTCGAGTAAAATAAGAGATTTCAAAATACTGTTATTACTGTATATCGAGTACTTAATAGTGCTTCACAGGCAGCCACTTGATTTACTGGGCACACGAGGGCTCCTATAACATCATTATTGAGATCTGAATATTTATTTAATCTATGAACACACCCATGAACATATGATGGGCCTAATAATGAATACTGTGAATTAGTTATATACAACCAAAGTTTCACTACCTGCATAGTGACCTTTTCTTGGTTTGGTGCGCACAAATCCCAAGATGCAGCTGAAATACATTATCCTCGACCAGACAGCAGTCTATAACATGGATTCCTGCATGCAGACTATTTCCAGGATCAGGTGTAATTGGCTTCAGCTGGGGAAACAACCTTGTTACTAAGTTTCTGGGACATATAGTACAACTTTTTTTTTTTTTTGAATGCAGCAGGATATATAGTGGACTGAAACCTGCATATATGGTAGTCCATCAAAAAAAAAAAAGGAAGTAAACAAGAGTGACAGAAAGATGCTCTTTTTGAATGTTTGCCACGTCGCTTTTCCAAATGTTAAACATAAGAGGGAAATTGCATTCGGGACTTCAACAATGAACATCAGTCATGATCAATAGCAATCAATTCATGCAATAGAAGTTAGCCTACGAGGCAAAGCTTGGCATTTTAAATGTAAACGTTATTCTTCTATACAAGGAGAAGGGGGGGGGGGGAAGCAGATTCCTTTTCTTGTCCTTCAGCTATAGCTGCATGGCTTGAACTGCCAATGTGTCAATGTGAAGTAGCTGGTGGCATATGGTGTCCATTTGCTTGAATGGGGAAATGCTGAGATTAATGGGCTAACTTAAGATAAAATACTAGTTCAACAGCTTTCGGGGGCCGACTCACTTGTTCTCATTCACTCTGAATGGAGCACTGCCACACATACCAGAGCAGAACGCCTAAAAGCCAACTACTCGTGTGTTTGTGAACCAAAGCATCACCGATTCCGTCCCCCAGGTGTCCGACCAATCGTTTGAATGGTTCTGTTTTATTTAAACATAGAACATAGTTAATAAATCATGTTTATATTTATCTCTTTCGAAGATTTATTTTCACAAAATGTATCTTTGACTCCAGTTGGCTGGATGGACCAGTGAGTAATGTGGTTAGCCCATTCCTGGCTACGCCCGCTGCTGGGTCTTCCATCTTTGGTGGATTTAATTTTGAGGTGATTCACATCCAGTCAAACATTACTTATCTCTGACACTAACAAGTACCAGATTTCAAAAGAGGTTTTTTTTTTTTTTTGTTAAAGCTCCCAACTGTTTCATTACAGAGTTGTCCAATAATTGCAAAGGGGGAAAAAGTTGTTTCGTTCAACACATATTTGTGTTTCTTCTGCCAGGGTGATTAAAATGGCACAAGACACAGTTACAAATCACTTAAGACTGAGTAAAATTTCACCAGCAGAAAAGACAGAGAACAGCTTGATATAGGCTGAGAAGGAGAGACAGATGGAAGCAAACAGGCTCACCATCAGTGTTGCTCTGCTGTGTTACACGCTCTTTGCGTGTGTGTGTGTGTGTGTGTGTGTGTTGAGCACATGGGCCCTGGTCCCTGCGTCATATGGTAAGTGCTGCCAAATTTTCTACACCCACTGATGGTCTGCTGAATCGTGGAGGGAAACTGTAGATCAAATGCTGATAACCAATATGTGAACTCCTCGCAATCTGATTTGAATTAACTTTTTGGGATTTGCGTGAGTTTGTTAACAGAATTGTCAAAAAAAAAAAAAACTCGGGAAAAAGAAAATTAGCATTATTTGTGTGTTTCCAGCAGTGGGTGGCTCAAAAAGAAGGATACAAAGGTGCAGATTCACATGAATAATGACATGAATAAATACAAAAAAAATATCTGACCTACTTTATCTGATTCGCACATTATGGTTATCCAATCCAAGTGTTGGTTCAGGGGCCGTCCTGGTTTTACAGACATCCTGTAATGTAACGTGTGCTCCCGAGAACGTCTCCTCCTCGTCGACACCGCGTCTCGACCGAATTCATGGACGCGCGATAGCGTAGATGTACCCTTTTGTCAGCAACTACCTACTCCACCTTCAAAAACAGACAAAGAAAAGGTCCGTTAAAAAGAAGTAATCAGACCGAGCGCGGAACAAAACAAGGACAAACGTCGGCGAAAGCTAACTCAATGCCAGCTTTCTGCTCAACAGGGACTCGTTTCAGTCAGTTACCCTGGCAACATTCTCCGTGTACCTAACATGCTCAACTGGCAGGTTTTCTTCAACGAACCCTTAGTTTCGAGCTGCTCTAAGGCAGTGGCAGACATGACGTGGTGCAGATACTCCCTTAGCAAAAAGTAGTGTACAAGTATACTTATTTTATACTAAAACTGAGGCAGTATACTTGAAGTATTCTATACTCTGTTTTATAGAATTAAAGGTGCCATATGTAAGAATGTGGCCAAAAAATATTACTACATTCAAATTCAAAATATCGAGGTCTTTTAGGTCTCGTTTTTTGACGTAACTGGCAACCCGTGGTTGCTCGGCAGCTGAGACTCTACCGACTGCAATGCAAATAAACATGATTTGCAAATATTTTGGCTGTACTGTTGTTGTTGTTGGTGAGTTCAGTTTGTTATATGAACATTATTCCTGAGTCTCTGTGACATATAAGGAGGATTTTTATGGCCAGTTGCTTTAGATTTATTACATAATGCACCTTTAAGAATATTAGTATACTTGGCTTATACTGAAAAGTATAAACCAAAGTCTAAGACTAACACTTATACTTTAATACTAAAGCTTATACTTTTTACTTCTTCCTGCCACACAATACTAATAATTAGTATATTTTGATCCAAGTACAGATTAATTAATTAATTGATTAAATACAATTAATAATAATACAATTAATAATACGATTAAATACAGACATTATCTAGTGCTTACATTTAATTTAGCAGAATACAAATGTTTTCTGAAAATAAGTCATAAAAGTTCCTTTTTTGTTTCTATTGAGTTATTTATTTTACACTCCAAATTGGGGTGACGTGATGAGTGACCTCTGCGTTAACCTCTCCTTTTTACACAACAGTAGTGTGCAGTGAGCAGCGAGCATCACTTATTAGTGCCCTGGCAGCGGTGGTTGTTGTGTACCTTCCTTCGCCCTTGATATGTCTTGGCATTTGAAGTAGCGACCCCTCCAGCGACGAGCCCAATCCCCTTACACTCGGCCATGGGATGCAATCACTGTATTAGGAACCACTACTGCACTGACGCTGTTTACTTTCTTAGCAACACCCCGCTGACACTTCGCTTTATTAGGACCATTACGCTGACACTGACTTCTTTATCTACACGGAGACACCTTTCACTTTATTAGGACCACTCCGCTGACACTGATCACTTAATTAGAAGCACCAAACTGACCTCTTTATTAGGCACATCGCACTGATACTGACCATTCTCAATACAGAAGTGTAAAAAAAAGAATCCCTTACCAGGTAAAGGCCTGCAAGAACACCAAGAAGCAGGCACAATCACCATTTTGCCACACAATTGTATAGTTGTTGTTGTTTTGTTCAGCCTGCTATTCTATTATGTTGTTATAAATTGCTGCTCATTGTCCTCTCTCCTCCATCTTCCCTTCCCTGAGCTGTCTTGTCTCGATGCACAATAACATTTTAATGTGAACATACGTGATCACATATTTCACTAATAAGAGTCAAATTGATCAAATTCATGAAGAGTTCAAGAAAACACAAAGAAATGTCCTTCCAGATGTTTACTAGTGTCAAGTCAGACTTAATTTAAAGTCAAACACATATTACTTTCTCGAAAACCACCGTGCCCCACAGTCATTAACTATACACAGCATGTACAACTGCAGACTTGTCTTATCTCTCGGCTGCGTTTGGCTCCCATTGTTTCACAAAATCCAATAAAAGTCGCTGATGTAAACAGACTGCTGCACTCACCATTTTCACGAACAAATGGGCGATGGTTACAAAACTGATTTATTTCAATTTAAAGTCTCTGATTGAAGAAAAATGATTTCATGTTTTCATTTTAATCAATTGGTCGACTTGGCAATCGCGTATTCTAAATAGGGAGAATTTTGAAGAAATATCATTTCTACTGCAATGATATTTGATTAACTGGATTTTGTCAGAAGCCAAACTGGACTCAACAATGTCAAAAACCAATCCTTGTTTATTGTGTTTGACTAATTGACTTTCTTTTGGCTCCTGATAAACAGACTTGTTTGTTTGGGGTGTTGTTGGGTTGTTCGTGGCTGAAATGACTCATCTACTACGACTGTTGGCTACTAATACTATTATTATTATTATTATTATCATACATGTCATCACCATTATTATTATGCTATAATTCAGGGGTCTCAAACTCAAATGTGCATCTATTGTGGTCAAGAGGGGGCCGGCTTAGGGAACAAAAAGTGGGGGAATAGTGGAGGATGTATACTTAATAATACTATTTATGGTGCAAAATTAAAGTATTATCAAAAACAGACATTTATTTTAAATTACATACATAATAGTGTGGACAACTGAAATTAAAATCCGTGTCAGGAGCCTTTTTGGCCACTGCCATTCGTGGCTCGGGCCCCTAACAAGTGTATTGATATATGTAATTGAATGTTGTATATGATACATTTAGCATTTATTATAAAGACATTAAGTCTTGTTGTAAAAAACGTTGCTAGCAAACATATTATATTCTATCAACTCGCTGGCAGCTGTGCCTCAGCGACACATGGTGAGGTCGGGGGCCATGTTTTCATTATAACATGATATTAAGTGGGGGGCCGCATGTAATAAATTGGGGGGGGGGGGGGGGGGGGGCGCATATGGCCCCCAGGCCGCCAGTTTGAGGCCCCTGCTATAATTAAAGGTCAACATCAGTATAATTTTTAGCAACAATCTCTGCTGCTGCTTATATAAATGACTGTAGTTCTATAAACATGTCATCACTGACTCTAACTGTCTTGTATACATTTATAACTTGACACGGTTGTTGTATATCTGCTCCTGGTCTCTTTCTTCTGTCTCTACCTCATCTCCCTCTTGTCCTTTCTCGTCCCCCATTTTTCCTTCCACCCCAACCGGTCGAGGCAGATGGCTGCACATCGTTGAGTCTGGTTCTGTCAGATTTTTTTTTTCCCTCTCCACTGATGCCTAGCGCTTGCTCATTGTGTGAATTGTTGGGTTTCTCTGCGCTGCATGATGTTGTCTATGTTCAGTGCCTTGAGATAATGCATGTTATGATTTGGCGCTATCCAAATAAAGTTGAATTGGATCAGTATTTCTTCAATGAAATACATTTTGCAACAATTAAATTATTTAAAGAGTGCCATTTTAGAAGAACTGAATGTTGTACCAGGTCATTTTCTTTAAGAAGCAGTCAAAGTTATGAAGAGAAAGTTGTCAATGTATTGCTTGACCGTTGCTCCGGCCTTGGCTTATTTCAAACACCAGTTTGGTAGTGGCTAAAACACGCAGGGCTTGCTGATACAAGCAGCTGAAATCGGCTTATCTGTGTCAAAATAATAACATAATAAAGTGAAAAGCTTAGAGCCTCGGTGAGAGTGTACATTTCTAAAGGGCTTATAGGCCTCACCACAGGAAAATGACATGAAAACAAGCGCTCAGTAACACAGGTCAATCGATTTTCTTTTCAGTTTTTCTCTCTGTAGTAGCCTTACATTTTCAGGTTACAACTGATGTGTTATTTCACCGACATAAATACAAGAAAATAACATGGAAGTCGAGTGAAAGTATGAGTGAGTGTGCCATATAAATCTGTAGGGGCTTATGAAAACCACACCGGGTAAATAAAGATAATGAACATTTAAACATCTATCACTAAAATGATAAACATAAATAAATACTTAAAGGTACAATATGTAGTATTTATGGGTTTATATAACCCAAAATCCACTTTTTTATACATATTATGTGCTCCTGCATTGTCTAGTCGCTGTATAATAGTTTTTGTTTCATTTTCGTAGTGTTTTAAAAAGTCATGTAAAATAACATGGTCGCGGACCGCGGTTGCATAGCCACTGTTAGCAGCGAGACGCCATGTTTCTACCGGAGCCTGTAAGGACAAACGCGAGAGAACAAAACAAGCGTCTCTTTACTTGTAGCGGAAGTCCCGCCTCCTCTCTCTCCGCTTCGTCTGCTACGGCCGCGGTAGCTCCGCCCTCTCCCTCACCTCACGAACCTCATCTGCTGACACGGAGAAAGACGACGAGGACGACATTTGACCGGCTGCGGATACCGTAGCGCTCAGGGAAGGGAGGGGGTGAGCAGAGCAGCAGGTCTTTGTTGTAAATTTCAGCCTCTCCTCTAGATGGCACTATAAACTACTTATTTCCCCTTTAACAGGCTAAAAGTATTACATTTTGAAATTCCTGAAATTAGTCCTGGAAAAAATGCTTTCTGCTATCCAGCATCACTCCACACTACCAAAGTGACATGGTGGAAACTCTGCCCACACCATTCTGCCTTTCTCTGTCAAGTGGCTGAGCTTGCAAATAATGAGCTAATGCCATTACTGTATAATTTCATCTGACAGATTACTGTGGTAGCTCAAGGCTAATGGGTGACCTGCCAGACAACGATGAGGAGCAACTTGTTTTTTGAAATTTACGGTATCTTGTTCCCTTGTCTCTCACAGAAGTATAGGAAGAGGAATACTGTAGATATCTTTTGTTGGGCTTCGTGTTGATTCTTTGGATGTTTTATCAAATTACATGTTTTGAAGGAGCTTCGCTGTAAATCATTTCTGTGAATTTACGGCAAAATGTCAACAGTATTAAGGTGTTTTTTTTAATAAGCAGTGCTTCACTGTTAATATTACAACACATCAGTGAAATGACTTCCACACAGTACAGCACTTTGACAGTGAGCTGACTTTCTTCTCAAAAACAAAAAGTATCTCGGAATGACTTGAAATTTACCATCATAATAGTCAGCATCACCCTGAACAAGGATCCGTTGAAAATATTTTTAAACCTCTTAAGGAATAATTTTAATGAATTTTTGAAATTCAGGAAATTATCCATTTGCCCTGATGCACTTTGACAGTGAACTGACTTTCTTCTCAAAAACAAAAAGTATCGAGGAATGATATAATCATATTTGGCATATGTTCTTAATACTGTTAATATATATGTTCGTAATACTGTTTTTAACATGCAATTTGTTCAGCATGTTTAGTTTTTAGATGTCATCTTCACATTCAAATAAAAAAAAAGAAGTTTTTTTTTTCCTTATATTTTAATCACATGATTGAAAAATCACTAGGCTAATTTTTTTATGGTTCAAACAGAGATTTTGTGAAACCTAAAGTCAATGACATGTAACATGTTTTTCTTAACAAACGTGCCTTTAACTGTGTGCAATCATATTTTTTTAAATAGATTATTGAAATGTACAAATAATATAAGCTAAATCGTCATTTCATTGTAAAATACAGTGAAAGTAATTTTAAATATCAGTGTATGCAGTATTTTTCATTTACAGGGCAAAAACAGCTGTAAAGGTTTTCCTGATTAAGGGTTAAATCAGCGTTCACTCTTCGAGGGGGCAGAAAGATCTGTGATTCAGGGCTTAAAACTGTGGCAGGTTGCATTTAACTTCTCGGTGTACAACCTGCATTGATTAGAAGAAGAAGAAGAGGAATTGGTGTCGTGTGGGCAAGACCGTATCATTTGTCATAGACTTCCGTCTCCTTTGAGTGTGCAGCTGACAGTTTTGTACATTTTGTACATGTAATATTTTTTAGGGACATATTTATCTTTCAAGATGACACACCTTTTATTTCTCTCCTCCGCCTCTCTCTGTCGCCTCATGTCTTCGGTGAGGAGGTCGATCAGTTCACCCTGCCCGTCCCTATTCCTTTTCTGTTGCCTCCTCTGAGGTTCTGGACTCCTCATCATCTTCATCATCCTGTCCACCGTCCTCTTCTTCACCCACTGCTGAACTTTTGCCTGGTCTGTCCTGCTTCTGTCCCAGCACCTCATCCATGAGTATATACCAGGACCAAGATGCAGCAGTGGGCTTCCTGATCCCGACACGTGCAATCCTGAAACAGATCATCAGTAAAGTCAACAAAAACAACAATAAAAGAAAATTAAAAGTATATTATTCATACCCATGATACACAAGGGAGTAGCATTTTCATGCAGGGCCATTCTTTCCAAAATAGTTCTTCAGACAAAAGACAACAGGGGGTAAGCACAGGGGTTTTAAATTACACATTTTCAGAGTTAAAGGCATATTCTAGGCGCATTTCATTTAAGAACCTCTGAGCTCAATAAATTGAGCATGATTTTATTACAAAATGAAATGATTAACGTATGTTTCTTTCATGCCACCAACTACAATTAATGTATGTGGCGAAATAAGCATTATATAAAACTGCCACATCTATGTTAAGTCAAAATAAAAACAAAAGTTTGAAAGTTACGCCGTGATTGAAACTACTGTTTCTTGCAGACAGCGAAAATCAAAATGAGGCAACAACGCAACACGTCCACCATGTTGGATTGGAAAAGATTTGCTGCTGGTACGCAAAGAATTGTGCGATATGGTCGACCGCGAAGGACCTATCCTTCCCAAACAGGCTAATGTTGGTCGCATATCTCGGCCGCATACGAAGGAGTCGACGTAGACCTTTTGATTTGGCACAGCCTGCGCCACCGCCGCGCTGTGACGCAATTTGACGACACCCAGCTGACAAATCCACACTCCGTAGGGTCCAGCCCTTGGAATGAGACACGGCTAGTGAATATAAATTTAATAATAATAATAATATTTTATTTCTGATCACAAAGACCAAACTGAGGCAGAATAATAACATCAACAACAATCCCCCAAATGTCAATAGCACATTATCTTTCTTCACGTATAATCTGATATCATGAATTGATTGGAACATATGTATTTTCTGCTGCACTCACTTAAATCTGAACGGGCATTTGACAATCGGGGGCATGAGGCACCATGCTGTAAAAGAGATCACTTTTCACAGCCAGATCATTGTTCACAGTTGCATTCTCACAATGACCGATTTGTTTCTTCTCAATGCAATATTTACTCACTGGATGGGAACCCAGTAGTTTCGAGCAATTCTGGAAGTGTTAAGAAAAAGGGCAAAAAAAATAAATAAACGGGAGGCAAACGGTTTGGCTTGCATTTTTTCTGAGCTCAACACACTCCCTTGAAACAACCTTCACGCTACAAGTTATGCTCACTCGCCTTCATTTATGGTTGGCTGGCTGCTGACTTCCCTAAAACACATTTGTGTATTTGATGCAGGACGTATTGTCTTATTCCCAGCCAGCGGTATTTATAGTTGGCATTCTCTGCTGTCAGGGAAAGGTTGCTGAGACAGACAGTGTGTGTGTGTCGGAGGGTTCAGAACAGCCTTATGGGGGGAACAAGTCAAGATATTGACCCCTGTTACAAAGCTGGAGTGAAGTATTATCTATGCACACACACACACACACACACACCGCCACAGTCTGTGCTATATATGTTCCTTAATCCAAATTTAAGTGTTCTCTTTAGTCTTCGCCTAGGCTCGTCTACCGACAGACACTCTCAGTTTATCCCGTATCGTAAATTTTTTAAGCAAGTATCCAAGTTCTCATTACACCGTTTTAACTGTCTCCTCGATACGACATCCTCACAACCTCTTTCCAATAACGGCTGTTCGGGGATGTACATTACAGCCACAGTCTGCCTATCTGTTGTGTAAGGGCTCTCCGAGGTATTGAAATGTGGTGTCTGAGCCTTGTCCGGGGGCCTGCTGATGAAAATGCATGAGGGTGGCTTTGCCCTTCACTTATCAAACTTACGTACGTTATAGGCTGTGTGCTGAATCACAGGGGCGCTAACTCGAGTGTTTATCAACTTTGGATTTAGTGCACCCACAGGAAGACGTCGTTGGGCTTTGTCCTCACTGAAACGACCTATCCTGGTTGACAAAGTGTTTTTATTTGGTTAGTAAGGCCCTTGTTTTGCTATTATATCATGTTGTTCGGCGGAACCCTTCAAACTAACGTATTGCTTCATGCTGTCAATAACAGTTGTTTGAAAACCTTTATAAAAGGGTTCCACCTGAAACCAAAAAGGGTTGAAAGTCGAAGAACCTTATATGGTTCTACTTAGCACTTTTATTTCTAAGAGTGTAGGTCTGTTTTGTTTCATGCCACAAACAGAACGACAACATTCTACTTTACGGCATACATCAGAGCCCCCTCCCTCCTCCCATGGACAAGAAATGAAAATATATGTACAGTAATGTGCAGAAGTCTTAGGCCAACGCTATAACGACAACAGAGGATTATTATTTCTAGTTCACTTTACTGGAACACATCCAGAAAATATGTCTGCATTTTTTATTTATTTAAAGAAAACAACAAAAACATCCTCTACAAGGTGTGAAGTATTTAGCGTGATCCAACCATACACTTGAAGAATAACACAGCTCTGTTAATACTAGAGTGGAACCTTAATCAATGTTACTGGTAAATACTGTGTATGTCCTACTATCTGCTGTAAAAGACATCTATTACGCCAGATTTATATGTATATATATATATATATATATATATATATATATATGTACGTACAGCTTTGATTCGTCCTTCCCCTAATATATCATTCCATCACCAATTAACTGAAGTCCATTCTGTAACATCCTGTCTTATGTTCGGTTTCCTGTTTTATTTTGAAATAATTACCATTGCCTCTCTTACTCTGCTTCCTGTAAACTTGCCCTCCTGTGATTACCTGCCTGATGTGTTTCACCTGTTTATCATTAGTCCGCCACCTGTGAATTTGGCCTGCACGTTTGTCTGTTGCCAGTAAGTCTTGTGCTTTTTAGAAGCACATATTTGAGGCCATGAAAAAGGCGTTTTTCTGTTTAAACTGAGACTGTTGTTGAGTTGTTTTTGAGTCCACATCCATTGTGTCTTCGAAGTTCAAAAGGCAAGGAATGTGGTTTACAATGAATCCTTAAAATTCAAGGAATATTGTGTAAATTAGACCTTTTGAGACAAATGTGTCTTCATTTTGGGACTATGGTTGGAGACTAGAAACAAGACTGTTTCTGCTAAAAGTAAATTATAATTCAACTATATTAACACAATGTTGGGTTTATAATCAATGAAGTATGAATTGTGATGTGTATGTGTATGTGTATATTGGATGATAATGATGTTTAGATTATCTTAAATCAATTCCATGTGTGTAGACAAACACTGCAGATAGGAACAATTCAATTAAGTTTCTCACCAGGAAATCATTGTGTGCAGTGCTGTAATGTGCTGTCGTCACGTCAAAAAGCTTGTGATTTAAGTAATCTCAAGGGGGAAAGACACAACAGCACAAGACAACAAAGTGATGGACAGCTTTACAGTTTTTGTCAGTTGACTGGAATTAATTTCCCCAGCTGCAGGCATTCAAAGAGCAGGATTATAAACACACTGATTACCATCAACAATTTAAATTGTCATATTTAAATCCAACAATGATAAAGCTAATGCTTTTCCTGGAGGTTGCATGAGCAGAGTGGGTAATTAGAATTTTTTTGAAGAGGGTCACCAATTTTGGATGACTGAGATGCCCAAACATTATGATCTTTATGCTAAAACAAATGTAAATTAGCAAGATAAGACTGGTGTCTCTAAGCCATGTTTTTCAATAGCAGTGGTTCACACGAGTATGCATATCGTTAAAGAGGTCACATCCCAGAACCTACAGGAACAACACACTGTAGTTATTCTCGAAAAAAAAAAAATAGTACATACAATACAATACAACAGTTTGCAATGCTGTTTGTAGGAAAAAACATGACTATAATTGGCACGTTTTGTTTACTGTTAACATAATGAGATTTTGATGACAGTTTGAAGTGGCACCTCACAGCAAGAGGTTTCGGGTTCAAATTCTGCTAAATTAGTGTTCGTTCAATTGAAATTAATAACGGTAACGATAACAAATTACTTAAAGTCACTTTACATCAATTGGAAACAGGCAATAACGCAGCAGTCACACTCACAAAATGTCCACTGACACGCTTTCCATTCACCATTCACTTTCAATGGAGCAGTGTCAAGCATTGGGTCTGTTGCTTTGCTCGTGTTGCAAACAGCAAAAGTTGAGAAATATTCAACTTTTAAAGCGTCTGCCAATCAATTCATAATATGAAAATATTCCCACATATGTGCTAGCCAATCAATTTGCATGTATTATTTAGCTCAAACACAACACACCATAAACAGAGCTTAGAAGAGGTTATCCTCCCCTTTTATGTATGTTTTTGTCAGTAATTAATTGGTCTTAAATAAATCTGTGTTAAAATAGGTCTATGCCCCTTTAAGGCGCGCGTTGACCATAAACTACATTTCCCACAATGCATGGCGATTGCGTTACCCGCAAAGTAAATACAGAAAGTTATTTATCAATATGTTACGGAGTAGTTACCTCAATTTTACATTATATTTGGTTACATTTAGTCACCTTTATTCTGTATGACAGTTCCATCTGGCCCTTTGAGGGTGACCATTATGCTGAATTGGCCCTCAGAGAAAATTAGTTTGACACCCCTGCATTACAGCCTAATACAGTACATACAACCACAAGATAACTGTACTGCTTCCAACTCGCTGCTTTTCCTTTCTTGTGATCACCATTCATTCTTGGTATAGACAGTGACTAAATCATATTTTTTTGGACCTATTAATAAATTGGACGGATAATCCAGATGATGTCTCACTGCATAGTAGTAAGCCGCATGCTTTAGCTACATTAGCATCTGTTGCTTTGAAGTTAGCCATGACAGACGCTGCTATGCTAACCTTTGATAGCTACGTCATTCATTCATTGATTTGCTCATTCTGTGCACAAGTTATCTTTAACTTTTTTACAGTTATGTTTTGTCACTTTCAGGACCTTGTCAAACAATCCGGTTTGATGTAATAGCAACCCTTTACTTAAAGGTGAAGTAAGTAGTTTATAGTGACATCTAGAGGAGAGGCTGAAATTTACAACAACAAACTGCTCCTCTGCTCACCCCCTCCCTTCCCTGAGCGCTACGTTATCCTCAGCCGGTCAAATGTCATCCTCGTCGTCTTTCTCCGTGTCAGCAGATGAGGTTCTAGTATTTATCAAGATGTATAAGTGTGTCTTTTGTATATCGTATTAGCTCCGTCAGTAGAGGCGGGACTTCCGCTACAAGTAAAGTGACGCTTGATTTGTTCTCTCGCGTCTCACTGCTAACAGTGGCTATGCAACCGCGGCCTGTGACCATGTTATTTTACATGACTTTTTGAAACACTACGAAAATGAAACAAAAACTATTATACAGCGACTAGACAATGCAGAAGCACATAATATGTATAAAAAGCTGGATTTTGGGTCATATAAACCCATAAATACTACACAGTTTCCCTTTAAGTCAATATGTGTATTCACTCTGTATTCCATTTTAATTTAATATAGTATAGTAAGTATTCCTTCATGGCCAGATGGTGTAAACCATGCCATCAACAATAACAGTAAGAAGTTTCTCCTGTTCTTGCAGACAGGCAATGACATCCCACCAATGCGACAATGAAAAAAGAGAAAAGGTATAAAAATGCGTTTCATCATTGTGTTGTTGTGTCTAACAAGAATAGATGTGGGGGACAATGGAAGAGAGGAAGACATGGAAACCCTTCCTGTGCATCACACACACACTTAATGAAGTCCTTGGCTGCTGCTGAGCAATTAATATGAGCCTACATCTTATTAAATATGCAATGAAGACTATTATGGCTAAGTGTGGAAATAACAGCCATTCTAGCAGGCATTAAAAAGACTAGCTCCATTTGAGGCTCATTTATGGAACCTCACCCATTAAGGACACATTAATACTGCAGGCATAGTTGAAGGGCACTGGAAAGAACTCTTCTAAATATTAAAGATGGCTGTCCCTGGGAAAAAAAACATGTTGTCAGCAAGCTGAAGAATTAGGGCTATGTAAATTTCATCACATCCGTTCACTTATGACAAAGCGGAGATCAGAATGTCATGAAGGACAAAAATGCTCCCATATCTGATTTAAACAAAGTCAGACACGGGATGATTATTTAATGACACACACACACACACGCCCACACACAGAGAGAGAGAGAGAGACTTCAGTTGTTTTTGTATTCAAGGAGGAAGCTTATCTGTAAGTGAAACATAATACAGTTGTATAAACTTTGCCTGATGTTGCTCAGTTTAAGAGACCACGTCCTGACAAGGATAAGATTGGATAGACTTTATCGTCCAAGAGGGAAATTAGTCGTGGACTCTACAGTGTCTGCAGCGTAAAACACAGCACAAACATTCAGACGTGATACAATGCAACAATAAAACAACAGTACATGTGTACATGTGTCGTGAAATTACACTCACCTCTTAGGTAAGGTACATGCGAATTGCAAAAAAAAAGCAGAGGTGGTTCGTATAATTAAAGGCTACGACCTCATCAATGAAGCATTATATTTTACCCACTCATTTACAGTCAAGAGGAACAAGCAGTACAGTGATAATCAAACGTGTGGGAGTATGTTGCACAAAGGTTGTGATAGGGTTACCTTTACAAAAAAATATATTAATCCCCACTCGCCACTCTGCCAGAGACCTGGGAGCCTGAGGGTTCTGCACACTATCTTACACCCACAATACACTGGTTGCGGACAGTGTTGTGGTAGATACTGAATAAAAGTAATCTGTAACACATTACTAGTTACTTAAAAAAAAAAAAATTAATGCCTTACTTTACTTTGTTACTTGCTGCTTGGTAAGTAATTACACTACTAGTTACATTACTTTTGTATTACTCCATGAGCTGAGATGTTCCAAACCTTCTCAAGCTCCTCTCCCAACTTTGCGTCTTCCATCTTGACTCTGGGACCTTCAGTCTATACTCAGTGCAGATGTTTCTGTACAGAATTCCAGCCATTCCTTGGTCGTGGTGTTCCATGTTCTGAAAAAACCCGGTCCGGTTAGGTAAACAGCAGTTCTCCTGAACAGCAGATCGTCCTGCTCCGGGCACTACATCCGGTTGCATACATTGAACCGCAGAAGAAGAATAACGTCCGTTGTGGAGGTGTTTCACGAGCGACAGTGTCTTCAGACTCTGGGTCTGACTCCGGGTCAAAGTCATGTCGTGATAAACACTGTTAAAACAATGTTTTGATATGTCACTTCCGGGTATTGGCCAATCACAAGACAGTTGGGAAGGCTATACGCTTGGCTGGCCAATCACAACACACTCGGTCTTCTGGGTGTGAGAGTTGAGTCTGAAATAATACGGCTGGGAAACAGCGTCAGAAAAGAGGATTTCTATCGGCTCGTTTACAGCAACTAGGAGGTTTTTGACCATTAAAACAAGTTCATGCATGTAAGTAGACCTCCATAACTAACATGTAAGTTATGGAGGTTATTATGTGCAACAGGACCACTCTATGTGAGCTTTAAGTATACAGCCATGATTTAGTGCCTCTGTGTTGTCTTTTAGTCCAGCCTTCTCCAGCCATCGGTATGTTTTTCAGACACTTTTTCAATTTGACGGTGGGTCATGCCACAGGTGGCATGTCCTTCCACGTTAGTCCAACCAACATTTATTTATATTTATTGAGATATCGTGATGGAATATGATATCATTTTAAGCTCATGTTGCCTACCCCGAATGAATAGTTGGGGTTTTCTTCAGAAAAAGTTGGACCTGTTTTTCCCCTCTACTGGCTCGACACTCAGTGGCCCCAAGGTTATTTGAGATTGAGACCCCTGATTTATATTGTACCATTAACCTAATCTGCATGTTTTTTTTAGAATACCTGGAGAAAACCCACAAGAGGAGAACATGCAAAATCCTTGGCTGAACGGGGATCCGAACCAGCTACCTTCTTAGTGTGAGCCACTGCCCCCCACCACGTGGCCCAATATAGCAAACATTGATGCATATACATTGAATATTTCTTTATTGGTTGACCTATAAAACAAAAAAAAAGTTGAGTTGAAATCTTTTTGGTCGTCTTTGAATGTAGACATCAAAAGGATATGCACATCAAAAGTTTTCATAATTTGTGTGTGCCGACTCCTTTCAAGTTCACCAAGACTCTTTGCCTTTGGTCTGACATTAGCGTTAAAATATAACATGGACATCACGGTTATTAGAGCCTCATGTTCGCCACAGCACAACTCGTGGAAATATATCACGGGGGACTGTAATAAGTAATGACAGCGGAGTATAATTGAATTTGATCATATTCATCTTCATCACATTAGACTTTGGCAAGAGAAGGAGGAAATGGGGAGTCTGTCTGACAATGTCAGACTAAAAATTTGGGAAAAATACAGGGTCCAGTTTCAACTCACTGACATTCGAAAATTCAAGAGCCTTAATGGTAATCACTGACCTGGAATGATGATGTTTTATAAAAGGGCAAATCACTTGGAGCTATGTCAGTTTGTAACCTGAACATCAGCATATGAATTGAGCATAACAATGATATATTTTTGGTTCATAAAAACCAAAAAGGTAAAAACACTAATGTTATTTGTCATGGTTTGTTAGTGTTTCTCGTCTATGGTCAATCGTTTTAACTGTGTGTGAAATGCAGTGCTTAGTGCTTTTCACTGCCTACGTAAAGTGAAGATGTTAAATTAAAGTTTGCCCAAAATATGACAACATCAAGAGTTCATCGTTTTTTCCATGAAATGACATGTCTTGTCAACACAGATGGATTGAAACTATACGAAAAAATACCCTTGTTTAATTGACTGTGATCATTTTGTTTTGCATGGCTGAATCTAGTTTTACCAAACAACAACACAATAATAATGCTAATAATTATTATAATTACATTTTATTTATATAGCACTTTAAAAAAAAATGATGGGAGACACTTCACAACAATATAAAACAGGTTTAAAAGCAGTGAGTATAAACATACAAATGCAACAACAACATAAAATGTATATAACAAAGAAACACAGTGCAAACACGATATAAGTCTTGCATTAATAGAAAGTGAAGATTACTTAATGCACTTCAAGTGGACTGTTTTAGAATTGGCTTTGCTTTCTGAATCACAATGGAAGGGGATTATGAAATGAGCTGCTGCCGCTCAGAAAATATCCCTGGTTAAGGAATAATAAAGAAATCGGGTAAAAACACTTGACCGCTGCATGGGTACATTTGAGCTTATTGGCGTCAGATAAAGTGGAATAATTACCTACTTTTATCTTTGAATTTGAGGCTACATTAACACCAAATTCTTGGTTGGCAAGTTGAATGACTGACTCATTTTGTCTACATGTTGACAAAAAAAAACACTGAACCCTAACTAATCCTGACCAGCTCCCTGCACTGAAACTCTCTGTGACTGGGTGAATGAGAGGGCACATTTTAAAGAATTATGTAAACACTATGCTAATAAGACTAAGTCCATTCCACCATCAAAGTTTAATGAAATAGGCTTAAAAATCCCACTTTTCTGTGCAATGCTCTAAAATGGTTGTATTAATCCTTAGTAGGACGTGAGTATAAAACATCTTCATGACAAGTGACCTACCACTGTCATAGAGCTTACTGTCTGCATGACAGACATTAAACTCATCACTTTTCACTTCTTTGGAACTTGAATCTTTGGCTATACCCATTTGTGATGTTTTTATTTTCTCAGTGTCTCATCAATTTTCCTTATAATCATCTATATTTCCTTCTCATATAATACTATTTTGTCATCTATTGACTAACTCCGTTAGTCACATTATAAACAGCAGGTATACAGTAATGATACTGCAAAACAATCCTATGGAATCACTTGGCTCCATGAGTAATGTGCTGCAGTTAAAGCATCAGCGATGCCTTTCTACACTTTATTGACTTGACATGAAGAACTGTGGTTTGTTCACACTGTCGGAAAACATTATACCGATGATTTACAATGGTAAGTATGAAGGTTCTCCGCGTTCCAAAGCGAGCATTGTTTGTTTCAACAAAATTACCTCTGAGCATAACGCATTTGAATCCATCATACACGAGTGGGCTGAGAGATATGCTTCAAAACATGCCAAGTTTTCCTGCAACATGACCGGCCTGGTGTGCTTTTGATCAAGGGTCAAAAAGCTGTGGCTCCCACCAAGCGGAAAAAACCTTCAACATGCCAAGTTTGTTGTGCAGAATATTCTCGACTCCTTCGGTGGAGTCAAACATCTGTCATACATTGGGTCGTCTTTTGTCTATGTTCACAAAAATGTCTTTAGTCCTCAATTAGCTATCAAATGTGGGTTTATCTGGAAGGAAATATTGCATGGGCAGTAATCCATCCATGACTAAGACATACATTACAGTACATTAATCTCCTGGTTGTTAACATAGCCATTGGCTGTGATGTTTCTTACGAACCTTACTTCTTAGTCTTACAGCTGGAGACAGCACTCGGTATATCTTATTGCATCATGCACCAGCCACTGCAGTGGGAATGGTGTTGATTGCTTTTTTAAAAGCTGGCTCACAAATATTGGATGTGCTTTACTTTTAGCAAAAAACAGGCTTTTCTTAACATTTCCTTGGTCACTTAGCAGTGCTCTCCCGTGGATTTTCCTCCAGCTGGTGCTCAGCAGACTCAAGTCTTTCCCAGCAGTGTGCAGACTTCAGCCTCTCTTGTTCAGCTCCAGTTACTCATTTCCTTGAAAGTGACTCGCGTCTGCAACTGCCTCCAGTTACTGAAAAAGCCACATTTCAAAAGCTCCATGGAAAAAAACGCTGTCTCCTTCATTCATATACATGGGGAATTTGAAATATTTGAAAAGCCTCAAAACAATTAAATTAAGCACATAATCCAGCAAAAAGATCCTTAAAAAATGAATAAATAAATAATGAAATAGATTTAAATCAACTTCTTATAAAGTTTTTGCAACAATTTATCATCTTCACGCTCATAAAGGTACGATTTATTGCAACACGGCAAAAGGCATCATAAATTGCTGGGTGTACCCTGTACCTAATAATAAACTGGCAACTTGGCAGCTGGGTGTAGATTAATCATAACTCTAGTCATAATGGTTTATTGCAATGAATGTGATGAGACGGCAAGGTCAACTGTTGGTGACAAGTTAATGAGCGTTAATTGACTAAGACGACCTGATGCACGAAAGGGTCAGACATTCATTCTGATTAAGCTCCAAAAATTGGTCACCAAAAGTGTTTTAGGAGCAAATTTGGAATTTGGGAATAAACACAAAGGTGTATTGGTGTTTTCCCTGCTCTCAGCCCTCAGTTAAAAGAACCAGAAACAGTTTAAGTTCCACATTGAATTGCCGTGTTAGGTGAATCATTTGTGACGTGTTAGCCCCGGCTTTCTGTCAGAAACCAGTTATCAACGAGGGGAACATACCATCACCACAGTTTTACCTTTGCAACTGTCACATAATAGTGTAATCTGTCCAAAGGTGGGGAAAGTAATATGGCCACATATCTCGGGGGGGGGGGGGGGGGGGGGTTTCAAAATACTGTTTCTCTGAAATCCCAGAATTGGACTGATTTCATGGCACGTCACCCAGATATGCCAATGGAGCGTGAAATTGAGTCACTCAATGTGAAAAATGAAGAATAGAAAAAAAAAAAAAAAAAAATCTTTTCTCTTCCCATTTCTCTGCAGAGAGGAGCAGAGACTCTCTTTCGCTTGGCGCTGCCTGGGTCTTTCATTTCCAAAGCAACCGAGTGAAACAAACCTGTACATTCCAGACACAAACAGCCATTTCACACGCAAGAAAGTGGATGACTTCACAACTAATCAGCGAGGAGATTGTAGCGTGAAATGTCATTATTCATGAAGCATACGGAGAAATGTTGCATTTGATGGAAACATGTGATAAGACTGCTGCAACAGGTGCAATCAAACACACACTTCTTTTTTTTTTTTACTGAATATGCTCTAATGAACGAGACCTAAGAATTTCCACACTCGAGTATCACATTCAGGTGCAGCAGATAGAACATGACACCAGAGGATTTTTTCATTGTGCCGTTCTTTTACCTCCTGCTGTTGCAACCCCTTTCACTTTCACCCAGCACACGTGGGAGTGAGTCCCGTGAGGATCGTTCATTTCCATCTGACTCACTTTCTTTCTTTCTTTCTCTGTCTGTCTGTGTGTGCATATGTGTGTATCACAACCCCACAACAGCTCTGATGCACTACTGACAGCTTGAACATGGTCACAAAGTCACAAGTGTTTTTTTTTTCTGTGAGCCACTTCTGTCACAGAGGTTTGAGTCAAGCCACACTTGTTCTCGTCCATATAATGGGAAAAGTGTTTTAGGATCAGTGTTGGTAAAATGTCTAATATATTTTAAAGGGGAAATAAGTAGTTTATAGTGCCATCTGGAGGAGAGGCTGAAATTTACAAGAAAGACCTGCTGCTCTGCTCACCCCCTCCCTTCCCTGAGCGCTACGGTATCCGCAGCTGGTCAAATGTCGTCCTCGTTGTCTTTCTCCGTGTCAGCAGATGAGGTTCGTGAGGCGAGGGAGAGGGCGGAGCTACCGCGGCCGTAGCAGACGAAGCAGAGAGAGAGGAGGCGGGACTTCCGCTACAAGAAAAGAGACGCTTGTTTTGTTCTCTCGCGTTTGTCCTTACAGGCTCCGGTAGAAACATGGCGTCTCGCTGCTAACAGTGGCTATGCAACCGCGGTCCGCGGTCATGTTATTTAACATAACTTTTTGAAACACTACTAAAATGAAACAAAAACTATTATACAGCGACTAGACAATGCAGGAGCACATAATATGTATAAAAAAGTGGATTTTGGGTTATATAAACCCATAAATACTACATATTGTACCTTTAAAAGAGTGGAATTGGATTCAGAAATTAGAAGCATGCACTGAGTTAATTTCAGTATGCAGATGTGATTATGGTACCCCCATTTATGAAATGTGGATACACCAAAACAGTGGGTATATGCTCATTTCCTCACAAAGATCTACATTTTACAATATGGATGTTGACGTATTGGATGATCAAATATTATGCCAGGTCAGATCGGGTTATTAGATTTTATTAATAATCTGCTGGTCAGTTGGCACTATTCGGAGTAGGTTGCAAATTTAAAGCGGACCTAGAGTGGTCCTGTTGCACATATATGTTAGTTATGGGGGTCTACTTACATACATTAACTTGTTTTTATGGTCAAAAACCTCCTGTAAACGAGCCGATAGAAATCCTCTTTTCTGACGCTGTTTCCCAGCCGCGAGATTTGAGACTCAACTCTCTCACCCAGAAGACAGAGTCTTGTGACTGGCCAGTATATTCAGCACACCCGCTCTCAGAAGCACAGCTCCCCCCTCTGGAACGGTGGATGCACTGCTACTCATTATCAAAACATTGTTTTACGGCAGTCCCTTTTATGACTTTGACCCGGAGTCAGACCCACAGTCAGAAGACACTGTCGCTCGTGAAACACCTCCACAACGGACGTTATTCTTCTTCTGCGGTTCAATGTACACAACCGGATGTGCCCGGACTAGTGCCAGGACTAGTGCCCGGACCAAGACGATCTGCTGTTCAGGAGAACCAGTGTTTGCGTAACGGGACCAGGTTTTTTCAGAGATCTCACTGAGCCTGAGATTACAATAAAACACAGCGTTCTCAGCAATGGCTGAACTGTTTGTTTAGAACCTTCAGGGCTTCGTAAACAAGGTAATGACGCAGATACACACTAAAAAACAGCGTTAATTGGAACTTCCGGTTTGAATGAATGAACAGACTTCTCACCATTTTCTCTAATTGTCTAATCAGAGGAATTGTTTGTCTCGTAATTGAATCATCTTCCATCCAGATGTCCATTAATGGTCATCTGTTTAAATTCCATAATGATGTATCTGTATGTATGCATTTCATCAGAATGCAGCTTTATTATACTATTCATCATTATTTGTCATTTTGCCATTGCTTTTTTAATCTTGCATTTTTGTGTTTTCCTTGGTGTCATAGCAGGTGCAATGATAATGAAGAATGCATGTTGTGTTGCTGATTAGTAATACTATAAATTATATATAATCAGCTATGGAATAACACAAGATATGTATAGATAGATAGATAGATAGATAGATAGATAGATAGATAGATAGATAGATAGATAGATATGTCATTGATGCGTGCGACTACGTTTATTAGGAGCAATTTAAGATTACAAAAGAAAAGTGTAAAAATGCAAGAAAGGTAAGTATAGCTTTAAGTTTCGATGTTTCCCAAAAGAAATATATTGAAAATAAAATATCATAAGCTTGTGAAAAAGCAATGTTTTTGCCTCACATAATTATCCTCCCAAAATATCAAGCAGCAGGCTACAAAGAGCTGATAATTTATGAAATCAAGTGGTGTCCAAAGGCTGCAGGCAGCACGAGTCTGCCATAAACAGCCACAGAAAAACAGACTAAGAACTGGGTGTATTTTGACTTCTGGCACATGAATGAATCTGATGAGCCCTGAAACCCTGGACTCATTTGGTGTATGGGCTGCACGCCCGTGTACAAAAATGTCAAGGGACATTGAGTATGTACAGGCACTGGTAACAGCGCCAGCCAAACTGAGTGCAGGGGCATGGGTTTGTACAACTGAATGGATTTATTGCATCACGTCATGCAGGGCGGCACTGCTGTCGTGGTTACACATTTTAATATTTCCAAACAGATATTTTATTTCAAAGTCTCAACCTTGTCAATATTAACAGTGTTAATATAAACAATATTGTATATTGCATTCACCCTCCAAAAAATAGATATGTTTCCTCGTTTGGCTCTGTTTTTTCTAAATGAATGAGATATTTGATATAATTTCATGAAAACAAGTCTGCACAGTAGGCCACACGGTTTGAGTAGTGGTTAGCGCTCTTGCCTTTGCAGCAAGAAGACCCGTGCATGGAGTTTGCATGTTCTCCCTGTTTGTGTGCGGGTTTTCTCTGGTTTCTCCAGCTTCCTCCCACAAATCAACAACATGCTATATGGGCGTTAGGTAAATCGGTCACTCTAAATTGACCGTAGGTGTGACAGTGAAGCCCAATTTATACTCCTGCGTAAAGTGCTCTACGTAGGTTACGCAGAGCCTGTCAAAAATATTTTTTAAGTGTCCGTCACTCTGTCAAGGGACAACGGAGACGGCAAGAGCTGCAATTGGTCCTCAGGACAGGCCGAGCTAAGCTGCTCTGTGCCGGCTCACAGTGCGCACCGAGCGTCCACAGAGGCGGAGCTGATCACCGCCAACAACGTTGCTATCAAACTATAAATACGTCATATCTTAATACACACATAGCACGTTTGGACTCTAAATGGTAAATTTTTCGCCTCAAATTATCTTAAAACTGCATTCCGTGACACAGAAAAGTGAGAAACGGCCCCCGTTTCAACAACAACAGTCTTTCTCTCTCGGACGCCATTGCTCACTGTAGCCAAAAGCACAACAACCTTGCACAGCAACCCCTACTGATCGGGCGGGAAATTGCAGTGCATATCCGTCCACGACACAGAAGTATGAAGGCTCGAGGGGTCCCCGCGGTGACGCAGTCAGATAATGCATTACGCAGTCGGAGAAGTATAATGTGGCCTTGAGAGTGAATGCTTGAATGATTGTTTGTCTCTATATGTAACCCTGCGATGGACTGGAAAACTGTCCAATATTGCTGATCCACAGGACTAATTTTTTCAATTAATTTCATGAATTATGTAAATTATTTTCCATAATAAAAACAAACTTTTCTGAATTAACAAGATATTTTGAGGATTTCATTCTCTAGAGCTCAGTTCTATCGGAGCAAACATGGTTTCACTTTGCTTTGAGTTTGCGACACTGCAGTCTCTTACTTAGGTGGAAGACATTCAGAGATTCAAGCTAGGGAAATGTTTGCTTCAATTTAACCGAGTTGTTGATGAGAGCTGAGTTGTTTTAAAGTATCTCGTTTAATTCCGAAAACTACTGAGCAGCTTTGGTGATGTATTCTGTGCTCTATGATTCTGTTGATATTTCTTCCTTATCAGAGATGGTGCTTTGAAAAGTCTTTATGCAATGCTACGACACAAAATGCCTCTCCACCTCTGTGACAACAGCAAAAAGGAAAAAAAGCCTCACTGATGAGAAACACAGAGCACTGAGAGCACATGCCACCACTCTGGAGAACGGCAGTAGGGTGTCATTTGGTTTCTTTGAGCAGCGTCGAGCCATCTTTGTCATCTGGAAGTACCAGTGGAAGTGCATCTATCACTGCTGCCGTCTTTCACCTGAGAGATGAAGTCTGCACAGTGCAATTTGTGTGCAATCCCAGCCGTGGTGTTCTTGGCACTTAGAGAACAGCGAGCGAGGATTAACTGTTGTGACCAAGGTTGGGAAGTGCAGCCGCCACTTGATGTGTGTGCAATGAAATAGAAGAGATGCTTGACTGAGTGTCATTTTGCTGTTCTGAGGAAGAGCGCGTGAGGAGCACCATGATGAATATGCTTGTACTTGTGGACCAAGGACAAATGGGCAGATTTTAGTTTGAAGAAACACTGACAAACTATTGAACTGATTGTTCCGTTTTCTGAAGAGTGGTTTTATAAAATATTGATGTTAACAGCACTGACCTCTGTGCTGGTAAAGAGCTCTGGTAGCTGACATCATGCAACTAATGGCGCTTTTCCATTATACAGTTCTAGCACTACTCAGCTTGACTCAACTCTATTCATTTTTTTTCTTCTTGGCTTTTCCATTAGGGAATGTACTTGGTACCTGGTGTTTTTTTTGGTACCTGCTCTGGGGAGGTTCCAAACAAGCTGAGCTGATACTATAATGTGACCTCAACAGACTGCCGGCCACTGATTGGCATAGAGCATTGGTTCTCAAAGTGCGGCCCAATGAATTACAGTTTTAATCCAGGAGCTACTAAACTTGTTAAATGTTTATTGGACATTACTGGATACAGACCAATAAGTGTAAACTGCAGAACTGCAATCTGGTCATTAAAATGATTACAAATGGGATTTCTTGCTGTTTTTTCTTCCCTTTGGTGGCCCTCAGTCCAATGTTGGGTTCCTAAATTGGCCCTCAGGTATCAAAACTTTGAGAACCCCTGGCATAGAGTGTCACTGGAAGGGTCATGAGTGAAACGTTCTTGCAACACAAGAATGAAACCTGACGTGTTTATAAACTGGCAAGAGCGTTACAGCGAGCATACATGGCTGCTGTCTGCTTTGTGTGACAAAAGGTTACAGGTTACAGCACTTAAACACCATTTGCATCTATTTGTTTCCCTCAAGGCTCTCTGTAAACTTTCAGTGACTCTCTGGAGCAAGATGAAGGAAAGTTGATCAGGGAAGTTTTGTTGGGAAGTTGATCAGGAAGTTGATGATGTCAGGATGCTGCAGGTCTGGAATTATCTCCACGCCAGCTGTTTCTATTCTCGTTAAAGCATGCCGGGGGCGTCATATAGTATATTCAGTCTCTCAATTTGTGTGATGCACCAGTGGATCTCTGTGGATGTAAAGTGCACAGTGAACTCTGACAGGTTGAATCCAGCTCAGGTCCTGTTCTCTATAGTGGTCCATAGAGAATGAGTCACGTGACATCCAGAGCTCTATAGAGCTGCAGTAGCTGGGGAGTGCGGTGCCTATTTCAGCTGACATAGGGCGATAGGCGGGGTACACACTGGACAGTTTGATCATCTTTGTAGTTTGTTGAAAATACACTAAACCAAAAGATACCACTGAGACACATAGCATTATAATGTGAAGAACATTTCAACTTGTCAAACAACACAAATGAAACACTAGTTTGCTGTTTTACTAGTAAATAATACTTATCTTGCTGTGCTATGCCTATCTCAGCTGACATAGGGCGATATGGTGTTTAGCGCCGAGTATAATCAGTTTTGTCTGAGTTTAAAAGTAGAAAGTTACAGGTCATCCAGGACTTAATGTCTCTGAGACATTCCTGGAGTTGGACAACCTGATTGTTTTCATCCGGCCTCATTGATAAATATAAATGTGTGTCATCTGCATAACAATGAAAGTGTATGTTATGCCTTCCAATAATGTTCCCTAAAGGAAGCATATATAAATGAAAACATATGGGCCCAAGCACAGAGCCCTGTGGAACTCCACAATTAACTTTTGTTTGTAATATAATGAGTCATTATCACTAACAAACTGGAACCTATCAGATAAGTATGTGTTAAACCAGCAGAGGGCAGCACCTGTGATCCCAGGGGCCTGCTTAAGTCTCTGCAAAAGAAGATTAGCAACACCTGGTGGTGTGTATGTCTGTCTGTCTGTCTATGGTTATTACTTACTATAAGCACACTTTACAAAGCCTGAAGTATCCCTTTATTAAAACATTAACAGTTTGGTTATAAGCACACTTTTAAAAATCTCTTTATTAACAGTTTGGTTTCCTTGGCAGGCAAGTGGTCTAAATGTAACATTTAGTCTTATTTAAGTGGTGAAGAGAAAAGCACTTGGGCCATGAACCTTCATCCTCTACCACTGTATTAACTTGACTTCAGACGTTATACACAGCTTGTCACTGTTTCATTATAACCGTACCGTACAGAAGTTGAGATCCAGTGACAGGGTTAAATATAATGAGCTTCGCCGCTTGGATTTATTACAGCTGACACAAGCATCTTCTCTGGCTGGACACAGTTTGGTGACCTCCAGTTATAAATCCTCTTTAAACTCCAAAAGTACTGCACATACATTTTCAAACAGAGTGTTTCGCCGTATTCTCAGACATTCACGAGTAATTGGACTCCAAAGATTGGACATATATATACGCTGGATTTCTGCCTTGGCTACCCTGATGAACCATTGCCACATATTTATCCTTGACACTGCTTTTAAACCCTCTGAGAACACATTCATGATGTTTTGATAACAGACATTTCGAGTAATGAAGTCATTTCACTGCATTTTTTTTTTAAAGAGTGTATTGACAGACTGTTGTTTTTCGTCTTGTGTGTTTATGTAGCTTGCAACTGAGTAATTTTTCAAATTACATGCTTTTGTCAGTCAACAGAACCAACAGAGGAGGGTAAAAGTGCTGTAATAAAGTCAGGTCGAAATAAAACAATTGCTGGACTGTAATAGGAGACTGAAAGGCTGTCCGGCATCTTGTCTTCATCTGATTTACTGTCTGAAAGTGAGACCCAGGGATTTAATGAAGTAAACAACTGACTCACACAATGACTCCAAGATTGTAAATGTATTATTGAAAGATCCATGTTAAAACAGGCCTGACAATGCAAAACACATATGTTTAGATAGGGCAAAAGGTGAAAGGCACACCCTAGACAGGTCACCAGCCCATTGCCGTGCAAATATTCACACATTAAATTCTCCAATTAACCTCTGCATGACCGTGGAAGGAAACCCAGAGAAAATCCAAGTGCACATGGGGAGAACATGCAAAACTGCACGCAGAAAGACCTTTGGTTGAACTGCAGTTTTGAACCAGCAATGTTCACTCCTCAAACTGGATTAGGGAGAATTTTAACCTCAAAGATTTACACCTTCTGGCAGCCAAGAGACAGGACTATCACATTTACATAGTCCAACCCCCTCCTGGTCAAGTTGTCAAGGAAATGTGATGCATGTTTGCCCACAGGAAAAAACTATTGTAATAGAATATGAATATGAATATAAATTTCATATAAATGAAAAAAACAAGAAAGGTAATATACTTAACGTCAAGAACAAAAATCCCCAAAGTTGCTTTGAATGATTATGGATTATGTATATTTCTTTGGAACCCAAAAGCTTGGGTTTTTCTAAATGTAATGTAAATGTAAGCAATCACTGTAGTTTAAAGTCTTCATATTTATTTATTTAATTTGATTATAACTTTCACAATGCAATGCTTCACTATATTATCACTGATGTGGCTAGAATTCATTGCAAGTGGCTGTAATCAGTGATTAGCCTTGAGGTAAAAACCCTAGATTTTTTTCTGAGTGCCTTATCAGATGAGAAGAGCTCTTATCTGAGTGACTCTATTGATCACTCTCTGCTCTAACAAAGGTGCATACGGAATGGCACTCCGGCACAAGAAGGAGGCGGTTGTATCTACATCTGTGATGCCCCGATGGTTATCTATATCTACCTCATACATTTGTGAAACAGAACATTACACTGCTTAGACCCACGATACTTAAAAGTCACGTTGAATTGTTGGAAAAAATGATGAAGTCAGGTAGGAAATTTGTCATCGTGAATGTTGCTCTTGAGGCAGCTTAACAAAATTATTAAACGTACGTCGTCACGCTTAATAAAGAACATGTCCGTCTCCCTTTGAGTTGCAGATGAGACATTCATTCTGTGGGTCTTAATCTCTTAAGCGTATTACAGAATACAGTATGTGCCTGTAGCAATTATGTGTGACGAGAAAAGGATGTCTGCCTTGTGTCTTGTTACATTACAAATCTAATTCTTCACCCTCATCATTTACATGTGACCTCACTGAGACCTATGCAGTATGTATCTTTTAAAGCTCACATAGAGTGGTCCTGTTGCACATATATGTGAGTTATGGAGGTCTACTTACATACATTAACTTGTTTTTATGGTCAAAAACCTCCTCGTTGCTGTAAACGAGCCGATAGAAATCCTCTTTTCTGATGCTGTTTCCCAGCCGCGAGATTTGAGACTCAACTCTCTCAAGTCTTGTGATTGGCCAATACCAGGAAGTGACATATTCAGCACACCCGCTCTCAGAAGTGCAGCTCCCCCCTCTGGAACGGTGGATGCACTGCTACTCGTTATCAAAACATTGTTTTAACAATGTTTAAAAATAGCTTCGTCACGACTCCCCGCCGCAGTCCCTTTTTACGACTTTGACCCAGAGTCAGACCCAGAGTCAGAAGACACTGTCGCTCGTGAAACACCTCCACAACAGACGTTATTCTTCTTCTACGATTCAATATACGCAACCGGATGTGCCCGGACTAGTGCCCGGAGCAGGACGATCTGCTGTTCAGGAGAACCGGTGTTTACGTAACCGGACCGGGTTTTTTCAGAGATCTCGCTGAGCCCGAGATTCCAATAAAACACAGCGTTCTCAGCAATGGCTGAACTGTTTGTTTAGAACCTTCAGGGCTTCGTAAACAAGGTTATGACGCAGATACACACTAAAAAACATTTTAGTGTGGTATTTGTGTATGAATATACATACATATTATGTATGTATACCGTGACGTGCGGTGAGCTCTAGGGTAGGGTAGGCAGGCAGTCACAGACCTAAACAGACACAATGGTGAATGGCTTGTGCAGCCGCTGCCTGTCCAGAAAAAAGCGCTGTTGAGTCGTTTTTATTAGACTATGAAAATCACCAGATACGGACACATTCAAACCTGTAGTAAAGTTATCTGAAATTAAAAAAATACAAAATTGAAAAAAAAATTATCAAACCTTACATGAACTGCACATCACTGTATGTATATGAAAAAAAGAAAAGCATAAATGGAATTGTCATAGCAGTACTTCAGAGTGACATTTCTGGAAACCATTGTTTATTTTGCATTGCAGTATAAACTGCCATGGAAACAGCGTGTTTTAGAGGTCAGCAGCAAAGAAGTACACACTAAGAACTCAAAGTACGAGACTGTATCTAAAAAGGTACAAATGTGTGTGTGTGTGTGTGTGTGTGTGTAAAACAACGTCACCGCAGTTTCAAGCAGCCGTGCAGTGATGACCCCGCCCACGTTGAATATGTACTTTATTCGTAGTTGAAATGCAACCAAACGGTGCCGCGTTGTCGTGCCAGAGCTGGTGAAAATGGGCCATAAGAACCTGTTAACAACACATATGTGCTCGCTATTTTAAGCTATTCCAAAGACGTAATTCTCCATCTGTGTGACAAAATATTCTTCTAACATAAAGAAGAAATACAGCCCATAACATGACATCTCTACAGTCAGTGTATGTGAAGTATGAGATATATTGAGTTTTTTGGTTGTACAGTCTTAGAAATAAGGGTTCCGAAAGGGTACTTCTACAAGGGCTGAGGTTCTACCTGGAACCTTTTTTCTTGGTCACATTAACGGTTCCAGTAAGAACCATTTTGATCCAGAGAACCATTTAAAAGTCCTTTCCTGAATAAAGGGTTTTAAAAGGGTTCTTGGTAGAACCCTCCATAAGGTTTCCAGATGGAACCTTTATAAAAAGTTTCTACCTGGAGCCAAAAATGGTTCTCCTATGAGGACAAGCCGAAGAACCTTATATGGTTCTACTTAGCACTTTTATTTCTAAGAGTGTATCTGATTTCACATTTTGATCCAGTGATCTTGACCAGTATCGTATGGATAACTCTTGAAGATCATCGGTTCGGCTCATTCCTAATATAAATTCAGGGAGCCATAGCCATTCCAGTTCAACAGTTCCTCTATAACAGACGCTCATGAGTACACTCTGCCCCCCAGGGGACAGACGTATGTAATTCTTCTTCTTAATTAGTGGTCTGAAAGTGTGTCCGATTACGTTGTAAGACAGCTCTGCGGCTAATTCAATTTGGAGTCTACAGCAGTCTACAGTCTACAGCAGTTGCATCAGGCCGTGACAAAACATAACAATGCCTGCTCTGCCCCCCAAAAATAAAACACTCTGGCCATTACGTCTCACCTGTGAAATACAAACTCGGGCCATGTTTGTCACACCACAGTTGGTCAGCTAAATTACATTTTAATGTTTCTCCGATTCAGCCCAAGATGTTTTCTTCTTATTAGTGTCATCGCGATAAGTTTGATGATCAGACCTTCAGAGGACAGCAACACAACATGGTCCACTTTGGTCATTTATTTTTCACCATGTCCTTTGGCTTGAATTAAAGCTAGTGGACTTTGTATAAGTTGTAGGGGTAAATAAATAGGGGCTCTATAAGTTTACGAGTCCAGCTTATCGGATCAGTGTTTTGGCCACACAGAAGCAGCATTTTCTATCCCTGAAATGCTATTTTTGTGAGTGGGAAAATCTCAAAACAATTTCTGTTTTTTTTTTTTAACCTTAGGTTTTAGTCATTTGTGTCTGATTTTCTGTTCCTTTTGTAGTTCTACCTTTTGGGTACCTTGTTATTTGGCCCCTCTGTCATGACCCCTGGTAAATCTAGGCAATTTCTGTTGGACAATATTCTGTTTGAACTTATTATTGTTCTTTCTGTTTTCTTTCATCTAGGGCTTTCAGTTCCAGTTCCAATGTGCTACTTGGTGGGGCAACATCTACTGCTCAAAATACCCAGTTGTCCAGTAGTTTAATCTAATAGTATCGCCTAACAGCCTGTTTTCAGATGAGGAACACAGCATACATACATCATTTATGTCATCGAGATCAAACAGAGCCTGACTAATAACATCACCAACAACAAAAAAATCACCACCACTGCACTTTACAGTAGCTTGAAGACAAGAATTGTTCATTCACGCGATAAGTGGGCAGTAGTAACGGATGTAAGTTTTTCAGCAGACCCGTCACATGAAGCCACGTTTTCAATCAGAGCCGTGTCATGAAACTCATGGACTCATGAGGCCTGACACAAAACAGGGTCAACAAAGTGCTACTGACTCCTGCAACATGTCAGGGCGTTAAAAGTCACAAAGCGATGGGTAAGGAAGGTTCCACCCCCGTGGAGAATAGCGATCACAGTGCTGCTAGGATAAGTAGGTGGACTCCAGCGGGATAATCATCCTCGCAAAGTTTGTGTATGCAAAAGGCCGATGCTGGAGCACAGGTTTTCCTCTAATCTTCTCACTGTGTACATGATCAGGGTGTGATTCATAATGCAAGCCGCAGTCATCGTGAAATCATGCACACATGAAAGGGCTTAATATCTGCGTCCTACCGGCTCCCACAGCAAGCCCCATAAATAAACCACAGAGGGCAGATGATGTTAAATTAGTGTGGGAGAGGATTTCACATCGGGTCAGCATTTTTGCATCTGTTAGGAGTCCTGTTGTCAAAACTGTTATCAGGTGAAAAGCTATACAGAATGCTGCAGAGATACAAAACGATGGCTTCTCCATCTAGTCCATGACATGGACGGTAGAATTTTATTATTTTTCAGATCTTGACTTTTAGTGTTGAAAGCATTTGTCATATTTTCTCCTCTCATTTTTACTTGGTACGGACAGTTTACGGGAGATGTCATGTGACATATCATTATTTCTTGGATATCCCCAGAGGCTTCCTGTGTTTTTTTTTGTCCATGGATGATTTAAATTACAGTCAAACTCACCAACGTGTCATCAAAACGAGGTTGGATTTACATTAAAACTTACGGTGCGTGATGCAAATCTATGAGAGTCACATGTTTGTGATCTATTCTGAGGTGGGAGAAGACGCCTAAGAATACCAACACGTTTGCACTGCAGCGCTGGAGGCACATCATTCTGCCACTTTGATGCGGTGATGATTATGTTAAACAAGGGATAGGTGAGAAAAAGAGAGGTGAGAATCCGTTTGTAATGTACCCATACTAAACGTGTCACATGCTGTTGTGTACCTTGTTGAGTAAGGATTGCAGTAAATCCATCACATGCTATACATACTGAATTTCTACTAATTCCAGCTCTTGTAGGGGAGCTGGATCTTTTGGCATATAAACGCGAGTGGCAGTAGGTTCACTAAATGCAACACATTTATTCAATTAATACATTCATAGATACATAGAAACAATACAGGTATGGGAAATAAAAATGGATAACTTTATAAAAGCTTATAGAAACTACATTTTGTAATTCTAAATGACAAATTTGTCGCCTCAAATGTCTTGCGATGGGCATTGTGAGCTTAGTGTGTCCGACATCGTTTTTGGTTCTTGTATGTACACTATTACTATTATACTATCATGCACTTAGTCAAAAATTGTTTTTTTTTTCCCCCCAAAACATGTATTAGACTGTAATTGCTGTAATGTCCATTAGTGCGACATTTTATCTTACAAAACAGAGGGAAAAACCTTCAATTATCGGCCAAAAATATTGGCTCCAAAAATCAGCCATTGGGTAACTGTGGGGTTAAGTGTTTTGCCCAAGGACACATTGGCATGTCGAGTAGTGGAGACAGGAATCAAACCCACAACCATCCCATTTAACTGGGCTCGGCACCTCATACCATGGATGTGCTGTTTGCTTGCGTTGCTTGTGATCAACAACATCACAACGTTGTTACATATTTTATTTAGTGGACAACGAATGTAAAGACAGAGCTGTGCGTATTTAGATGCGGGTGCATCATTTAGATCGGTGTGAAACAAGCCAACCTACCATCGTCGTAGTCAGTTTTTACAACTCAGAGTGGCAGTTGTAGTCGCTTGAAAGTCACTCAATCGACACGTCATCAATAGTCTCATAATATGCTTTTGTTCATTATGGTCAACAGTGTTGAGCGTGACTCTCTCTCATCATAAATCTTTGGCTTCTCTAATCATCCGCACATTTCCTAGCGCATTGTGTTAGCTTTGGTAATTAGCAACAACCGATAATATGCCTGTTATTTGGACAATATTAATTTTTGGACTCATTTACCTGTGTGAGTATCTATGGCCGCTGCCGCTGCCGTGGCCTTGATCAACAAAGAATAAACAAAGAAAGACGAGAGACAACGAGGGGGAGGCTTTTTCGTGATGAAGGTGATATGAACAGAAGCGGCTTCACGAGAGTGATGTGACTGTAATGGAGATGGACAGCAGATAGCTTCAGGGGGCTGTGGTTTTATTGAAGCCATTGTGACACTCCGAGATCAAGATATGAGTTTTTGCGCCACACAAAGAAAGTGGAGGAGGGACATTTAACATTTAGATCACAGCTTCCACAACTGCAAACTATGAAAAACCTGAAAGAAGTGGAAAAACATAATACAATGATTTTCCTTTCTTTCTTTTTTTGGGGGAAAAAACTTCTTTTTTAGGATGATTTTTGATCAGTCCCGATCTGATCTTGAATTTCAACATCAAACATGCTGTTATAGGATACCAGCTGTCATGTCTTTTTCTATAGTAGAGTATGTTTTCATGGGTGTAATTGCTTTAAAATAAAAGACATTAAAAAGTGAGCAATTCAGTGAAATGTGAAAGGACCTGATATTAAAACTTAACACAATATGTTGTGAAATTAAAAACTGAAGTTGCTGATAATGGGATCATTTCAATAACTGGAGTGTAATGGGAGGCAGAGCCTTCAGGTACGAGACTCCTCTTCCCTGTGGAAATAGCTCTGCAGTGTCGGTTCTCGAGGCAGACACCCTTTCCGTTTTTTTAAAGTTAGACTTAAAACCTTCCCTTTTGATGAAGCTTGTAATCAGGGCTGGCTCAGGGGAACCTGAACTATCCATTAGTTATGCTACTAGCCGCCTTGACTGCTGGGGGAACTCCCGTGGCGCACTGAACGCTCCCTTTCTCACTCTCTTATTCTCTTTGTATACATATCACAGTATGACATGACATTAACCTTATTGTTTCTTTCTTTTGTGCTTTCCCTCTCTGTCCTCAGGGGCCGTCCACATGAAAATGACACTAGGTGAATCCGCTCAAGTTTTTATTTTTTTTTCCATATTGGTGTTTTATCCACATAGAAATGGCATTTGTGAGCACTGGAAAGCATTTTTGTTTAATGGGTCCCATAGTGGTTAAATCTCCAAATTCCACAATTGTGTTTTATGTTGGGAAATAATCACACCTCTCTCTTGTGCTGGCATTCTGTCACTGGTGTTGTCTTCTTCAAAGAAGAAAAGTTTGCACACAGTGCAATGTGCTGCTTTATGCACATGCTAAACATCTTTTTTATACAGCATTTAGAGGTGTTTTTTAGAGGAGGGTTCTGAAGCAGCATAAACGAGAACAAGGAAAGCATCTTTTTTACAAAAGACTAAAGTCTGCCCCACATTCGAGGATTTCCAAATCTGACTCTAGATCTCATGACAAACTCTGTAAACACACGTCATTGTTTTAATCCTGAGAAAGCGCACACTCGACGATCCAGTCGACACACAAGACCACACGCTTGGTGTTTAATGAAACCATTTCAAGGAGGTTTTGGGGTCTCACAGAAACTCATGTGTTTTAACCAAGACTTCAGAATATAAACAGACTGTTGTCGGTTGATAGCTGTTGTGTGTGTATTTATTGGGGTTCTGCTCAGGCCCCAATTGATGTTCAGTCGTACAAGACTTGATATCGGCAAGACTTTTATGTGTTTGATGACTTTTGCATCTGTTAGCCCCTCACATAACGTGTTGTGTTATGTTCAAAGTTGCACTTAATCAGTCTGTATCCAGCTGTATCTTTTTGGGGGGCATAATTTAAACCAGGGGTGTCAAACTAATTTTGGTCCGGGGGCCGCATCCAGCTTAATCCGACCTCAAGGGGGCCGGACCAGTAAATTCATCAGAAAATGACATTGAAGTAATAATAAGTGCACTTCTTTCTTTGTATTAATTAATGCAAAGAAAAAGAATTATAAAATTATATTTATTAATTGAATTATTATTTTGCAAAATATATTATGAACAGCCTAAGAATTTTTAAGAAAGGAATGTGCAATTTGCTCAAAAGCGTCCGTGTGCCCATCTAACGCTCCGTTTAACGGTGTCATTCTTTTCCGGGCACGGAAATGAATAACGCAGAAGACACGCCAACAGTTCATATAACTATGTTGGACCGGACAACAATGCCCATAAAATAACAGCAACGCACAGAGAGCGTCAGACGAACTGAAACCGCTTAGCGCTGTTGTTAGCCACACCGGAGCTAACTGCCGGAAAAAACGCAGCACATTGACGTCATGACGCTCGAACGTCGCAGCCAATGAATGGCAAACGTTAACAAGCTACATCATCACGCTCTTTGCGAGCAGTGCTGCGTTCAAGTCTGCTTTAGGAAATCGCCTACTCTTCCACTCGGATAATGTTACAAGGATGCGTTCGAGTACTGATCCCGGGTACCGTTTGATTTTATGCAAATTCTCGGTACCACTGGCGGGCCGTATGTTTGACACCCCTGATTTAAACCCTGCATCAGCTGTTACATCTACGTCAGATTCCCATCTCTCTCTCTCTCTAGGTTTGTGCTACCCTGTCTTTAAAGTTCCATTCATCGAGAAAAAATCTTACTTCAGGAATGAATCCAGGTTCATTTCCCTCATGTAGTCATTTTTCTACATCACTTAACCTACTTCTTAATCTACTGATTGAAACTGATTTTGTGGAATATTGCTGGAAACATATGCCAGTGCCTCTAGATGGTGGGTTGGGTGTTATTATCAATGTCATTGTTAATTAATTACATGGACCGCTGAGCGTTGGCCTGTGTGTGATCTTCCAGACGCAGTACAGTGAGAGCCAAACAGCCTCGTACCCTCGATTCATTTACGCGCCGACATTCAACCATACACTCAGCTGACTGAGAGGTCACCCACAGAGGTCACAGGTCACGGACTCGCTGATTGGTTAAGCTTGCAATCTTTCAGCGAGGCGTGTTGAGATAGTACAGGCACAAAGGGAAAAAAAAAAGGCCGTGGAGGTGAATGTTGAAAAAGACCATGTGTATAAAGCATGACAAGGTCAAGTGTTGTTGCCTGCACTGTCCTTGTCAACACCTTTAAAGCAAAAAAAAAGGGTTGATTTTCACGTTGTCGTGTTTGTTGACGTTGATCATATTTCTTTCTCGCTACGCTGCGCACAGAGTGACAAATATGTCATTTAGTGTTTACCATGTTTGTTGACAAGCGATAGATATCAGTGACAGTGACGGTGACATTACATGTGCTCTCTGTGTGTGTATAAACAAAAAGCAGTAGACAATTGAATGGCAATTTTTAAATAAATTAATTGATTACTATCCCTGTTTCTCATTTCATTGGTTTTGTTTTTGGGAGGAACTTAGCATGAATTCATAGAAATAGATTTTATCTACTTAGTAAACAACTTTTTATGAACGAATATTACGTTTTTAACTTTATTCCGTCTATTTTCTTCAGTGACTTGATACTTGACCCTGATTTATATTTTACAACATAATCCTGTATGTGTCACAACCCCTGGATTTATTCAGGTGCGTTTTGTTGGATATTTGTTCTGTTTTCTATATCTTGAGTTTTTACTGAAGGTTATTTGAGTTTTTCTTCAAGCCTTCTACTGCTCTTTTTTTTTTTCTATCTCCATCTGGGTCCTAATATTTGCACACCATCATAATATGTTGTATTTATTTATTTATTTCTATCATTTATTTTGTGAGTATAATGTCACCACCTGTCTTTGGCCTCTATATTTATTACCACTTCTGGTTTGTCACCACAATAAAGATCATAGTTTTTATTTATATATATTTTCCTGTGTAAGTAAATTCAATTTGACTAAACCTATAGTTTCATGGCTAAACATCTTGTTTCAACACTGAAGGTCAAGCTGTTTAACTTGCTATGTTTTGCAGAGCAAGCATGCACTTGCAGGTTAATATAATTTCAATTCATAACGATTGCCATTTCATGTCAAGTTGATGATGAATTTTTACTTTGACATCATCCTTGTAAGTTGCAACTTAAAATTACAGTAAATCAACGAAAAATACATTTTATTTGAAAAAGTTAAATCTAACAATCATTTACGTGATTTGTTTTGTTTTTTTTAAAGAAGAAGAAGAAGATTTATTTTTATTAATCCCCGTGGGGAAATTATTCTCTGCATTTAACCCATCCTTGGATTAGGAGTACCCTGGTCCAATAGGGGAGCCTCTGCCAGGGGGACCCCCTGAAGACCCCCCAGACGGAGTGAAAGGGACCAGAACCCCCACAGCCAGCAATGCCCCCGGGTCACCATAGCCAAGTTTTTTACTCCCATCACCATTTTTTTTACATCAAATGAGTTGACTGTTGACAAATTCAATTAGTGAAGATTAGGGGCCAATTCCAATTCCTATCTTAACCCTCAATCTTAACTCTCAAGCTCAACTCTTAATCTTAACTTTTGTCACTTAGAAATGGGACACCCCTTAAATGCAGATACGTCTTCAGACTGCAGGGGGCAGAATAACGCAAAAGCTGCGTCCAGTCTGTCAACTGAACTGAAGAAGAACACATTTACGTCACGATTATTTATTACGATCCGTTTGTCAGTCAAGTTATTAGGTTGTCAGTTAGTTATAAGATGATACTCATACAAATACCACAACCATGGACATATTCAGCTGACAGTTACCACACAGCACGGCTTATTGAAAAGTAAACCATAGCAAACGATCGCTTGTCTGCAAAGGGCGGCTATTGACAAAATATTGTAAAATAAAAATAAATGTTACGCAACAATGACGTCAGTAATCCTTAATATGGGCCTAAACTAAGATAATACAATGGTTTTCATAATTTTTATATCTCTTTTAACAAAGAAAATAATAATAATAATAATGCATTATATTTAAGGCGCCTTTCAAGACACTCAAGATTGAATTGGAATTCACCCTAGATCACTGTAAGAAGATAACTAGCTTTTTTTAAAATAAAATGAGTTTAATGAACATTTTCAGCATAGTTGCTGTTATAGATAATACATTTTATATCTCACATTACTTCATGGGGGGAGGTGCTATCATGTTTTACAGAATGAATACATACATACATACATACACCTCTCGAATGAATAACCCTGCACTTTGAAATGTTGGATTCAGAGGCTGTGAGGACGTTCTGTCGAAGACATTGGACTCATTGTATACGTTTGCTGCTTTGAATTTTTGCCAAAGCTCTGTTAGTTAACCTTAAGTCCTTTTCTTAAGGGCGCAACAGCTTACACAAGGCAGAACATTTATAGATATTTATAAGTTGTTCTGTGAACTGCATCTCAACTCTGTCCACTGAAAAGAAGCACAAAGCATTACAAACAGAGATGCTTTTCTTGAACAAAAATATAGCCTTTGGCATTAGGCTGTTTTGACAGTCTCATTCAATATTGCATCTTTAGTCAACAATCTGCTTTGATACATTAAAGTGAGAGTGTGCATAATGCGTTGAGAAATCTAATTAAGAATTAAAGCTGTGATCAGCAATAGCTGGGCCCTCGTGTTATTGCTGATGTCCCACAGAATATAAATGCTCTGTATTTACTAGAGATGGATTTGGTCTGAAAATGGCCAAAAAAGGCATTTTCTGTTTCAGTTTTGGCCAATGTCCGAAAAAAGGATGTTATGGTGACACATGCAAAATTGCCAACCAACAACACATCAGTTTGTAGATTAATAGAGCCAGGAATCGAACCCACAACCTCCCCTCCCAGTTGAAAGAAGACTCACTCCACCAACCCACAATTGCCCTTAAGCATTTTGGATCTTCAGAGGATTAAATTGCATAAACTGAAGTCAATAGACAAGGATAGGCTCTTTTTCCTCAAGGAACTACTATGTCATGTAAGAATATCGATGGCTTTACCCTGACTTGTAAAAAAATCTGTTTTCCCTTATCCAAATGTGCCTTACTGTGAGTCAAATGATGCGTTTTGCATCACAGTAGGGCAAATTTTGAATTTTTATAACTCAGTGAAAAACTGAGGGAGAGAAGCACATTTTCTAAAAAATACTACTGCTATTCTAGCAATACAAAGCCACATTCAAATCGGTGAAGTATCCCTTTAAGGGGTGTCCCATTTCTAAGTGACAAAATAACCCTCAACACTTGGTTTTGAGGGCCAGTTAAGATTAAGGGTTGAGCTTGAGGGTTAAGATTGAGGGTTAAGATCTGAAATTGGAATTGGCCCTTTGATTAAAAACATAGGGATGAACATCATCATTTACACCAGTGTGAAACAGAAACATTTCTCCCCTGTTCTGCTCACACTTTGCACGAGTTATGTATTTTTAAACTTTTAGAATTCTGATACAACAGTTGTGTTTGGAAATGAGAAGGTTTGGTATCAAACTTGACCCATGTGCAAAAATGTGGTTTATTTTTATGCATGGGAAGTTGGATTTGTTTGTAAGGTCCCTCAGAACACAGACCTCCACCAAAGTCCAGTAGAACTGTATTGAGCTTTACCTGTTTATAGCTATTGAACTGAACCATGTGAAATTTAAACTGCAGCCAAATTTGTAATCTCGATCACATCCGGTTGATACAAACATAATAATGTAAATTTGATATTTGTTTGTCGTGTCAACAGTGGGTAGATTTCTACCTAAATATTATACTTGGGGGTTAGAGTAAAGGTAAGGGTTAGCCTAAAACATACATATTTCAGATTGATCCTTCAAAAGTCACAACTGTAGACAGGAAGTTGCTAACAGAAGGACAGAATTACTGATAGACTCATGCCAATAAAACATAACCTCCTTGGCGGACATGGTGCATTCCATTTGTAGTTGGATCACAGAACCTCACGCAGCGAGATTAGGATTCCGAGAAGACTGCCGTTGTACAAACACTTTCTTTATCACTGTTAAATCTGTGTTCATGTTTTTTTTTCCCGAATTCTCAAATGGAAAGCGATGAACTCAGGGGTGACGTCACAAGTACGAACTTCTGATAACATCCAGAAAAACAAAGGGTATCTCAGTCATAGGGGCTTGAGCACCGATGGATCATTTTCTTGTGCCTGTTTCATCAAACTAATATATTTTCGGATTGAGATTTTCTTTCGTTGATTGATTTTGCTTTGACCATTCCACCTTTCAAGCTGCAATGTTTGTAATGCTTCCTCAACTGTGACCTTGGCACTCGCTTGGTTTTTCATGGAGAGGAAATAGAGTATGAACAAAGCACCAGTGAGCAACACTCTTTATCTTCCACTCATCTGCCACCGACTGTTTCGCTTCCACCTCACTGGTGAGGCCAGAACAAGGCCCCGTGGTTCTCCATTCCCTCGGCGGGGGTACCTCACTGACCCTGCAGCAGTAATTTTAGACTTCATGTCAGCTGAGCCACAGAACCAACCCCCAGCTAATTCAAGGTCACTGCAGTTTTTATTCTTTTATTTTGAAGAATGGAAGCCAACCTCGTCTCGGGCACAGTGCCACGAAAGAGACAGCTGAACAATTGCATTATATTTCTCTCATCATTCTGCCCATGTCTGTGGGAGTCTGTTATCTTCATTTTGCTGTCCTTGTTTAGCGGAATATTTGAGAGTTGATTTCGCAAAGTGACCCTTTTTTTTTGTTGAAGAAATAATGCATGCACTTCAATGGATTTCAGTGTGTGGGAAAATAAATCCCTGTAATGAGCTCAAAGCAGGATGACTAATGCTCATCATGGCAAAGAGATAAAACACATGCATGGCACGTGAAGTTGGACTGCCATGCCGATTATATCTATCTATCTATCTATCTATCTATCTATCTATCTATCTATCTATCTATCTATCTATCTATCTATCTATCTATCTATCTATCTATCTATCTATCTATCTATCTATCTATCTAGGGTTGTTGTTTGTTTGCTTTCACACTATGCTTCAGATCACGATCTAATAGACCAGTCATTCCCAGGGATTTTTACATTCCCAGAGAATGTCTGGTACACCTATTCAAAATATGATATGTTGTTGTAGGAAAGACATATAATGTCACATTTTTCTGTATACTGTGTCAAAAATCCTCATTCAAATTTAAAGGTGCCAATCATCAAGTTCCCAAAACAGATCTCTACAGCGTCACACATGACCATAAGTAAATTGAAGCCTCATTGATATGAGAGTGGTGTTAATGCACCAGATCGATAAGAAGTATCGAAAAAAAAGTAGTAGTAGCTTAATGACCCCATCGCTATTAATGACGACCGGGACCCTGGGCTCTGAACAAAACAGTGACAGAGGAGGAGACTGCAGGATTTTACTCATTATTAACTACTGAAGATGACTATGACCTGGATGACTGAGAACCTTCACAGACAATTATTCACTGCTTCAGTAATTGGTCTGTGGAATTCAGCCACTGCTGTTTACCTGAGGCATTACACGAATCTGACCCACATCCCGCATGAGTCAGTCTAAAGGTCAGTGTCAGAGGAGGTTAGGGGGAGGTTTCATTTATTTAAATCAAGTTATGACCTATTCATGAACGATTCATGTATGAGTAATGGTACATATGGTCCCTTTAGAATGAAATTAGACATGAATCCAACAATGGCTATTTTTTGGTGTTGCTTATGTTGGACATCGTCTCGGACAAAGACCCAAGCTGTGGCTATATCGTGGAGCAAAGTGAGTTAATGAAAATCTAGTTTGTCCCTATGCACCACTGGTGGGTTGAGCTGGTACCCAGATGGCTCATATGAAGTTGGCAATGCTCAGATATGCCACTCATGGTTCCATTGATACGTTATAAGAAGGGTGAGGTCATCAGTCATCACTCATCTGCATCTTTTGGTCTCTTGTTATTAAGTGGGAAAGTAAAATGGCACTACGAAACCAAGCATAAAAATACATTTGATAAAAGTTACCCCTCTAAATTTGGCAGTTAGGCTCCAAAAAAAGAAGTGATCTTAAAGCTAACGATTTTAACACATTCATTTACTGGCCAACAACTCGCTAACGTGTTCCCTCAGAGCCTGTTCAGCTGTGCACACATCAAACAAGTCTTATATAGTTTTTTGTCAATTACTGTTATTATTAATATAATCGTTATTTGTATCTCTATTATTATCTAAAAAAGTTTGTATAAAATGTGTAAAATATCTCAAACTTTTTTCTTTTTTTTTGGGGGGGGTGGGGGTATTTTGGTATTATGTACAATATACAATATTGTATATACTTATAATAATCTGTATTTTAGAATTATATGATTTGTATACAATTGTGTATGACAATGTCAGATGTTAATTTAATGAAAAATAGTTTCACTGTGTTAAAGCTAAAGTGCATAACCTTTGGTGATCCCCAAAATTCAAGCAATACTATCTGACCTGACTGAGGGATCCTTTGTTTGTATACAGCAGCAGCAGCAGCAGCATGGGTGCTTTGAATGTTCAGTATACTTTACAGGTGCAATGTTACCATTGCCTTCATCGGTCTTGACATAAAACTAAATACTTCCTTCCATCTGACATCTAAACACAGTTAAACACATTTGACAATGGTTTAATTGCAACAGACATGTATCTATTAAAAAATAAAATAAAAACTATGCACTACACCTTTAATCTCCTGTAGAAGCAGATATATTTTATTCAGGATCGTATAAAGCTTTCTGTGTGCCGGCGCTCTAGGTCTTGCAAAACCAAATGTTGTTAAACTTCACTCACAACTTTTTTCGAAAAAATCGATATCCTCCTCCTCCTCACTTCCACAGGATCACATCATTAGATTTGCCTGGTTAGGTGACACCTACACATTTGATACATGATGGATGATTTATAAATAAAGAAACAAATTAACCCCTCCACCCTGTTCCTCCTCCTCCACCTCTTCCACACACCGTACACACACACACACACATATACACAGTTGTGATGTTCCTCCTATCATCTTCTATCAGAGAGGCAGGATAACCTCAGAGCCAATGACAAACTTTGACAAATGGCTTGTCTCCAAGCACCTGCGAGGAGATGGAACTGACAGCCTCCTTCACCTTTCCTCTTCCTCCAAGCCTTGGGCTGTGCCAAGCAGGTATAAGTGATATACTGTAGGACATGGCTGGGTGTAAGTCATGCTCCTTCCGTTTCCTCCAGATTGTGAGGGTCTCCATCTATCATTGTCATTCACCTCTCTCTCTCTTTTTCCCCTTTTTACCGCTCTCACATGCTTTGTCTCTTTACTTGTTCACCCAAAGGTCACTCTCCCACTCCCAATATTCCCTCTCCCCTTCTATACCACTCTCTGCAGATATCTATAGCAGTGTGCAGATGGCTGGTAATCTGGCCCCGAGGTCATTATGAATCCTGGCCAGGGCCCTGACCGACGGCTACGCTCCCCCTTCTGTCAGTCCATCTCCACCACCACGCTCCAAAATGAGCCATTCATCTACATTAGCAGACATGTTGCTCTCCTTGGCACATTGGGCTCAGCTATTCTGCCTGAGAAATCGGAATCTGCGCTTGATTTAAGCAGACTAAGATGGATATGGGCTTGAGTTGAGGATTAACTACGTTATATGCACACTCATATGCATAAACACATACAGTACATCAGCGATTATCCCACCCGTGTCATTTTGTGAGGTACTTTATCATACGGTGCCAAGTGCAAGCAGTGCAGCACAGAAGCACTGGATGTTTAAAGTGATAGTTCGGAATTTTGGACATAAGACCTTATTTTCCAACTCAGCCGGTGTGATGGAGACGTCTGGAGACGTTTTCAAGAAATTTCATTCAGTTCTTCTAGTTGCCGAGTTTGCTGGTGCTATGGCTAGCGCAAGTCAATGGTACCTGCTAGCATGGCATTAGAAACACTCATACCGACTCCACAGTGCACCCGAGGCAAATCAATTGTAACTAAAAAACTAACATCGCATGGCATGGATTTTTTGAGGGACTACTTTCTCGGCACTATACTTCCGGCAACAGAATCAGTCCGCCGCTGCCGGAAGTATGACGCGCTGCTGCTGCTGCTGAGACATAAATCCTTCAAATTGCAAGGCTGGTTTTATTTCAAACATTCTATCAACACAGATATGTACATCGATAGTCTGCCGTTACAATTGATTTGCCTCGGGTGCACTGTGTCGGTATGAGTGTTTCTAATGCCATGCTAGCAGGTACCATTGACTTGCGCTAGCCATAGCACCAGCGAACTCGGCAACTAGAAGAACTGAATGAAATTTCATGAAAACGTCTCCAGACGTCTCCATCACACCGGCTGTGTTGGAAAATAAGGTCTTATGTCCAAAATTCCGAACTATCCCTTTAAGATTTTTCACTTTTGGCACCTGACGTTACCCTATACCCGATATATGGAGCTACCATGTGAAAAGAAACATTCACAGTCATGTGAATAATTCATTTTCATTTCAAAAATGTCAGATAATGTCAGGTGTCCAATAATTCCGAGCTCATAATTGGCCAAGAGTTCTGCCCTGCTCCCGGTCCGTCCTCCTCTCTGTCTTTACAGTGCATCTGCTTTTCATAATCTCAGCTCCCTGCATGCATCATTCACGCTTTGGCTACTGTTTTTTTCCCCCTCTCGTCCCCTCATTATCCTGCCACATGCCGCGCCGGTCCCCGTCTAATGTCGCCAACCCGACAGCCTCCCATATCGTCTCCACCCCTCCCTCCCTCCCCTCTGTGTTCATCACCGTGTGACATTACTGACCTTCGGTGGACGCAGTTTCCATTAGTTTGACAAAGCTGCTGCGTCAAGGCAGCTCTGTTGACATGAAGTTTGCAGGATCACCTCTGAATGGATTCCTCATGATGAAAATGCCACAGAAAGTGATGGTGTTTGTTGGCAGGGCTGGTAGTTCAGTTCAGTCAAGGGTTTCTGTTGTCGCCGCCATTTAGACACATCATCACAATTGCACAGCTGAAAAATTGTACACGGGTGTACTTAATAAAAAGTGGTCTGTTGATTCTGCTGTCACGTTATTAAACTGGGAAAGTGGTCATTTTGAATGATATTTGTAATGTTTTGTTTATTTTTAATTGCTTTATTACCTCAGATATCGGATCTGTCTTACTGTTCTTGACATGTAACAAATTATTGTTTGTTGACTGTAATTAGCGCAATTCGCATTTGCATACAAAAAGTATTGTTTTGACGTGTATGTGTAACATCCTTGCATTACATTTATTGTTTTATTGTTATCGTGGATTGGTTGAATTGTTTGTTCTGATTGGTCAGTTATGGTTTTCTGTGATCTGTTACTGTTAGTTGAGTAAATATGTGCTATGTCTACTCCCCTGAGGCAAAAATGTTTGCATTTGAAATAATGAAACGATAGAATATTTTTCTGGAGTTAGTTTTAAGGTTTACTCTAGGTACAGTCAGTAAAACTTTGCATCATTTAATGGTGAATTTGAATTGCGGAATATCCCTCACATCACTCTTAAATGTGTTGCACAACCTAGCCCAGAATGTAGCCCTCAGTGAGCATCAAAAGTTCCACTGTGGGCTCCACTCTCCTCCTTTGAGAGTGTGGCATTGGAGTTGTTCATCTTTAATTTAAAAGGTAGCACTAGTAGGAGAGTGACGCCATATTTGTTTCTTCTTTCTTTTCTCCTGTTTTTTACCGAGCCCCCGAAGTGACATAAGGGGAAAAAAAGCATGCAAGCAAGCGGCATTGTCATTCCTTATCAGTTCACAAAATTATTGTGTGTTTTTAAACACAAAAAAACATAAACAGATTCATTTCTTTGCATAAGAAAACTGCTTCTTGCTAATGACGAGCAGCTCTCTCTCTCTCTCTCTCACCGCTGTCCATGGTGCTGAACCAAAGAAGCCCTGAACATGGTGCAATTGAAAATGTTTTTCCAAAAAATGATGACAAAATTTTTTTTTCAAATGTTTTGTTTTTTTTGGAAACTCGAGATCTCGAGTTTCAAAGTCGAGATCTTGAGTTTCCAAAGAATGATGAAAAAAAAATTCTAATTTTTTTTTTTTTCATATTTTTTTGGGAAACTCGCTGTTCCACCGCTGCGGAACAGCGATGCACCCGGTGGGGATTGACGGACCGCGGGGCACGCAGCCGTCACGCAGCTCAGTCGGACCGAAGAGGCAACGCAAGCGGTGGAAATCCAGCGCCTCTATGGATCTGTGGGAATGTGGTAAAATAAATGTTGATCTTCATAATCTAGTCTAAGCAGAAAATGCCACTTAAGAAAGAGAGACATCACAGTTACTGTTGTGCTTCTGCACACATTCAGATCATCGCAGTGCTCACTTTTCACTTTTTGTATTTGAAAAGGGATGAACATCATGCTCTTACCTTAAAATACAGTATAGCAGACAATGGATAAGTTCCATGAGAGTTTAATCAATGCAAAGTTCTCATACTGGAGATTAGCACTATGTAAACAGGCAGAACCACACAGGATCAGGAAGTGTGACTGTGTGTGTATGTGTGTACACCTACATTCAACTCATTCCCCATCCAAAGCCATCAGTCTGCTCTTATCAGCTGTCACAGATTCCCAAACTGAAACTCTAGATTCGTGTCAAACACAGACTGTTCATTAACCAGCCTTAAACACACAGAGACAGTGGGAACTGTCTTACCTTAAAACTGAGCTTAATCCCAGAAGTTTGAGTGTAAAGCCATCTGCAGACAATAGGCAACAATAGACCAATCAGGTTTATGTCGGCGGAGCCATTGTTCTTCATCTCTTACTCTTACTCTAGCTATATTAGAACTTAAAAACAAATGATTTTATTGTATTTTATGAGTTTTTTTCTGAAATGATTATGACCTTTTCCAAACATACTTACTGCATGTGTAGTATTTTCACTAACTGCTAATAATCCCCCATACATGTTTTACACTGGAATTTGTGAAGCTGAAATAGACACATTTGCCTCACAGTTTTATTAAATATTTTTCTACATTTACATAAATATATAGATTTTCGTATTTTTTTTCTAAATTGTTCAAGTTTTGAAGAAGCCACTACATGCTTCAAATCACAGTATTGTGTGTCTTAAAACCATGAAGTGTGTATTTGAATTAGGGTTCCATCCATCCATCCATTATCTACCGCTTGTTTGATCAAATCGATTCCTAGTTAGAGTGTGGTGATATCTACGGTGGTGCATTGCATATCACATAATAAAAAAAAAAAATCTGGTTATCTCGTAATTATGGGATAGGCATTAACTGGTTATGGTTGAGATCAGGGATAAGGCCGTGGGTAGACTGTCCAAATAAATGGAAGTCATTGCAAGTCTTAAAACTGATAGAAATATGAGAACCAACAGCAGTAGTAACTCAACTGAGGGTAAAAAAAAAAGCTCAGGGCCTTTCAGAAATAGTGGTGTGTTTTTTGTGTCAGAGAGTGTGAAACTGAATTTTACAGTATTGTTTTTTTTTTTTTACTTTTGAGTCTTAAGGGCTTTCTGTTAACATTTGGAACTGTCTCACAATAAGTCCTTTTTTTTTGAGTTAGTGCAGAAGCTTTTCTTGTGATAAGTCCACACAAACTGCAAAGAGCAAGGTTGTGACCTCTGCATCATGTTGCCTATCGTCCCTCCGAGCAAGCGCTTGATCTTAACACAGACAGACAGTGCAAACCTCAAAATTTGAGCCAGGATGATGTGCAAGCCAGCAGCCTGTCCTTCCTCTGCTCTTACCAATAATGAAACTCCATTTTTTTTTTTTGTGGATTGTGTACTCAGTCCATAGCTTCCACGACACATCGCAAATCTACTCTGTGGGTTTTCTTGAAGGACGGGTCATACTTGTTCTTTTTGCGATAGATATGCTTCTCAAAACGGCAGTCAGCAGAACAACAGTGAAGTATGCCCTTTCCATGACGGAACCCTCATCCATCATGAGGACAAGCCTTCCAAGTTTATTTCCACTCCACTTCTTCGGGTTTACGTGAGAAGATTGTGTCTGGTGTTGAGTCGATGCCCTCTCATAAACCTTTACTAAAGCTATGGAGATTGTCCAAATTTACTGCCTCTACAGCTGCCAGCCAGTCAGCCATGTCATGTAAACTGGACGACTGTCACACATTTTTTCATGCAGAGCAGTGGCTTTAACGCCACATATTACACATCGGCATGAAAGGTGGTTTACATTGTTGCTTACAATCTGGTTGTAAAAGATTGTTTTACATACTATAGTTACTGTATATAGTCATTTATATTCGGTCTCTCTCCATGCAATTAAATTGATCTGCAAAATATTATTAAAAAACATTAATTCAGTTGGTAACACCTAAATGAATTGCGTTAAGGTAATATCTGTATTTTTTGTATTTTTTAGGCTTTGATAAAGCTCACATAGAGTGGTCCTGTTGCACATATATGTTAGTTATGGAGGTCTACTTACATACATTAACTTGTTTTTATGGTCAAAAACCTCCTAGTTGCTGTAAACGAGCCGATAGAAATCTGTCTTTTCTGACGCTGTTGCCCAGCCGCGATATTTCAGACTCAACTCTCTCACCCAGAAGACAGAGTCTTGTGATTGGCCAGTATATTCAGCACACCCGCTCTCAGAACCGCAGCTCCCCCCTCTGGAACGGTGGATGCACTGCTACTCATTATCAAAACATTGTTTTAACAATGTTTAAAAATAGCTTCTTCACGACTCCCCGCCGCAGTCCCTTTTATGACTTTGACCCGGAGTCAGACCCAGAGTCAGAAGACACTGTCGCTCGTGAAACACCTCCACAACGGACGTTATTCTTCTTCTGCGGTTCAATGTACGCAACCGGATGTGCCCGGACTAGTGCCCGGAGCAGGACGATCTGCTGTTCAGGAGAACTGGTGTTTACGTAACCGGACCGGGTTTTTTCAGAGATCTCGCTGAGCCCGAGATTACAATAAAACACAGCGTTCTCAGCAGTGGCTGAAATGTTTGTTTCGAACCTTCAGGGCTTCTTAAACAAGGTAATGACGCAGATACACACTAAAAAACAGCGTTAATTGGAACTTCCGGTCTAGGTCCGCTTTAAGTGCCTGATACTGTGCTGTTTAACACAAGAATTTCCGAGTTGTGGGATCAAAAATGTGAATCCTTCAATCCGTGTATTCATTGAGTAACTAATTTTCTATTTTAGTTATGCATTTTGCATTTTGCATAACTAAAATGAGAAAAGCGGGAGAAAGCTTCTTTCTTTCTTCATAAAATAAAAAAGGTTTTCCATAAAAATAAATAACTAAATGAATGCATGAATAAAAAAAAAATTCCTGCTGAAAGCCCCCACATCTACTACTTCATGTGCATCCTCCACTTCCTGGAGGTGAGTGTGAGTGTGTGTGTGTGTGATCAGGAACAGCACAGCTGTGCACCTTCCATCGCTGTGTTGATAATAGAAATCCTATTCAGTTGGGTCGAGGAGTGTGGAATCGTGGCGAGGGGGGTGGAGTATAGCACAGCAAATTGTGGTTGGTCGATGAACCACTTAAATATCCGAGAATCTCAGTACAAAATTGCCCCAGATGACAACACACCAGGTCCATACCTCTCCATAGGCTGCCATGTAGGTGTGTGGGTGTTTTATGAGAAGGGCTGTGTTGTAGAGACCAAGGTTAGCATGGTGATGGAGGATATCTTGCCAGCTAATGGCTGTGCACATGGTAATATTCCCTCAACACTGTCCAGGGACATTGTCAACGGCATGAAAGCCCAGTAATGCTCTTCTTCCTCCTTTTCATCACACCCTCTCACTTCTTAACCTCCAGCGCTTGCCTCCCAATTGACCTCCACTTTATTTTTCTCCACATACGTTCAGTGGGATTTAGAATTGAAAACAGCCTCTATCACATAGAGATGGTTTTCTACTATACCATCTGTTTTCTTTCTCTTTTTTTATTATTTTTTTTGTTGCATGTTCCAGTAGTGAAGATTCAGGTTTGTAGTCAGTCATTTTTTATTTTTTTTATCATTTTTTTCAGAGAACTACCCTGTTTTATGTGTGAAGATAGAATATAAAATGCTGTAAGGGCCCTTAAAATACTTTAAATTGTTTAAATTGTTGAATTTCACATGAAATACCCTTGAAATGTTACCTGTAATCCATCAAAGGTGTTATAAGATTAAAGATGCAGATTAAACAAATGTCACATATTATAGGAGATTATATTTTAAAGTAAATATATGTAATTATATATATATATATATATATATATATATATATATAATTATATATATACATATACATATATATATGAATATAAAACCGTTATGTATTTTACGGTCCATTTAAATAACATGGACCATATATTGAAACATCTTCCAATTTCCTCGGGGGAGTCAATCAGGAAGTAACAATACATTGAATAGCCACCGGGGGGCAACACTGGCAAAAAGAAGTACGTTAGAATGGGAATAGTCTGTGGGGAAATTAACTCACCCACTTCATACTTGATTCATGACATCATGGGTCAATTGCTAGTTTCAACTCTTCTTCAAGTATCATGATGTCAAGTTTGCCAATGATGTTACCAGTTTGAGGAAAATAGACAATACAATAGGACCACGATTAGTGCAGTGGCTAACATTGTTGCCTCTCAGCAAGGAGGTCACTGATTCTGCATGTTCTCCCTCTGTGTGTGTGGGTTCTCTCTGGGGTACTCTGGCTTCCTCCCACAGTCCAAAAACATAGAGCATACGGGGGATAAGGCTACTTGGACACTTGTCTGCAAGAGTTAATGGTTATATGTCTCTGTATGTTGGCCCTGCAATAGACTAGCTACCACTGCTACACCTCATGTTGAGGAAAAAGTGGTAGACAATGGATGGATGGACGATAAAGTACAGCACATGGACATCAGTGTTATGGGTTAAGGAAAAACTCTTCCTGTGGCCTTCCTGTTCATATAAAAACATATATATTTCAGTATTTTTAAATGTATTTTATTTCTAAGTCTTATCTTTGATACAATTGCAGTAGAAATGACCCCAAATGCTCCCAAAACATATATCACAGTGGCAAAAAAAAACAATGTTCAACCGAGACTGTGGGTACATAAGTCTCCATTCTCCGCTGCACTGCCCATGATAGCAGTGATATACACAGCGTTGTTATTACAAACAGACGTGATCTTCAAGGCCTGGATCTGCTGTGAACCCGACGAGGTATTGTCGCGTCTGCATACGCGCAAACGCGCACGCCCGCTATCGTCGACATCGCGCCTAATTTTTTTCTTTGTATGCATTATAGCCTCGCAGCGTCGGCGTTTATGTATTCAGAGCGTGTGCTTGCTGATAGATGACAGCAGCCGAGCTGAGAATGGTGATGAGTTTTTTGTGCGCGGCGTAATGCAGAGCCAGGTATCAACAAATACAAGGGACCTGTCATTATCTAAAACACCACATTTCCCCCCCCCCGAGGTAGACTCTGAAAGGTACGGCACACTCGCAGACATGCTCTCTCTCTCTCTCTCTCCCTCTCCCTCTCACCCAAATGCTCCTTCATTACACAAAATAATTCACTTTGCAGAAACAGTGATGCATTATTTGCTAAGTTATGCTGCGTTGTGTGCACCGAATGAACTGTGCCCTTCACGTCTCCAGGGGACCTTGTTTGTTATCTGTGTGCATTGTTAGAGCTATGAGGTTATTATAACCTCAAAGCGTATGCATGCGTGTGTCGATATACATGCCAGCTATAAGGGATAGTTTTCCACTCTGATTTAGAATTGGTTTTAAAATATGGAATCTGCTTTGTCCCAAAAATACAACAAAAAAAAAGCTCCCACAAGTCTGTTTAAGAAACAAAATCTGACAAATCACATTAGGTTGATTGTTAAAGGTTCATGGACCAGCTATTCTTGCAGCCATTTGTATTTAGGATGCTGTTTTTCTTTCCCCCCCCTGCATCCCCTTCCCCTCTCTCCCTCTGTGATCCATATCATTGTTCCCCGGAGAGGGAAGAAAAGGTGACAAACAAACCTATTTATCATGAGCCTGGTTCTCCTGGCTAAACTGTTATCCGAGCTGAACTCTCTAAACTTTTCCCAGTGGCCCATTGTTTACGGCTGTATCCTCTAAATTTACACTCGCTGTTTGTTTTATGAAGTGTCCGTGGAGGGTAAGAAAGGTAGATAGAGGCCCTGGTGTCAGCATATTTTCCTGTCCCGCATCTATACTGTGATGTATGTTTGAGCGGAGCCTCTGTAAGAACCCTCCTTCTCATTTTTTTTTTTTTTTTTTTTTTTTTAACATGCTGCTATTGTTTTATAACACCTAGTTTTAGCCATAGAGCATCATCATATTACTAAGCACTCTGAGGAGGGGTTTATTGTAAATGATCGGAGGTTATTTGCAGAACCAAAAGGGAGGGAGTGGAGTTGGATGAGTTGGAGGAGGAGTGGAGCCGCGGATAGAGAAGAAATCCATGAGCTTTTTTATTATCCTGGCTTCAGAAATAAGCAGCGGCATTATATGAAGCTTGGCCTATAGTGTCCAAGCCGTGCATTCAGTATAATGAACTCAAGCAGCTGAGTAACGGTTCTGATTTAGGCAGAGTTCATTATCTGTTATTGTGCCTTTTATTTGTTGAGATTTTTTTTTTTTTTTTCAAACTCACGAGAAATAAAAGGGAAATGCAGATCATTTTGAATAGTTTGTGCTCCGTGAAACGTTCAACTCACAGTGCAGCATCAGCATTAGCAGCCAAATGAAGAGGTTTGCTGAGTTGTTGCAGAGTCTACGTTTTAGTCATTGAACCCCGACTCAGCGACAACCAGGCTGACTTTTTTTTGGTTTGTTCCAGTTTTTATCTTTTGCTCAAAATAAAATAAAAAGAAAATCACATTAGCACCAAAGCACCATTGGCACCTGGGAATCCTTTTTAATCAATGTCCAAATTGCCAAAAGGTGCATTATGTGATAAATCTAAAGCAACTGGCCGTAAAATCCTCCTAATATGTCACAGAGACTCAGGAATAATGTTCATATAACAAACTGAACTCACCAACAACAACAGTACAGACGAAATATTCGCATTAAAATATATATATTTTGCAGACTGCAAATCATGTTTATGTTTTGAAATCATGTTTCGGCGTCATGTGGCGCCACCTACCGCCGTCTACCAATCATTGCAGTCAGTAGAGTCTCAGCTGCCGACCAACCACGGGTTGCCAGTTACGTCTGAGCTACAATGGCGGAGAAGACCTCTGTATTTTGAACTTGAGTGTAGTAACCATTTTTGGCCACATTCTTACATGTGGCACCTTTAAATAAACAGTTGCATGCAGGACATGGTGCGCTGATTTAAAACGTCTACAATACAAATAGATGAAATACTTTGACTTAAAATATAAAAAATAAAGAATAATTTGTTTGCAATTTGTTTGTTTTTCATAATACATTAGTTTTGTCACTTCTTATCAGCGTTGCCAACTTGGCGACTTTGTCACTAAATATGGCGACTTTCCAACTCCTCCTAGGATGAAATGACCTGAATTGTTTTTAATATCATTCGATATAATAAATAAACACATGCATGCAGGAAATGATGCACTGTTTTAAAAATGCTACAGTACAAATGGGTAAAATGTAATTTTGGCTGTTGCTTGCTTGCTTATCTTCAATCGTCAAATGGGAGTTGAACCAGCAACCCTCTTTGTTACAATCCCTATTCCCTTCCTCTTGACCAGGGTCTTAAAGGCGCCATATGTAAGAATGTGGCCAAAAACGGTTACTGCACTCAAATTCACGTTGCCGAGGTTTTTTTAGGTTTCGTTTTTCTCCGCCAATGTAGCTCAGACCTAACTGGCAACCCGTGGTTGCCCGGCAGCTAAGACTCTACTGACTGCAATGACTGGTAGAAATATATTTCTTAACGCAAATATTTTGCGCTGTACTGTCGTTGTTGGTGAGTTCAGTATGTATGAATATTGTTCCTGAGTCTCTGTGACATATTTGGAGGGTTTTTTTGGCCAGTTGATTTAGATTTATTACATAATGCACCTTTAATATAAAGTCACTACACAAGAATAATAATTCAAACATGACAAATGTTTTTTTGACACACAAATAAAGACATCAATCATCTCCTTTACTGTCCGAAGAAATGTTACTAACATCCGTGTGGTATAATATATATATATATAAACTTCAGCAGCAACAACACTTTATTCTCACTATTACCCAACTGACAATGTGAGTGTTATATCAATGAATGACCTTATCCAGCAGAACATCTCTGGGCAGAGATATATCTAAAGACTGTTGAAGAACTGATTTTTTTTTTTTTTCCTTCCATCTGTCTTTAATTCTTTCTCCTCAGACCACTGATGCACTTCATACCTCTGGAGTATCTGGCCAGACAAGCTCTACTATCTAAAATGATTCATCATTGTAAAATTGCCAGCTGCTATTACAATAAAATGCTCTTGGTGCCTCTTTATGACAACTCTCAGAGCGCTAACAAATCTTCGGATTCTGAGTTACAGCAAAAATAATGAATAGTAATTTGTTGATTATGTACCTTTTATTCAAATCATAAAACGTTGCCAGATTGTATCCCTGTAAAATGATAAAAAATGTCTCATCTGATTGTGTTACCCCACAGATGCAGTAGATGTGTCACTATCCTCTATTTTGCTGCACAGTAGTTTCCCTTTTAAACATATATCAGTGCCAGACTTCACGTTCAATAAACGTGTAGTTTTCGTTTCACGTCAGGGAAAGAATAATTTCACAACTGTGACTTCCCATACTCGATTATGCTGATGTTGTTTACCAAAAAACCACTGACTCTATCCTTAAAACGACATATGACCAATCCATTTCTCACAGTCCCCAGACTCCATGAAAGAAATCGGTGGCAGGTCTTTCAAGTTCAAAGTCCCGTCTGATTGGAATAATTTTCCTTCCACTTTAAAGTCCATCACCTCTTTTTTTTTTTTTTTTATCTTTAGATCAAATTTATTTTCCCACTTACGAACAAGCTGTTCATGTTTTTGATACTGTTTTTGTGTTGTGTTTGTTTTAATACTTGATTCAAACTTGTGAGCTGGTGGGCTCACAAGTGTGTTTTGTGTTTGTTGTGAGTCATTGTAATGTATGTCTATCTGTGTTGGGACCCCCTCGAAAACGAGATGCTGCATCTCAAGGGGCTATCCCAAATAAATTAAAATTGGTATTTAAAGGTGAAGTAAGTAGTTTATAGTGCCATCTAGAGGAGAGGCTGACATTTACAACAAAGAACTGCTCCTCTGCTCACCCCCTCCCTTCCCTGAGCGCTACGGTATCCTCAGCCGGTCAAATGTCGTCCTCGTCGTCTTTCTCTGTGTCAGCAGATGAGGTTCTAGTATTTATTCAGATGTATAAGTGTGTCTTTTGTATATCGAATTAGCTCCGTCAGCGAAGTTAATCGACGCTTGATTTGTTCTCTTGGGTTTGTCCTTACAGGCTCCGATAGAAACATGGCGTCTCGCTGCTAACAGTGGCAATGCAACAGCGGCCCGTGACCATGTTAGGAGCACATTATATGTATAAAAAAGTGGATTTTGGGTCATATAAACCCATAAATACTACACTGTGTCCCTTTAAGTGTTTTTGCTCTTTCAGTTCATTTTCAAATCCCAAAAACTGGTTTACAAAAGGTAACAACTGTTTGGTTGTTGTTCTGCCTTCAAATTCCCTGCTGTGAGGTGCCAGTTTTTAAAAAAAAAAAAAAAAAAAAAGGCTGCTGGACATGCACCTTGTGGCAAACTAACTTTCAGCTGATGTAGTACTGGCACATGCATCATTTGCCTCATTGAAACGGGGTCAACATCCGCCCCGTGGCACTTCAGTGTCCAGCTTTAGACGACACCAGTGCATGTGAGCAGCTTTGCGCCCGCGTCGCTTGCCATTAGCGCTCAAAACACAGGCATTTAGCGCACGTGCGGTATCTCCACTATATGTGACAGCACAAATGTTTATTTACAGTAGGAAGTGGGTGAAAAAAAAATATGCGCATGTCCCTTGAGTGTCGGTTGTTTATTGTAGGACCCTGACCTTTTGCTGAGAGGCTTAGTAGTTCCCAGCTGCTGCAACACAGAGATGTCCAAAAGGACTGCGTGAGGGTCAGTGAGCCTTTGGGAACCAGCAGGGGGGGGGGGGGGGGGCAGGGCGAGGGGGGTCCAGATGTGTGAACACCCCAGAGCAATGCGTCAACCATGGCCTTTGATGACATGACCTACCTTTGGGGCAGGACACCAGTTTGGTACAATGTACATCTGAACAGGGAGTGGGATGGTGGCTTTGGATGTGTGTGTGGCTTCGAAAATGACAATGTGTCACATTCTGTAAAATATGATACACCATTAAGACGGTTAATTCAATTAAATTTGAATAATAGTTCATCTATCTATCTATCTATCTATCTATCTATCTATCTATCTATCTATCTATCTATCTATCTATCTATCTATCTATCTATCTATCTATCTATGGCATGAGGGTGGAGGTTTTTTTAAAGGATAATCTGCAAATTTTGTTCAATATTTAAGCTCCGACAACACCACCCTGGAGATGTTAACCCCAGGGGATCGTATTTAAACTGGAAATGAATAAGATCAAACCCCCGCAAATAAGGACAGGTTGATTATACCAAGCAGCAAGAGACATGGTGCCATCCAACGATAATCTGTATTTCAATCTGAAAAATGTAAAATTAAAAAAATAAAACACCATGCAAACGCTAAAATAGGGGAAGGAGTCACCCTGATTCACATTCACACACAAACACACACACACACACACACCAAAAATTATAAATTACTATAAAATCTGTGTATCATTTGTTCTTTCAATATTCAAATGAGGATAATGGGAAATTTAAAATAAAAGGTTAATTATTTCATTATTTGTTTCCAATCTTGAACAAAATGATAAAAAAAAAAAAATTATACTTGAGTTTGTTCATAAATATAGCAAATATATAACATATATAACAAATATAGCAAATTTAAAACAACTATTTGGCTGAACCTGATGTGGATATTGAACTTTTCCCACTCACGTTGAAACCTGTTAAGACAAATAAAGCCATAGAATAAAACAAAATGTGAAAACAAATAAAAAAATTCACTTGTTTATCAATCCATTCAGAGCAGTTACCAATTTTTTTTTTATTATTTTAAGTTCGTCGTGAACACAGAATCTTCTCACCGTCATTTCACAGCATCGTCTGATGTCTATCTGAATCCACTGAATGTGTATTTCCATTTTCAAACAACTCCTTGACTAAATCGGTGCATGGATCAACAACTGAGCGCTATAAACAACTTCCAGTTTCAATGCGAGAGGGAGTGTAACTATAAAACTTAAACAGTAATGATATTTTTGCACAATTTTTGCATTAATGATAGTGAATTTGAAAACTCAAACATCCTCAAGTTTTATAAGGCAGCAGCTGAACCACATTTTCTTCACGATGACACCACACAGCTGTATATTTCAGCAAATTCAGCAGAAGACCTTGAGCTTGTATCTGGATGAAACAGAATATAAAGTAAAGTTGCACACAATTTTACTTCATTAGCTTGAAAGGTGAGGGGAATGAATGCCTATTTGACTATTTTGGGTCTACTTTACCTCATGAACTACGGCACACAGCGTGCCGTTAGAGAAGGAGATTGCTTTTTAAGTGATATAACTGCAGAGTACACTGTTTAATCTGAGGAGATTTATGGAAGGAAATCGCCCAAGTAAAAATTGTAGATGCCATTTATCAGGCAGAATGGAAATTACAGCCATAATTTTCACAACCGGACACAGATGAGACCTTATAACTACATAAACCCTCCTCCAGGTCCCTCGGCTCGTTTTTTTAACGCTCCTTCTCTGTGTTAGTGTGACCTGGAGGACTGACCGGCTGACTAACTATATCCGCATGTCGCTGCTCGTTACCCAATCCTCCCTTCAAACGCGTCACAATGTGCGAGAGACTGGTTTATGAACAGGAAGAGAAAAGACTGTCTGGGTGTCTGTGATTTAATCAGGAGAGGAATGACATGAGTGATCATTTTTCATTTTGCTTTTTTTTTGCTCAGCCACGTGACAAATGTTGAATATTTTCTTGTTTGTCTGACCTGTAATGTCTCCCCAGTTTGCCACAACATCAACAAGGTTAGGAATAGAGGATGTGGTCCAAGCTGCAATATGCTGTTGCAAGTATTTGTTATCTGCATATGAGTGTTTATTTTGGAAGATATGATCAGAATAACAAGGTGAGAAATATGAGTTAGGGTGTGATGGGACCAATACCTCTCTACCCACACTTGTAAAAGCCTCGGTGCCATTGAGTCTCCTCCCTGATGAATAAGCATGTCACAAAAAAAAAAAGAAAAATGGATGTTTCAAGTAAAAGCACCCTGAAAATACTGTTTAGAACGGCACAGCAGATGAAATAGGCTGTAAAATGCACCATCCGTCATATTGCCTAACAAAAAGTGACACGTGGGGAAGGGGTTTAAGGCACTTTTCATTAGGCTTCGGCTGCACTGGATACACAGATCACAAGACTAAATAATGACCTCTGCACCGAAAGTGTTTCCCAACAAACAGAGGAAAGAATACCTACTGTAGTCTATAGCCTCTCTCCATCTTGCAATCTCTCTGTGTCACTCTCTCTCTCTCTCTCTCAAACACACACACTATCTCTCTCCCTGCAGGAAATAAAACGCCATCTATTTTTTCTCTGCCTGTTCTTTATATAAATCCCTGCTCTCTGGCCGAAGACAGTGAATGATATAGATTGTTCTTGGAAATGTACAGCGGCGCGGCCTTGGAAGAGGATTTCCACAATAAGTGTCCTTGACTTGGAATCCGTCGAGACTCGGGTTTGCTTCAAAAGACCAAAATTATTTCAGGGGGTCTGGCAGAAGCGTCGCAGGAGTGCAATACATCCCATATATTATACTGCCGAATCCTGAGATGATGGAGACATTGATTTGCAAGTGTGCCACCTGCTGATATGTAGCTGTGATGGAGCGACAGAGGATTAAACGCCCGTATTCAGAATCTTTCAAATAAATGGGTGTGAATGTGTCACAGAGTTCAGTTCACTGAATAAATTCGGCACCTGTCGCATTTACAGGCAGATGGGCAAACAGGTGATGGAGTGCTGAACAGACCGACAGAATAACACATAACACCTCTCTTACACCAAAAATAGCAGGTATATGCGGGTTAAATGAAATAAAAAGGCATGTAGCCATGCTAAAAAGAGGCAAGTCTATTTTCCTGAATCATGTTCAACATGTGAACAAGAGCACTCGGAGAGCGCAGACATCTGCAAAGACGTAAACACTTTGTCACCTGTGTTTTACATACAGGCACCTGAGATTTTTTAGAAGACTTTCTGAATCTGTATAGTACTTAGAGCTCCCGATGCACACCTACAGCATTTGGTGCGCACCAAACGCGTTTGGTCCCTTGGTTCAGTTCGTTTTGCGTGGGTGCGAATGTAATCTCGGGTACTTTGGTGCGCACCAAATCAACCAAGCTACACCAGAGGTATGGTTCCTCTGGTGAGAAAGCAACGAAACCGAATGGGACAAAACACGTCGCTTACGTTCCGATGCGGTGACGCACCCGGTGGAAATTGAGGGTTCGATGGTCGATGGCCGATGGTCTTTGCGGTCTATTTTGGTTCGTTTGGAACTATGCATATGTGAAAGCAAACCGTACCCACGTCTGTTTGCTACATTCTAACATTTTTTCTGACTGGTGCGGACCAAAGCAATGGAGCTATAGGTGTGAAAGCGTAGACTAGATCAGGGGTGTCAAACTCATTTTCACTGAGGGCCACATCAGCATAATGGTTACCCTCAAAGGGCCACATGTAATTGTCATACAGAACAAATGTAACTAAATGTAACCAAATATAATAAAATATATAATAGTATATTATATATTTATATTTTTGTTCTGCTGCCTCCTAACACGCTTTCCCCCCCTCCTCCTCCTCTGTCTCTGTCCAACAGTCGTCCAATTTCCATCAGAACCCTGTTGGTCAATAGCACCGATGGCGGTCATTGTTAACCTGGGCCTCGGGCCAATCTGGTATGTCATGTTTGATTTGGCAAAGGTTTTTTTACACCAGATGCCCTTCCTGATTCAGCCCTCCCCATTTATCCAGGCTTGAGACCGGCACTAGGAGACCATTGGATGTGGCCTCACGGTGGCTGGGTTATAAGCATGAACCTTGTGACCTTGTTAAATGGAACTTTCCATGTTACATTTAAATTGCTGCCAAATCCAGATCAGATGTAGATCACATCGGGATACAATTTTGATCCTGCACACACATACAAACATGTTTTGACAGAGATATGCTTTTTTTTTTTTTTTTTACAGTTTTATCCCTTAAGGATTTCTTGAAAGTTTGAGAACTTTGCGTGACAACATCAGTGGATAGATTTGATTTAATGGGAACATACTTGGGTGATCACCTCCCCAAGGACAAAAACTTACCACGATAAACCTTTTTTGGTGGTGGTAATTAGCATATCAGTATGGAAGAGGATTAGGGCCACATGTAAATTTTTTGGGAAACTGAGACGCTCAGAATTCAGAACTCTCAGAATTTAGATGATTTTATTTCTTTTTTCTTTTTTCAATGCCAGAAACACCATGAAAGAGCTGTGAAAATGTCACAGTTTTTTTTTTTGTTTTTTTACTTCATTTCACTTCATTTAAGGGAAATGTTTGTGTGTTATAAGTAGGAATGGGTATCATCAGAATCGGATTCATACCATCGAAAACAAAAAATGGCATGCAGTTAAGTCATTGGACCAGCCCGTCATAAAGGGACCAAGGACCCTAACCATACTTTCATTATGACTGTGAGTGCTGAACATGAAACACTTTGAATACAACACACGGTGATCATTCAACTGCAGGAAGAACCACGCTAACAAAGGCCCGCCTTTATACTCAATGGTGTGTTGAACCACAAGCATAATGGTGAATCATGTACTGTATTTAACGTTCAATACACCAGTGCTTATCATCAGTCTTGTTCAAGAATATGAAAGTGAACTGCACTTGAACTTTCTGATTCCTGACTGTTGTGAAATGAAGTTGGAAACATAAATATTAATAGATGTATCTTTATCTAGACGCTTATTGATACTTTGTTATCGACCTATGAGGGACCAGTATCAGTTTATCTGTTCTTGATCCCCATCCCTGGTCATAATGTCATGCCAGAGAAAGTGCAAGGTCAGCATGCTAAAATGAAGTAAAAGAAGAAATCAATGCTTTCACTCGGGTGTCATGTTTATATCACTGCCAATCGAGGCCAATGAAAACCTGCGTGTGCGGCGTTGCAGAATCACTTGACCTGGGGGGTAAACGTAGATTTTATCCACATCAATTACAGACAAAATCCACATGATAGTGGCTTTATTCGTCCGTCAGGATAGAAGATGTTTCATAAAGTAGGACGAATGTGATCTATCAGAACATCTTTGCACTGACAAGCAGGAAACGTCCCTCTATAAATGAACATGTGGAACCAAGTGATACCAGCAAAATGTCTTTGACAGCAGACCAGAACTGGATCCTGTCACTGCAGGTGTCAAAGCTTTCAGCCCTAACTTTCTCACGCTCACTTGTCAAGAACATGACTCAAGTGAATGTATCACTTTACTCATGCATTTCTATTGACTACAGTGTCTATATTCTCTCTTCACCACTAAACTATGTGCATTTATTATATAATACCACTTTTTTGTGGGGCTTTTTTGTTATTCCTGTCGATACCGATATCAGTTTTGACTGCAAAAATTGATTTTCAAGAAAGTACCATTAACATGATTATTGATTATTATTCTGGGAAACTTTCTATTTTTTTGTTGAAATAGAAAATATTCTTGGTAATAACATTTTGCACAGGAAAAATATCCTGATTTTAAGGGGAAAAAATATAAAAATAATCTAAGTTAATACTGCTATACTTAAAGCTCTTTTCCTACAAACAAACTAATCAATGGTTTGCATGGAATCCCAACTGCTCCTGGTTTGTGTGTTTACCACTGGTGTATATTAAGGATGTGTTTAATACAGATGTAAAATTCTCTTTCACCGATTGGTGTGCGTGCAAATATAAGAAACGATATGGTATAAATTCTTAAAATCAACTGGAGGTCTTCCAGATTCTGATGTAAATGGAGTGCAGCAGTGATACAGAGGTAACAAGTCCATGGTATGATCTATTTTGTGATATAATGGTAGAAAAGATGTCAAATACTATCATGGTTATGAATATCTTGACATAATTTCCAGCTTGTATCGTCCCCTCCTGACTAGACACTCATTGGACCCAAGGTCATTTGAGTTGGAGACCTCTATAGTACCTGTTGGCCTGGCTGGATTACTTTTCCCTTGCATCTTCTCAAATCTTCCTGAGGTGACAATTTGTCACTTGGCTTGTATTCCCTCACAGGTAGGTCACCACAGTAGCTTTTTTTTTCTTCTCCTTGACACAGGGAATCAGAAACCCTCCCACGGATCAGATTTGAAAGGTGCTAGAGCATCAACCATTTTTAAAAAATCCTCATGCCCCTCTCCCGTGCTCTTTTCTTCATACCCATTATCACAGCTGTATTCGATCTATAGAGGAAGCAGAGCAAGCAGAGCGGAAAGGATGATAGGCAAGCATGAGATGATGGTCTTGGCCGTTCTCACTTCCCTCTGCTTTGGTTCACTGCAACAGGTCCAAACGACAGTTTTTTCGACCAAGAATACCTAATATAAAGAGACTATAGTTTTCACAGTATCATGAAACTGATAATACTATAGTAAGTGGTTTATACGGTCACTGTTCCTGCTATAACGCTGGCCAGTTGAACAATCTGTCACTATATTTATTGCCACTCCCGCTGAAGTGCTATCTTGACACAAAAGCACAATCTTGGCTCTAGTCAACCATTTTACCAACGCTACAGACCATGGTCAAATTGTACTGCTGTTCTCCACATTATATACCCAACACCATCTGCATTTATTATGTTCCTTTAATATATATATTCCCTCCAACGTGCCATCTGTCTTTATGAGCAGGTTAAACACCTCGTGTAAATAAAACCTCATTTGACAGTTTCAACAGGTCAGTCTTTTTAACACTTGGATGACACATGCATAACTATTTTAACCTTTTATCTCACTTGAATTATTCATACAGACAGACAAAGATAGTTTCAAACACCTTCAAAAACAAAGTCCCACCTTTGTTTTTGAATCTCATTAATTCTCAACTTCATTAAAGTTGTAAAATAAAGCTTTGCACTTGGTGTGTTATTTATATGCATTTCCAAAAGCCCATTACCAGTCACAACTTTGATGCCTGGCTTATTCTCCGGTATTATCTAATGGAAGTTTACTTATTGTGTTTGTCTTATGTCCACTGTTCATTACTTGAAAGGACATTCATCAGGGTGTGGATCTGAGGGATATCAAGTATGTGGAATTAACGGAGCGTTATCATGTCTGGAAACCATTCTCTTAATTAAAGCTAAAAAAAAAAATCATAGTCATTGTTTGAAATGTCATTGAGCAGTGAAGGTTATATTTCCTCAGAAGGCTGAAGGACTTTGCTGTGTACCACAAAATTAATTCATTGATTGGTGTGGACGGTTGGATGTGAAGCGCAAAGTAAAACCATTGTTTAGGACAGCAAAGTCAAAGGGAAACCACAGATGCAGGTACGGTAAGTGACACGTAAACACGGAGTATCAAAAAGAAAGGTGTTGACTGAACAAGTGTTCTCTCTCATCCATTTCACCCCCAATTTCAGTTATTTCGCTCAGGAAGGCATTGCAAGACTTCCACAATCCACACAAAAGGTCTATAAATAATATGTGTATGATAACCTGCAAGGTAAAGGACAGTTAAACATTTTCTGGCCATGTAGGTTATTGTTGCGGAGATTTGATTATTTGATGAGTCGACCAAGGATGGAGGGCCCACGGTTGGTGTAGTGGTTAGCACTCTTGCCTTTGCAGCAAGAAGACCTGGGTTCCTGGGTTCGAGGCCTGTTTGGGACAACTTCGGAACAAGGGCCTTTCTGCAAGGAGTTTGCATGTTCTCCCTGTGTGTGTGTGTGGGTTTTCTCCGGGTTCTCTGGCTTCCTCCCACAGTCCAAAAACATGCAATATGGGGATTAGGTGAATTGGTCACTCTAAATTGACCGTAGGTGTGAGAGTGTGAGTGAATGGTTGTTTGTCTCTATATGTGGCCCTGCGATGGACTGGCGAACTGTCCAGGGTGTTCCCCGCCTATCGCCCAATGTCAGCTGAGATAGGCACAGCACCCCCCGCAACCCTCTGGTGGAGGATAAAGCGGTAGATAATGGATGGATGGATGGACCAAGGATGGAGTTTTCTGGAGTCAGAGATGAGTTAAGTTGAAAAGCTTTATTGGAAGCAGCTCAGATCTGAGGAGAACTGAGACAATGCCGAACATAAACAAGTATGTTGCAATAGTTGGGCATCCTCTGTCAGTCTGCCTGTGAGTCCCAGAGTTAGGATACTTAAAGGTGCTGATACATGGAGCTGACCTTGGGGAGGACTGCGCAGTAGCGTCATCAGTCGTCTGCCCCATTCAGGTCGGGCTCAGCGAAAAACATGAAGAGACGAATCCTGTAGACAACAGACCGAAGCCAGCGCTATACCGAGGTCGCTGTGATTACAACAGTTGTGGCAGGCGCCGTCCTGAATATTGTTTAGGCTTGTGGTTAGGAATGGGAGCTGATAACTTTAGAGAAGGCCGAATACTGTATTTCCCTTTCAGTTATGATCTAAATTATTATATTTTGGTGGTGAATTGGACGTGGATGTGAATTAGGGAAGAAAAATAAACCAATTAGTAACAAGCAACTTCAAATCAAATCAATCAGCAAATTGCAAATTGCAATCGAATATCATTCAGCCCTAATCTAAATCCTAGTTATAACCTTACTAGACAGAATTTTGTATTGACATAGTCGGAAACTGAGACGTATAGTACGGTAGTATAGCAGAACGTGTGAGTATGATTTATTACCTCAAAAGACAACTATAGTATGAGTTATTTCTAATCAGCAGACTTTCCGTTACCTTGGTCCTTCAAATCTAAACTATATTAAAATGAATATATAGTTATCCATCCATTATCTCGGGTAACATTTTAAAATATACCATTATTTATTTTCTTTTTTTCCCCCCACAGAAAGGCCATAACACTATATTTCTGTAAAAGAAGAAGACATTGTAGTTGTCAAAAAATCAGCGGAGAAATTCTGGTCATTGATTTATGAAACAGAATAGACTAATTACATACGGAATAAATGAACCATACAAGACGCGGAACATTTGCATTAAACTGTGAAAATGTGTTTGTGTGTGTGTGTGTGTGTGTGTGTGTGTGTAGTCGTGCGTATGTGTCTGTCTGTGGGAGTGCTACTTCTTGCATCCTCTTTGTCTTACCAAACATCCATTTCAGGACCATTGTATTGTCACTTTGATTTATGTGGCACCACACTCGCATCTCCCCTACAATGTCAACCCTATGAAAAATATGCAGCTGTTCATATAATGTGTGATGATATCAACGCTCTGATGAATGCCTTCGCTTTGATCTCCCTAAATAAGATGATTCCCATCCAAACCGTAGTGGCAGCCATTAGCAAACTACTCCGCATGCCTCGAATGTTAATAGGATTAGCATTAGCATTTCACTCAGGTCTCCTTCCTGTATAGCATTAATGCTTTGATCTGCTCACACAGAAAGTAGATACGAGGCCGGTAACAAGGGCTAGCACGTGTCTCTGCTCCTTATGCTACAAGGTAAAACATGACAGGACGACAGATGGAATTATGTCGAGTTTGGATTAATTCTTGTGTATAAAATTATCAAATTTTAATGAAGGCTGAAGGAAATGATGAGCAGAATTTTTCCTCAATTAAGTTTTCTCCGCTGATCAATTCCGTAGTGAGAAAACGTGCAAGGACAAATGAGAGTCCATTTAGGTCATAATTTATACTGTATCACGTGTGCTATTATTGTATGCAAACGCAATCATACTTTACCATTGTCAAAATATCATATGCTTGCATAAACACCCATACACACATTCTACTATATTATCTACAATCATACTCTTACACTCCAGCAAGTACATATATGGTAGAATGTGAGTATGAGTATGATTCTTAAAGGTCACATAGAGTGGTCCTGTTGCACATATATGTTAGTTATGGAGGTCTACTTACATACATTAACTTGGTTTTATGGTCAAAAACCTCCTAGTTGCTGTAAACTAGCCGTTAGAAATCCTTATTTTCTGACGCTGTGCTCAGCCGCGATATTTCAGACATAAATCTCACCCCCAGAAGACAGAGTGTGTTGTGATTGGCCAGCCAGCATAGAGCCTTCCCAACTGTCTTGTGTTGGCCAATACCCGGAAGTGACATCAGCACAACGCCCGCTCTCAGAAGCGTACCTGGTTTATGATATAATCAACAAACATATTTGACCAATTTAAGTGGGTTTTTCTTAATAGCTTTGGTCTTCTAGCATTTATGTAGTAGGGCTTTATCCATCCTCCATGTTTTTAAAATATTCTAGCTTTTATTTTATATAGCATTTACTAGTTTTGTAGTATTGTGTGCATATTAAGAGTGTGGAACTTCCACATCGACAATGCTTTCTGTAAGGATGACTCTCGGTCCATAATCCAGTCCAGTTAAAGGGATAGTTTGGAATTTTGCACATAAGACCTATGTTCCAACTCAGCCGAGTTCGCTGGTGCTATGGCTAGCGCAAGTCAATGGTACCTGCTAGCATGGTATTAGAAACACTATCAATACAGATATGTACATCGATAGTCTGCCGTTGCAATTGATTTGCCTCAGGTGCACTGTGGAGTCGGTATGAGTGTTTCTAATGCCATGCTAGCAGGTACCATTGACTCACGCTAGCCATAGCACCAGCGAACTCGGCAACTAGAAGAACTGAATGAAATTACTTGAAAACGTCTCCAGACGTCTCCATCACACCGGCTGAGTTGGAAAACAGGTCTTATGTCCAAAACTCTGAACTATCCCTTTAACCAGTTCCTCAGAAATTAGGTTTTTCCTCATTAAGACCAGGTTTTGGACTGAAAGTCTGGATTTATGCTCAGACGGGGTAAGAGTACACATACACCCACACATACAGACACATTACTAACTACCTTAGCCCTTTCCCTTCAAAGCAGTTAGTGGCTTAACACTCGGAGATGATGCCTTTGAAGTGAGGTGAGCTTTCACTTGGTCTATGTGATAAAGCACAGTCACAGAGTTGATGATGAGCATCAGCCACTGAAGAAGAAATATTGAATGTACTCATGAAGCAGAGAATGGAACACATTTGCTTCTCAGTTTGAATGAATCAACCCAATCGGCAGAATTAAATAAATCTGCGTCCTTGTAACATTTGTTGATTCTTGTTTAAAAAAATCCAACAGTTTTGGATGCTGCTCTTGAGGCTTTTGTGGTGTAATAGCCTAAATTTATATTTTTGAATTCATTCCCCCGGGGTCTGTTTCAAACTCGTTTTATCCAGCAGAATGCCAAAATGCCCCCCAAAAAATGGATGCCATTGCCAAAACAATATATAATGTCATCATTTTCTCTACATGAAATATGAATGAAGCAGCCTTAATAATTCTAACTCCTCAAAATTACTGTTAGCAGGGTAAACAAATGAGAATAGAGGAAATGAAGTGCATAAGCCTTGGGTCATGCTTTTCATGTATGTACATTATATTTCCACCGCGCCTCTTTTCCCCACAGGTGTGGTTATCAGCTTGACCTCAAGCAAGTGTTACCGTCTTCTTCGTTGTCTCTTTTGCCCAAAATAAGAGTTCCACCAACTGGACTGGAACGTGTGTTAAGCATAAAATGTACAGGTGGCGTTCCTGTTTATCTGGAAAGGTTCCAACGGAGCCAGTTTGGACATGGGCAGATGGTGACATTCGTATTATGCAGACCTCTGAGGACATGCATATGTCGAAAATATGACCTGAGCCTAAAAGACCATCTGAATGATGCCGATAAACAAGTAAAAGGTCCAGAAACTTGACAAGTTAATGATGGTCATCTCATTAGGACAAATTTGGATGAGATTATTCATTCATTTTCATTTTCTATACGGCTTCATCCTCCACATGAGGGTCGCAGCGGTCACTGGAGCCAATCCCAGCTGAAAAATACAGAATTAGTGGTCAACCTTTATAAACCACAGCGAAAAAACAAAACCACTAATTGATGACACTTACAAAAAATGCTATCAATAAAACACATTACTGAATACATTAACCATTAATTCATTCCTGCTACTGTGACCATTAAAGTGATCATTATTTTAAGAAATTATTATCATTATTATTATTTTTTTTGATTAAAGGATACTTTGAACCTGACATTTGTGCAACCATCAACTATCCTTGCATGCATTTTTTTCTGCCTTTATATGCGTTTTTATTTTTTGCACAAATGTTTCTAATTTTTCAGTTCTCAAATGATCAATTTTATCAAAAGATAAAATAACATTTAAAAAATATATATTGAAGAAACAAGACAAATTGAAGCTGAGTAGATTTTCTTTATTTGCTGACATTAAGAAAATATGACATACAAAAATAATGTTATCCTCTAAACACATAACTGGTCATTTGAAGTCATGTGAAGGGCAAAAGAAAGCTCTCTCTGAGAAGATCTCACTGCAGGTTAATTTGTGTTGCCACCTCTACTATTCCTGCTCGTACCTTCCTCCCCTTTTACTCTTGCCCTGCACTTGAACGCATACTGCACAGCGATTCACACCCACACTCCATATATTACTCACACATTTTTCACCATCTCACTTTTGTCACTCCCTCTCCCACAGCACATGGAGAACACTCCTCTTATCCTCATTCTCTTGCTGCTGATCTCATGCCTGCTGATGAGGGTGAGAGGAGATTGTGGAGGTGGGTGGGGGGGGGGGTTGGTTTGACCTGCAGGTGTTTCCCCGTGAGCACAAAGACCTCTCCTCAGGTCGATAATGCACACACTAATGGTTGTGAAGTGACTGGCCAAGAATGAGAAATAGCCCTCATCAGTTAGGGTAATGGTTTCCCTAGGCTCTTTCAGCCCATTCAAGGGGAATACTGTCAGATCGGTGGGGCTTCTGTATGTACCTGCTCATGTTAATTACAGACAGTGGCAGACAATCTTGTGTTTCATCGGGCTCTTCCCTCGGTCGTATATATCACCCTTATGAGGCTAACAGCTGAGAGCATGAATAAAATAAAAATAAACTCTTGGAGGTGAAGTGTGTAGGAATGAAAAATCACTACGTGTGTGACTGATTTATTTAGAATACCTTCTTAAAGTTACATGACTTGCTTTCATGTGCAAGGAACTTTGATGCACAATGGCTGTTCTTCTTTCGGCTTCTCCCGCCACAGTGGATCGTTTACCTCCACCGTTTCCTATCCCTTGTGTCCTCTTCTGTTGCACCAACTGTCCTTATGTCGTTCCTTCACAACATCCATGAACCTTCCCGGTTTTCTTCCTCTTTTCCTCCAGCTCCATCGTCAACATACTTTGGCTAAAGCCCAATTTATACTCCTGCGTAAAGTGCTCTACGTAGGTTACGCAGAGCCCTCTGCCGAGAAGTGTCCGTCACTCCGTCAAGGGACAACGGAGACGGCGAGGGCTGCGATTGTTCCTCAGGACAGGCCGAGATAACGCCGCTCTGTGCCGGCTCACAGTGCGCACCGAGCGTCCACAGAGGCGGAGCTGATCACCGCCGACAACGTCGCTGCCAATCTATAAATACGTCATATCTTTATACACAAACCACGTGTTTAGACTCTAAATGGCCAATTTCTCGCCTCAAATTATCTTAAAACTGCGTTTCGTGACACAGAAAAGTGAGAAACAGCAACTGTGAAACAGCAACTGTTTCAATGTTATTCGGCTGCAACAGTCTTTCTCTCTCGGACGCCATTGCTCACAGTAGCCAGAAGCACAACAACCTTGCGTGGCGACCCCTACTGATCGGGCGGGAAATTACAGTGCGTATCCTTCACCATTTTTTGTTGTTGTTGCTGTTATTACTCTCTCTTGGTCCTTACGAACAGAAACAAAATGATCCTCTTATCGTTGTTGCATCCATCTGCAAAAGGGCTCTATCAAGCAATACTATCAGACCTGGCAGAGGAAGCATTGTCTGTATTATACAGCAGCAGAGCAGGGGCAGGTGAGGATGGTAGAAATCACTTCTGAAACTCCTTGTGTTTTCACTCTTACTTGTTTGCAGTCATCTCGGTTTACACGTGCAATGTTGCTGTTGCCTCCGTACTGATATTTCTTTATGTTTAAAATAGTCACACTATAGCTATAAGGCAAACTGCAGAGAGCACTCTGATGGCACATATTCTGTCCGTTATCTCGAGATCACAGAAAAATGGACTCTTATCCTGTGATAACGTAATTATTTATCTAATTTATCCTTCCCCTGTTACCAAAACCAACCCCCGCACACACGATTATCCAATTCAGGCATGTTTACAGGTTGTTTGATTCCTTCCGAGAGGCAGTGCTTGAGGGGTCAATCTGTGTGATTGAGGACCTGACACTATTCAGTGTCTCCACATTTATCTAGTTATCACGAGAAGACCAGCCTTGTTCTCGTGAAATAACGGATATAATGTATAAAAATAATGCGATAATGCATCTCATTATCACAAACATAAGGGATGTTATCTTTTAATAGCAAATTGTTTATTCTGTGATCTTTAGATATAGATATAGTAGTGACCATGGCCAATTTCAGCTTCTGTAGAACAGTTGTTTTGTTTGTTTTTTTAAACTTCAGTTTCTGTGCTGTTTGAAAACTGATAATCCACAAGCAGTAGCATTATAGCTTTTGTTTACCACTGGTTTCACTTATTTTTTGCTGATTACCAGTGTGTGAAGTGTGGAAAATATGAGGTGTGTATGTCTGTCGGTATTTCTAAATCATTAAACACAAAATTAGCATCTTTTTGTCAATAAATAAAATATATCAGAATATGTTAGGTTACGTTATATGTCAGTAATGATGTCCACACCATCTATTTATTTAAATAGTTAGTCCATTTTAAAATAACTATAAGCTGTATATTTAGATTAATTATAACATTTCCTTTAAACACTGATTTAAAGTTCAACGCCCTTTTGGTGCCCTGTTATTATGCCGTCCTCCAGGATACAAAAATATGGTTCCACTTTCTTCATCTTGATGACCACTCAAAGCTGCTTTACACTACCGTTTTTGCCATTCGCCCATTCACACTCATTCACACTCATTCACACTCGTTCACTCACTCGTTCGGCCATCTACGTACAGTGCATTTTCTACCGCACATCGTTCATACCCCGTTCACATGCTGGAGCAACGTGGGGGTTGAGCGTCTTGCCCAAGGACACATCAGCGTGCAGTCCAGTGGAGCCAGGAACCCACAGTCTTACTGTACATTTGAAGGACGACTCACCACTCCACCACTGAACCACCTTCACTACGCAAGAAGTGAATTTAACTAAACATTTAAACACTAGAGTCGAATAGAGTTTGGCAGGTTAAAGGGAACATTTTCAGAAGTATGGTTTTGTGAGATCCTGATATGACTATGTTGTTATACAGTGTTATACAGTGCTATACAGACACATACATGTGACTGGCAGACAGAAGGTCCACGTTTGTGTCAGTTGGTAAACCACTCACTCTGACACACCTAAATCCATGGAGAAAATCAGTGATTTTACATAAAAATGCACATTTTCTTTATGGACTTTGGTGCAGGAAAGCAAGAGGTTTACAAATGTACAGTTTCACTCAGAAAAAAAGTATTAGGTCAGCCTTAAAAATTATTTGAAGTGGCTAAAATCAGTTTTCCGCTTGTGTCCTTGTTGTCATCCACATTGTCACTGAGCCAGTTCTATGCACATTCTAGTGGTTAAACGGTTAAATCGTATACATGCAAATAATGAGGATTCAGATCGATAGATTAATTTTCTTTGGTTTAATTGCACTGTTTAACTTGCATGAATTTAAGTGGATTTCAGTTCATTAATTATGCCAACCCTTAAACATCCAATATGCACTTGAATTTAATTAGTAAGGGAACGGTTAATTTTGTAATTGCATGTCCTCTTTACAACCCAAAAAAAAAATCACATATTCGGATCAGATGGCCCTTGGGATGGAAGAATGATTAGACAGTTGGTCTTTTCCATGTTGGCAACCTGCTGACAAACAACACAATTTCATGAATAAAAGAATAACCATGTACTAATGCTGCTGTTCGTACTGTCTGTTCATGCTTCGTGTGTCCTTCAAAGAGTCCCTCAATGTTAAATGTGGGATTTGGAAGTGCATTCAGGAACAGAGGAGCCTGCAGGGAGATGAGGCGCAAGAAAGTGAAAGAGAAATACACATCTACAGTCTGTGTTTACTTGTATGAAAATGTGAGGGAGAGAGGTCAATTTCAAATCAAACAAATAAAATATTAAACAAGAACTTCCAAGAGTAAGAAACTGCTGTTGGCACTCACTTTTATCCCTGCTGAGGTTAAGCTGCACTGAGAGTTTTTTTTATTTCATTTTTGTATGACCTACTTTGCAAAGACAAAGTCAAGGAAGGAGAACTCTCCTCACTAAGAAATGTTTGTGTGTGTGTGTGTGTGTGTATAGGTGTGTGGCTTTCTGGTGTATTTCTCTTGTGTTGATCAAAAAAGATGACTGTTTCCTTTGGTACTATATCCTCAGAGGAATCCCTTCATGCTGCACTTGATGGATGGATTTGGCCGTTACATGTTTCATTATCTGAGCTGTAGCACTGCTGTTAGATCCCCCAGATGGCATTATCGCGTGGTACATTGTATATATATGTCGTATATATCGTGACACGACTGCTGCGAATGCCTTTCCCGCGTGTTTATTTACCAGATACATTTACATAAACACCATCATGTTAATGGCTTTGATGAATCAGTTTGTCAGTTAGCAATTAGCGGGTAAACATATGCGGAGCAATTAGCGGCTAAATTAGCAAATACTTCGCTCAGGAGATGATTGGTTGATGTCAAAACAAGGTGAAATAAATGTTGGACATCCTTTACATGACTCCAAATGCTTTGCTAATGTGGCTGCTGTTGCTGTGGGGTGATGGTGGCTTAGTGGTTCAGCGAGTTCTCTTTAAAGTGAAAGGATGTGGGTTTGATTTCCAGTTTATATAAGGCCCAGTCATTTATACATATTTTGCCCTGCTTTCCTTTTGTATAAAATGCTCTGCGTGTCCTCCTCATGACCAAATCCATATTGATAACAAATAATGAACGAACAAACAATTGAAACAAGGAAACAAGGGCCACATCAGTGGTGTAGTGGTTAGCTCTCATTGCAGCTAGAAGACCCAGCATAGCAACCTGGGTGGAACAAGGGCCTTTCTGCATGGAGTTTGCTTGTTCTCCCTGTGTGTGTGGGGGTTTTCTCCGGGGTTTTCTTTTGCCTCTAGCAAACCTCATGTGGAGGATAAAGCAGTAGACAACGAATGAATGAATGAAACAAGGAAATACTAGTACTAGTTTGTTTGTATTTACAGTGTATAATAATGTACAGAGCCCCTGAAGTGACATGAGAAAAAAAAAAAGATGAAAAAAAAAGAATAATTTTGAAATCTCAAGTCCCCCCCTCTCCCCCCCCCTCCCCCCCCAAAAAAGAATAATTGAAAACGACATTTTTTTTTTTCAATATATTTTGGAAAGTCGAGATCTCGACTTGAAACTCGAGATTTCAATTTATTTATTTTTTTTGGTCATTTTTTTATTTATTTTTTCATGTCACTTCGGGGGCTCCGTAATACTAGGCATTAGGTTTTCACCATTCTTTAATGAAGATATCTAGCTTATCTAATATCATCTCTAATCAAACATGTCAACGTTGTCAAAGTTTCAACTAATCCATAACACTCTTCATTGTCCGTCCCATGCCATGTTACTAACTCTCCTGTCATTTCAGAACCTGTCAGTCATTCCACCTGCCACTCCCAGTCACCTGATCTGCTCTGCCCCTGTCACACGTCTGTTCCTCATCAGCTAATCACTCTGTCCCCTTTATATAGCAGCCCATTTCCCCTTTTTCCTCTGCCAGATTGTCTAGCGTTAAAACTAATTATCCAGCATTATATTCTCTCTGATTCTGATATTGCCTGATGAACCTGCTTCTGACCTGTGGACCTTCCCGTTTTGCCTTCCCCTTATTGGATTTTGTTTGCCACGCGGACTGACTTCCTGGTTGTTGAACTCTGCCTTCGTATTAAACGCTGCCTGTTGCACCTCAGCTACTCTGTCTCATGTGTCGTGCTTTTGGGTTCTCGCCTGCCATTCTGTGTGTGCTTGACAAACTTGGTAAGTTGAAGTGTTCTACTCGGATTATCTCTATCTCCTTACAACTACGGACAGTGACACAAAATATGTACACGTGTATGTTCTCAGATTTGTTTCCTGTTCCTACTAAATTATGAAAGAAATCGTAAAATATCTAGTTTTCTTTCTGGTTGAATCATTTGGAAAGAGAACATTTATTTTATGTTCCATCTCAAACACATTTTCCCATGCTTTGTCTCCATTTCTGTTTTTATTTTTTTTTGACAATCGTGTCGCTGATTTACTGGCATTTTTATTCCATTTTTGATCTACAGTTCATAATTGGCTTTAATCCTTTGGTTCCAAAGAAACTTTTAAGCTTCGGGTTCTTTTATTTGTCACAGTGACACTTTTAGCTGTTGAAGTGCAGCTACTATAAAAAGGGGTTTTATAGGTTTAACCTAAAATAAATCAGCTGTCAGAGCAGTTTGATTGATTGGGATGAGAATATAGAAGCATTACACAAAGTGATGGAAGACTTCATGACGTGATGCAATAGTTAGTATAGCCTCCTTTACTACGATAGTGAACAGTGTGACTCAAGAAAGTTCCCCTGTGGAACCTTGGGGCTCATTTTCTAAACCAAGGGTTACATTATCGGACGCTCGACCACAGTCTTGTAAGTTCTGCGGTGGATGTTCTTCTCAAAGTCAGTCTCTCTGTTTACATGCCATCACTGTGAATGATTACACTTTCATTATTCCAACCAAAAAAAGAACACAACACAATATCATCCATTCTACTGTGTCTAATCCACATTTGAGTTTATTAGAAATACAGTCATTTTTCCTTCAGCTCTAAAGCTGTCAAATAATAGCGAGTGATCAGCCAGACATGCCCCGGCATTTTTAGAGTGATACATCCATGAAATTGGATCCGCTTCTCACACTTTCACCCCAAATCCGTTATTAATATCATCCGCACACTCCCTGCGCTGCATCCAACGCTGTTTAGTGGCCTTTGGAGGAAACATTTAGCTTTCAGTAATCCATGCAATTAAAGTGTGTGTTACCCTACAATAATTACATTTTATTTAAACAAATAAATAAATTAAGTTAAGTGTCTTGCCCAAGGACTCATTGGCATGTAGTGGAGTTGGGAATCAACCCCACAACTTTCCAGTTGAAAGAGGTACGTGTGGTACTCAACTTTCCTCTGGTCGTACGAAAAATACAGAAATACCGTTCTACTTTCTACTTCGGAGTGTAGCTGAGGAATGTATAGAAAATGAAACAAATAACAATAAATAAATAAATAATAAAATGAAATTAAGTGTTCTCCTGTCTTTTGAGCCCATTTAAAATTTGTATAAAACAGGAATTGACCAGTCAGTATTACAAAACTGAAATATTTAAGTGTAAATATCACAATAAATTCTGCCCAATTAAAATAATTTCTCCTTAGTTTTACTTACTGGAACTTGAGAAAAACATGATTTAGAAGACCATTGTAGGGGTTAACATTCTGAAACATTATTTGTTATTGATACATAATGTTCCTATAGCAGTCTTTAACAAAGCTAGCAAATTGTCTTAAAGCTCCAGTATATGAAACTCATGTGAAATTACTTTCATTTGGCAGAAATTGACGATTAAATCATTTATTAATTTTATAACCTGCTTGTTGCTGAATTGTTGTGTTTCATTATCCCAGAATGAGCCTTTTATATTAACCCACCATGTTTTATTAGCCCACAATGGACAAACGAAAACATCTTTTGAGTTTTGATGCTCACCAATAAATGTCACGTTACGTTTTACACACTGTACCTTTTAATAGTAGTGACATAACATAACTCAGAATTATCATCCATTTCTACAGTCGCCGCAGGCTCTATGGACCCTTTTAGTGTCTTCCAGCATGTTTTGGTCGTGTTAGGTTTCATTCAGTGCGCATGAATTCGAATACTGTCAAAGTTCTAACTAAAAGGATGTGGAGATTCTTCAGTGGGGCAGCATGCGTGTTTGCAAACGTCACTGTGGACATTATCTTGCCTGCTCCCTGATCAAATCTCCAAATAATGTCCGAGTTAGCTCAGAGGAGAACACAGCAGGGGAAGCTGCGGAGAAACTCCTTTTCCTGGATTCTGCAGATCTTCCTGTTGTTGTAAACTGGTCTTGCTCAGACAAGCTCCTGCTGTGTTCATCATTTGTGAACAACAAACTCCAGAGAAATTCCAGATTCTGAAATCAGCTTATAGTGGTGCTTTTATTTTCTACCGGCAAAACACATAGTGGAAATCAATTGTTTCCTCAACTGTTGTGTTTATAGTCCTCTACTTTTGTTCTCAGCCAATCTATTAAAAAAAAAAAATGTTTGAATGTATTCAGAATGCAACTTAATGAAGCTTAATACAGATGATGTCTATGTAATGAAACTGTGTGCTCATAAAATGAAAAGACATAAAAGGCCCTAGTCTCCAATTACCATCCCTATTATTTACTTGGTGACTGAACAGACCAGGCAGCCAATTATGGGGCCTGTCAAACTGTCAATCATCGCCGAGCAATTCATAGAAATCAAACAGTAAACTGTCAAAGAGACATTATCAGGTGCTGCGGAAAGAGAGAGAGAGAGACAAGAGGATGCTGAAGCACCAATTAAAAGAACAGGATGTGTTGCTAAGGAGGAAGACAATCAATGTTGACAGAGATGAAAACTAACCTATAACCGTCTGACATTTCCCACTCATATTGCCTGCTTTTCTCTCATTTCACAGTTTATTCAGGAATTATGCTATGAAGTGGGTTAACATGAAATGTCTTTGACTTTTTTTTTTGCAGGATAATTACACCAGCCAATGTCATTGTAACCGCAGTGGCACACGTTTGAAGCTAAAGTGTTTTTCATGTTCGAGGGGAAACATGGCACAAACTAACGAAGTTTGGAATTGTTTGCAGAAATGAGGACGATCTGTCACATATTTGTACCTTGCTTTGCTTTATGGAAAAGAATAAACCTCGTCAAATGTGTCATCTATGGAGAAACAACAGGTGAACAATCTTTCTGTTTTCCCAGCGTAAGGACCGACCACAAACAGCCTGCCGCAGCTAAAGGGTGCACGTGGGCCCCGCGCAAAACGAGTAAAACGTGATATTAGTGGACTCGTTAGGATTTTAAGCTAGCGATCTTTTTGCTAACATGTTAGCATGAACGGTAGCAGACTTCATCGTTGCAAAAACAACGAACAGATGGATTATTTAGAGGCAGAAAGAGAGATGATGAGGTGACGCCAGCACACCGAACCTCTCATTAACCTTCTCCACTGTGTGTTTCAGAACGTTAGGTGGCTGCATTGTTATTCACTAGCTTCAGGGCCGGCACAAACGTGCTGATGTGCTAGAATCGTGTGTGAATGACACAGCTTTGTGTATGAAGTATTGGCCATATAACAACATGTATTGTTCTGCGTAACAGTGTAGCTCACAACAATGGTATCTGTGCTTATACAGAGAGGTGATGGGTTACATTTTAAAAGTAGTGATAGATACCTATAACTCGTCTCTCCTACCAGTCATGGTATTGTACTTCAGGGCTCTACTTGTTCCACTAGTGTGTTTCTGGTCCTTTCAGCTTATTTGTAAATCAGTTCAACTCATATCTGTTGGCTGATGTCTGCTCTTGGGTTCATCAAGAATGTTTGAAATCCCTTTAAATCCTGACAGCTGTCATTTGCCTTATTATTGCAAACATGGCTCTTTACTGATGTTAACACAAGTTGTACTCAGACGTTGGCTCGTGCAATTTGCAGCTCTCATTCAAAATTGTCCTGACTTGATATTGATATTTATATATTGCTTGCATATTTCTTACTGACAGCTGAGTTGTTTACTTAAGGGTGAAGGAGCTAAGCATCAATGGCTTTGTGCTCTCAACACCAGCGCAGCATTATTAAATCTGCCACACGTGTGCGAAAGAGACAATAAGAGAGCAAGAGCGGTGTGACAATTACTTAATATGTGAACATATTTACTCGGAGGGGGGTCTATGTACAGTATGTATTCAATGGTGTGACTGTAAGTGTGTGTCTGTCCTTATACAGCCATGGCATCACATTTACTTTGTTCCCCTCCAACTTCCCTATGCTGTGTTGGCTGGCTCTCAACAGGCAGCTCTCCAAAACGAGCATCTTCAATATTAGTGTGGTCCACTTGAATGTAGACAGACACATATACCATACACATGCTATTGAAAGTGCGTTTGATATGAATTTGTCTGCTGAAAGAAATGTGGCTTGTATTCAGCCATCTTGAAACTGTGGCTCTTCCAATTAATCTTTTTTTTTTTTTTTTTTTTTTTTTTTTTTTTTTTTAACCAAAGAGAAATACATCCTTTAGTCCTGATTTTGTGAGTAGGTATTACATTTATATACATTTACATATATATTTTTTATCCTTGAATCCTTCCCTTATTTCAGTTTGTGGTCTAATGCACATTTCACCTACATTCAGTTCACTTGAAATCAATTCAATACTACTTTATTTGCATTTATAACATTCATTATCTCAAGGCCCTTCACATGGTAAGGTCAAGACCTTACAATTGTTTTAAAGATTCCCAACAGGAACACAATAAGCAAACACTTGGCATATGCGGAGAGAGAACAATCCCTAGAGCATACGAACATCTGCCTCCACTGGTTGGGCGAGGAGAGAAAGGAGGGAGAAGGGAAGGTGGAAAGAAAAATGGTGAAGAGGAATATTATATATTTACACAAATACCATAAATCTATGAGGCTTATGTATGGGTGGTTGATTGCATGTGTGGATGGCAAGGTTTTCCATCTTTTGGATAGACATATTATCATCTTACCCATTAATTCCCGATGGTCATTTATGAGTTGAACAAACAAAAGTATCATAAAAATGATTGATCATAATATACTGTACATTCTTCGATAAAGTTGTGAAATGGGTCAAATTAGACTGAACACTAGAGGAAGGTTCAGAGTAAAAACGAGCTGCAACTAACTTGGGGACTCACATTTGCTCATTGCTCCAGGATGTATGGCCTGGATGAAAGTCCATGTGCTGAATGACAAGTGACATGCTTTATAAAGGTGCGTCTTGGATCTGCTGAAGACAATAACCAATATTGCATCAGGTCTTTCTTTGCTGCAGAGGTTTTTTTCTCAGAGCAGGAATGAGATTCTGTTTCTCGTCGTTCTCACAGCATACGTGTCACGGCTGCTGAGGCAGCCACACATGCTTCTATTTATCTGACTTATTCCAAGTTTTTTTCCCTGGTGCTTTCACCACGTTGCCATTCTACATTCACCTGTCACAGTCACATCTAATTAGCTACCACCCCTAGTGTATTTATGCCTTGTTTATGGCCAGATATGGGAAGTTGGAAGTGGGAAACATGTCAATACCAAACTCTGTGCATATGCCACTGGATGAGAAAGACATGGATGCTCTCCATGTCTCCGGTTTCCACTTGGCTGCTTACGAACAACACAGACTTAGGCAAGAAAAACATTACTTGACCCAAAAGAACACTCTGCAAATTAACAACAACACATTTCAGGGTCTGTGAGTTTTTTTTTTTCTTATCGTCTTCATGTGTTTTGACACTTTTCCTAAATCGTTGTGTACTGCATATATCCAGCCAATCTGGCCTGTGTTAGTTCAGCCATGGAGAAACACAAAATGTGAGTATTAAACTAATTTAACAAATAACTAGCATGAAGTGATTTTTTTCCACTGATTTCCAAAGCCATAACTCAAATCAGATGTGTGTCAGTATTTATATAGCAGCAACTAACACGTTTGCTGGAGCAACATGGGGTTAAGTGTCTTGCCCATCGGCATGTAGACTAGAAGAGCCGGGAATCGAACCCACAACCCTTAGAACTTCGACTCGCTCTACCACTGAGCTACCGTCACCCGTGTTGTCATCGGCAACACCGCAAAGCCATATAGCAAGAGAAGAAGAGTACTGTCATCTAAAGCTACTGTAAATTTTACCCACATATTTACTGTGATAGCTTGATTTTTGACATATCATCTGCTTCACAATCAAACTCAGATGTAATGTGCTTCCTGGAGTTGTCAGCGATACATGCATAAAGGTATCAATGTGTATCGAGAGGACAGAGGTCAGATTCACAGGTCGCATGATAGTCTGGTTCATGCACGACACTTGAATGTGAAATTTGATTTGCACATGTGATTTCACATAGATCTGATGCAACCCTCCCAGTTCCCTTTCCACTCAGCCATGGGCAGCCTGTTAGTAATCTGAACAAGTATTTTTCAAAAAATTACAACAACTCACGACTAACCAAATTCCGATGGGCATCTACTATATCCATAATGCTTGTCTTGCTGAAATAATAAGAAAACCTGCTATCCCAATGTTACACAAACTAATGTCCAATCCATTAATGCAGACAATCTTTCCCTCTTGCACCATCCAAAACAAAACCTCCCTCAGTCCCTGTGCAATAGCCTCTCCAGTGTGCTCTTGGGAGGAAAACTGCAGTTTGCAGACTTCTGGTTGTTAAGTCACTGGTATAATGAACTCCAGGACTCATACGAGACTCTGTTGTTGCAATTCCTTTGTAATCCTTTGCTATACACAATCCAGAACGCTGCATCAGAAAAACAATTATATCAGGCTATTATATAACGTTTAAGGTATTAATCTTTATCTTTAAACCCCCATTGAACGATGCATTCATGGGTTCCTCATCTTTTGGCGAGTAATAATAATAATAATAAGCGATGGCCTCTGTACTCCCCTTGTGCCTCTGGGAATTCCACAGATGCAGGGATACATTAAACAGTGTCTGTTCTCCAGAAATGGGAAGTAATGACAGGATGGTGTGTGCAAAGACCAGAGACACTGGTTTTCTTCACTTTTATAAACACAAATGTCGAACGCCGAATAAGCATTGGTGTGGATGTTTTGACGTACGAGATTGTCAATGTTCCTGCACCCATTTTGGGAAGTGTGTTCTTGATCTTACTATTTCAAATGTTCTTTCTCCTCACTGCAATAATAACTCTTGGTGTCCTGTGATGGGATGAAGCAGGGTTTACTTTTCATTAGCAGTAAATGATGGCGAATAGAAGAGAGAGTTTTACGTTTACGTAAGGAGAGATTTAAATGCATTGCAGCATAAGCACAATTAAATCACTCTTAACAGGTTGTTATAAGAAGCTCTGCTAACACCGTATCTGCATGTTCTTTCCATATCAGTACAATCTGTACACTGATACCCCATGCAGAGCTGCCTGTATTCACATGTGAAAAGCATCTTCAAAGTATGAAGATCCAGCAGGTTTCAGGTGACAGGGATTTGCATGTTTTCACAGGGTTTCACACTTTGCATCTGGTTTCACAGGGGTTTCTTCTAATGGCTCCTGCCGCGCTCCCCTGTTGTGACATCGGCACTGCAAGAAATGGCCATGAACCTGACGGAGGAGATGGTCAGCCTTTGAAGACACCACCATTCCAGGGATTAAATGGCAGGTTGGGGGGATTCAACACAGTCGGACTCACTGTAAGTACCTAATGCTCAACTGTCACCAAAGGAGGAGAGAGGGGAGAGGGTTGCACCAAGTATTCTTAGCAGTTTCTCAGAGACTAATGAGTATGAATGTGCCCACTTGATCCTTAGCTTTTAATACAGTCATTCATGTAGATGTAAAAAGGTAAAAGGGTAGAGGTTAGATAGTTATTATTTCACAAGTGTTGTGGTAACACGTTTCAAAGTAGGCTAACACCATGGAAAACACAATCATATAGTTGGAGGAATATCAGATTTACTTCCTTAAGAGGAATAAGCAGGGTCGGCCCAAACCTCCATCGGGCCCTAAGCAAAATTTGATTTTGGGGCCCTCTGTTACTGCCAATAATAATGATTATTGATCATTCACACACCTACTATGCTAAAGGTATTCTACTTATTCTACTCTGTCACGAATACGAATACACTTGTAAAACTAAATGTGAGATCTTTTTGTTACATGGAAGCAGACACCAGATTTGCAAACTTACAGAAAAATCTTTCAATTCATATTTGGCAAACTCAGCAACTCCCCCTACTGGCAACACAGAGAATCAATACTTAAAACGGTTTATAAATAAAATGTAAAGATATTAAGGTCTGAAAATCTAAAAATGTGCACAATCTTTGGGGGGGATTCGAAATACACTCCTGTAATACAAATATTCGACTTTTATATGTAAAAAAACACAGCATTAAATAAATTAAACAATTAAATATCAAACAAATACTTAAATAACAATGTAAATCAACAGAGGCACCCGGAACAAGGTAAATGTTTTAGTTAATTGCTCTTGGGGGCCCTCTAGTGGTCACGGGGCCCTAAGCAGCGGCTAAGTTCGCTTATGCCTTGGGTCGGCCCTGGGAATAAGACTGGAGCTTGGAGCGAGAAACGACTAAAATAACTTTTACTCCATCTTATCTCTCACCCCATTTCCCTCCAATTTCGCTCACAGTGTCCTAATTAGATACCGCATTAAAGACCACATCCTCAGCTGATGTCCTCTTACCCGCCATACTGCCCATATGTTAATTTATTTGTAATCACCACCAAAATTGGCCTGGGAGAACCAAGCTGAATCTGCCGCTTTGCAGATCTGTCTGGCAAGGACACAGTCATTCTACAGAATCCCTGAAAAAAGGGAACCGATCACAAACGTCTAGCAGCCTTTTGTATGCATCCAACATTTTAAGTGACTGGTTGAAGGTCTATCCAATTGCATTTGTCTGTGCAATGTGGTGCGATGCTGACTATGATGATGGGAAATTTCAAGTCATTCCGCGATACTTTTTTTTTTTTTTTTGAAAAAAGTCATCTCAGTGTCAAAGTGCATCTTGGCAAATGGATAATTTCCTGAATTTCAAAAATTCATTAAAATAATTTCTTAAGAGGTTTGCAAATATTTTCAACGCATCCTTGTTCAGGGCGATGCCGACTATTATGATACTAAATTTCAAGTCATTCCGAGATACTTTTTTTTTTTTTGAAGAAAGTCATCTCAGAGTCAAAGTGCATCTTTTCAAATTGATCATTTCCTGAATTTGAAAAAAATGTTAAAATTATTCCTTAAGAGGTTCGCAAATAGTTTCAAAGGGTTCTTGTTCACGGCGATGCCGACTATTATGATGGTGAATTTCGAGTCATTCTGAGATATTGTTTTTGAGAAGAAAGTCATCTCACTGTCAAAGTGCATCAGGGCAAATGGATCATTTGCAAATGATCAGGCCTAATTTACCAGTGTAGACACAGTAGTGCCAACCCACATAGTGCTAACTCCCACCTGTCTGGCATACTGGTAACGACCCTGAAAGAAGAGACATGCACAACACCAGAAAAAAAACACCCATATAAACACTGTCACACCACAGCTGTAGAACAGCAGCCCCATATTCAGACTGTGAAAAACCACCACCACCTGAATCCAGCTAATGGGCACAACACCCATTGGCCCTGCAGCAGAGACCTAAACAATCTCCGAGTGCCTGCACTGAGTAAGGCTCAGTGGAGAATTTAAGGCTTTCATTAAAGTTTTAAAGAAAAAAATTAGAAGATGCAATAGATAGATAGATAGATGGACTGCATATTTTGTATATATTACAATAGAAATGTCATATGTAATAATACCAAAACCCCAAAGATTACTTTTGGTATCCATAGCATATAATTATTATTGAGCCATAACTCACTAAATGCAAAAAGGAATTACCCCAAGGAAAGAATGGCTTCAATACATAGAGCATTGTCAATTTTATTCATGCTAATTTTAGAATATATAATAAATATACAATAAACCATTGGGCTTCAGTGATATTGGGCATGAAACATTGACAGCTTCATATATGTGTGTGCTGTACTGGAACTTTATCACCACTGCACCTTAAGATGAAATGAATGAAATCTCTTTCTTGTGGCCCGAGGCCCTTAAAAACAATATGGACCTCAGAGGTGACAACCCATAGATAAATAATGTAAATACAAAGAGACAACCTTTTATTGAAGTTTTTATTTATTTATTTTTGTCCACGTGTGAGGGCACTTTGAATGAGTAAGACAGAGACATTAGAGAGACAATGCTGATGACATCAGACATAAATTATGTCTATAGTTAATACAAAATAAAAGGCAGGTAAGTAATAGAGAAGTGAATATTCACTCGCTTCACGATTCATTTCCTTTCCGATTATTAGGTGAATCATTTGAAAACACGATGTTATGGATCCTCAATTTTGTGTCTTTTTTCTTCAAACTAATACAAGCGATCTGATGAAGTAATATGAATTTGAACTTATTTTTACAAATCAAATAGAAGTTTGTCATAAGGGCGGCGACTGTGCAAGCAGAAATTACAATGTGTTGTAATAAAATGCGTCTCTTAAAATAAATCTTTTATACAACAACATTTTAATTGTTTGTTTGCCCATTTTTACATATTTTGGCAAAACAAAAAATAACACTATCTTAACTTTCAGAATCAGTTCCTCAGGCCTAACATAAGCCTTACTTTAAAACACTGTGAGTAAAGTCACAAGATTATACCAAAACCCACTGCTGGTACAACAGCTGCCAGTGTTTATCTAAACTGAAACTGCTGATAGTTAAAGAGTTTTCTTTTAATGCTTCCCCACAGTTTTTTTAACTGATCTGTATAACAGATGTAAATATTACATACTGCGATGAAGGTCTGTTAAATTTGTATGACGATCAGGTGAGTCTCTCTGTGTGTGTATATGAGAGCGAGTGAGTTTATAATGTGGTTAAAATGAAGGAATGTAAACATCCAACATACTCAGAACTCAGTCTTGCCCTGGCCTGCACGTTTATGCAATATCCGCCGCTGCAGAAAACAGTCTCTCTGATGGCGCGGAGGTCGGAATGAATGCACAGCAACGAAGGAATGCTAGCACTAGTGGTGGCTTTCAGGCTTCCTGTTCCCTCATCACTCTCTGTTTTGTCCCGCTCCATGTTTGCAATAGGCACTGCCTTCTCTCCCTTATGTCTGTATTAGCCTGTATTATGTTTCCGTTTCCGCCTGGGGTGGTACCTAAGTTCCCCGGGTCCTATGTTCCCCGTTTTTCCCCAAAAAAGGTCCTATGTTCCCCACTTTGTGGAAGCCTGGGTGTGGAGCTCCAGGGTAAAGGGTTATGGTTAGGGTAATGGTAGAGTAAGGGTAAGGGTAAGGGGTAGGGTCCTATATTCCCCGGTCACATACAAAGCTAGTAATTACGACTCAATGCTTGTTTTACGTAAGCCTCGTCTACACGCATCAAGCAATGCATGGTGAATTAAACAGTCGGTGGGAATTAACACTGAGTTTGTAAATCCATTTACAATTTTGTGTGGAGAAATAACCAAAAAAAATATATATTTTTTGTCTACAGTATGTTTGAGCCACCTGTTAGTTGTCGTCCCATTAATTATGAATTCATATGATCACTTGATAATTTGTCAGTGGGCCACAGAAGGCCCTATTATGCTGGTGTAACAATACATTTTAAATGTATGAGCTTGGACAGATTGTAGATTTACACAAGCACATAATTAAAGTGCCTTCTGCACGGAGGGCAGCCTTTACATTTAACAATTTTGCATTTACTACAACATCCAAACATTGAGTTGGTACTTCGTCTCCATGATTAACTTTACAGGGTTCTGAAACTAACTTCGCCCGATGCCTGATTTTCGAAAAGTCTCCCCATATGGTTCCGCGCTCTTACCACCATCTTACCAAGATAGCCTTCTCCACCTCTTCAGAAAGTTCAGTTGTGGCCTTGTGTTGCTCCTTACCAAACACCTCTAGATTCTGGAGTACGTACAGTGCGGAGCTTCCAACAAAATCCTCCAGTTCCCATCTTCCATTGGGCAGTGTTGTCTTCTACTCACTGTACATTCTCTGCACTCCGTCTCCAAGTCAGAATATTTCTCATGCATCCTTTCATGGGCTGCTTCAACTCCTCCCATGGTGCCTTCAGCTTAACCAGCAGCACTGATTTTATCTTTACTGATCAGAGTACAATTTCTGGTCGACTTGTGCTGCTGCAGATCTCTTGTGGGAAATTAAGCTTCCTGCTAAGGTCGACCTCCAACTTCCGTTCCATCTCAGACAAGAGGTAGTGAAGGTGTGAGGCGGCGACTGTGGGCTCCCCTTGCCTCTGGAACTGGATCACTGCAGGGATCTTGGATGATTCGCCCTGCTTGCCTCTTGCATACGTCAGTTTTAGGGGTCACCTTCAATAATTCAAGAAAGCTTCAAATGAAAATTGCTCTGTTCACAATTGAGTGTATGGAGTGTATTCAACATTATGAGGGGATAACCTCTGTTACTACCTTCCACTAAATTATATGATTTGTTGCTAAACACTCTGCAGACACCGACTTCAGTACATCTTTGGCTGACACCTAACCTGAAATAGTCTAGCTGGATTATTAAAAAACAGGAGGTGACTGTGCATAGTCAATTGGAAAAAAAATTAATAATAATAATCACAAGAAACATCATAGAATGTCAAATGAAGCATCCATCTTGATTTATTGATTTTCAAGTCAATTCTTCCCAAGTAATTATAGAGAGCACTAATCCTATGCAGATTTGTTAAAGTAAGGTTCAGACTTAAGGCCACATTATACTTCTCCGACTGCGTAATGCGTTATCCGACTGCGTCACCACGGAGACCACTCGAGCCTTCATACTTCTGCGTCGTGGTGACAGAGATACGCACTGCAATTTCCCGCCCGATCAGCAGGGGTTGCTACGCAAGGCTGTTGTGCTTTTGGCTACAGTGGGCAATGGCGTCCGAGAGAGAAAGACTGTTGTTGTTGAAACAGTTGTTGTTGAAACAGTGGCCGTTTCTCACTTTTCTGTGTCCTGGAACGCAGTTTTAAGATCATTCGAGGCGAGAAATTGGTCATTTAGAGTCTAAACATGTGGTTTGTGTGTTAAGATATGAAGTATTTATAGTTTGGCAACGACGTTGTTGGCGGTGATCAGCTCCACCTCTGTGGACCCTCGGTGCGCACTATGAGCCGGGAAACAGAGCAGCTTCGCTCGGCCTGTCCTGAGGACCAATCGGAGCTCTTGCCGTTTCCGTTGTCCCTTGACGGAGTGACGGACACTTAAAAAATATTTCGTGCAGAGGCTCTACAACTTGACACAGGAGTATAAATTGGGCTTTAGCTGGGGATGAATCCAGTTAAACAGACATTTCTTTTTTTTTCTTTCCAGCCTTGGGTACTTGTGATTCTGGGTCACATGTTGCCATTCCAGTGTTTGTGGTCCTGTAAACACACAGAATACTGCTGACAATTCACATTTAAATATTTATTTATTGTCAGTGTGACTGGTTTTTACAGCTCACTAGCATGCATGCTAGCTAAATAATTAATAGAGTTAACTTTGCAGACTGCAAATGCTCTCACAGACTAATGACATCAGCCTTGGTCATAGTGTTATGTGGCAGAGGCTTTTAAAAAAAGAAAGATAAAGATGTGGAGGCTCCAGTTTGAACATCTGAAGGTTAATTGTGCCATGTCTCATAGCGCTGCATGTTCATTTCAGTTGCATTTTTGCCCAGGTCTTGTGTTCCCAATAATGCCAATCAGAAGCAGATAAAAATGTGAGTACAATGGATATTCAATGGAATATTGATCAAACACATTCACTGGTCAAATATCCATCCATATGTTCCACTTAATTAATGCAGCACTGTTAGCATGATAGCTCATACTGCACTTGTGGGTCTTATAATATCAGAGTACAGCGACAGATACACATTTATTCCAAAAAATGCAATGGCTTTTACTGTCGTTGACCTAAAAGTAGCTTTTTGCAGCAACATCTGGTAACCTGCCAGTGCATCTCATTTTTATCTGAGTCGAACAGGATTCCAGGACACACACACACACACACACACACGAAAAACAAAACACTGGAAAGTCGTTCAGGAGTAAAAGGACAACATGATTTAATGTCTTGACAAAGGGTGCCTTTCTTTTCCCGGAGGAAAAGGGAAGTTTCAGCTTCAGGCACTCGCTGACAGTGAGGGATTTTGTTTAGAAACCACCCAGAAACAGAAATACAGTTAAAAAGAGGAGCTGTGGGCTAAATCTCAAAAAACTAAGGACATCGAGTTCTAAGCCTGTACTAGCTTTTGTCAAATCCTCAACGGGTCTTCATATATACTGGGTAGGTTAATACAATGTTTACCTTACTGCCCATGAACCTGATCAGGCATTTATAGGTATTAGAAAAAGATGGGTGTAATTATCAATCCATTCTGTAGTAAGATTTGTTTGTATATCTGTGGCAGTTTGATTGTATGTTGTTTCTTCATCTTGTTTTATTTTGTGTATTTTAGAGAAGTGTATTTTTCCATTTATTTGATAATTGTGTCGCTATTTATTCAATTTGTCAAAGGTTTGCTTATTTTTCCGGTATTTTAAAGTTTTCTAAATTTCTAAAATACACATTGTACAACCAAAAGATGTTCTTGACCTACATACATAGGGGAAACATTCATTAGTACATGCAACCATGTACACCATTCCATGTTATGATGCTTTTATTCTAAGGTCCTAGAATGAAATGTATCTACAGTATATGCACACACACGTTGTTGTAGACTGCTTCCATTGTTGTTCTCTATGACACTTAATATTGGCTCACAAAAAAAAAAAAAAAAATCCCCACGCACAAAAAAATACTAAACGGTGGAGACAAAGATAATTATACTACTGGAGTTTATTGTTGATAAAGTGTGGCAAAGCAGCACAACATTGTGGGAGTTATTGCTCTTTTCCAGAAGCTTAATTAGTCAGTGAGGTTTATAATTTGTTGGTGACAGAACGGTGACCTCGGTGAGAAATGTTATACACTGTACGTTTTTGCAGATACAATCTAGTATAGTTCTGTTCTGTACGTATTTATTCCCTCAGAATCAATAAAATATTGCTCTCTCATTTGTGCTATTGAGCCTCCAGAGAGTTTTCTCGCGTGTTTCACGTCCACTTACTGCCACGATCCCTGATGCTTCCAGTGAAACATCAGAAACGCTTTGAGTTGCACTTGGTTTTGGAGACGCGAGGGAAGTGCTGCCTTCATTAGAGAGGCATGTTTGACAGCCAGCAACTGATTTAAAATGGCTCATGCCAAGTCAGTGTTTCAATGAATACTATACATAAACAACATAACTCACATTTATTCAATACATTTCACAATTTCATTATATATCAAATTCTGAGGTCCAGAAAGGTCCAGTGTGTTTAAGTGAGACTGCGGACTGCAACAAATTACTTTTCCACTTACTCCTGGGCAGCAGTAGCTCAGTGGTAGAGCAAATTAGGTTATGGGTTCGGTTACTGACTCGGCTAATCTACATGCCGATGTGTTCTTTGTAAGGCCTTAAAAGGTTTAGCCCTTAGAACAGGCCTATTGAACTAGCGGCCTGTGGGCTCAATATGGCCCTTTTTAATGTTCCTACGGCCCACAAACTCTGTGGGTGCTGTGATTGGCTTCAGCATGAGTCACTCAAGCTGCTCTTCATGGGCGGGACAGGTCAGAGACACTCTGGAGTTACTGGAGCTGAACTTCACACATTGTATCGATGTGTCGTACGCCAAGCTAAAGTGACGCAAAGTTGACTTGAGTCATCAGTTCGAGAGCAACTGGACGGATAACTATTTATTTACTTTACCAGCAAGTACAGGCACCAAACCAGTGTGAACCAGTCAAATCATGGCTTGTTTTCTGTCAGTTTTTTTCTGTCAGAGCTGGGAAGGAAACATCCAGTCAAGATCATAGGTTTGGTTAAAAGACTGGTGACGACGCGTTCGGTTTGGCCCTACAAAGTCTGTGTATACTAGTGTTAGACTGATTATCAGTGTTCGACATAATAATAATCCAGTTTAGGAGGTCAGGCCTATGGACTATGTTTTTTGCAGATGATATTGTAGTCTGAAGTGAGAGTAAGGGACAGGTGGAAGAGAGCCTGGAGAGGTGGATGCAGTGGAGAGAAGAGGAATGAACGTTCGTAGGAGCAAGACAGAATACCTGTGTGTGTGAATGACAGTGATGTGAGTGCAGAAAATCCGCCTGTGGCAACCGCTAAACGGAGAAGCCGAAAAGAGGAAAATCAAATTTGGCTGATGCTGGTGGCAATGAAGAAATGAACAAAAACGACACATAGACACATCTATGGATATTTAAGATTTTTATTTGCCAGTCTCTCTTGATTTTTAGCACATTCTGTGTCTTCCAGATAACTATAGCTGTATTACTGACATGTAGTTGGACTGAGGCATAACTGAACTAAATGGCTGATCACCAGGGGCACAATAGTGTGTGGGAAGAAAAATAATTCAACATATTAAAGAAATTTAGATGTCTTCAGATACATTCATATATCTAAATAGTGTTACATTTGCATATAATGTTTAAGTCATTAAACTGGTTTACTAGTTTGCAGCAAATGCACATTTTTCAATTCAACCCTCTGACAACACTGGTTTGGAGTAAATAACACAGCTATAATATAATTATTGCATTTTATAGTATTACATTTGTATCAATAATAATTGAGCTCAGGCGACTCCTAGGTAGTAGGAGGGGGGCCAGAATCAAATTAAGTTTCGGGCCCCATAGAGGCTTGGACCGGCCCTGCATGCAAATGTGCTCAATTATCACTATAAGGGCCTTTGTAGCATTATATACATAAACCCTTCTCACATCCAGAGGAAATTCTCTTCTACTGCCTGAAAAGTTTCAGCTGCAATCAAATCCAACAGCAGGGGAACTTTAGAATGATGGATAGGCGGTGTAGATTTTTATTCCATACGCTGACTTTTTTTTTTTCTTCTTCTTCCAGAAACAATATAGCTTCTTCAAAGCAATATAAATGATTTGTAATATACAATAACGAGAGCAGTGTGGATCACCTGAGGCCAAATTATTTGGATTAAGTATCATCTTAAATAGGTCAGCCTCTGCCTTGTAGGTCAGATGTTATCACCTTTTCATAAAAATAGGACACAATGAATGCATGAATTTTTATTTTATTTTAACTTCTGCTCATCAAGCTTTTCGTTAATTATCTGCCTTTATCAATACCTTCCATCTTGGTTACCCTGCGTTGGCTTATTTGAATTTCATACGCAAAACATTAATATTCTCCCTCATAAGATCATCAGCACATTATGTAAAAGGCTCCAGGGATCACAGTGCAGTGAAGGTGGCTTCCCTTGGAATGGCAGGAAATCTCGGCTGGTGCTAATTTTCTTTCCCCAGAGGTGAAGAGGCCAGCAATCCTTTACCTTCATTATACAGCAGATACATTGATGGACTCTTTGTCTTAGAGGCAAGTCGTTTAACCCCCTCTTACCCCAGTCATACACTCTGTCACTGCGCGACTGCACGGCAAAAGCCGGAGGAGAGCGAGAGCAATGAATGTCACGTGAAAGGCAATGGACAGAAAGAAATTAAGATGGCAGTTGAAGACAAATTCTCTACAATAGAGCTCATGATTAGAAGGCACATGGCCACTGGGGACTTAATCACATGGAAAATACATGAGAAGATGATGAAGATAAAACGGTATGGAGCACAAGTGGAAAAAAACACAGGAGACAATTGCACAGACAAAGGTTCTGGTTTATAACAACGCAAATATGTGGAAACGACATACTAATAATGCAAAGACATGCAAATCACGCCTGTGGTCATAACATAATTGTTAACATAATCTTTCAGAGTAGGCCCCTTTCCTCTCAGTCTCCTGATTATATTCCTTTCAGTCACTTCTTCCTTATTACCATCGCCTCGCCTCATCTGGACACTTCCTCAGTGATGTTTCCCTGGCTTCTTTCAACATCATACACCCTCGTCTAGGTGACCCAGCTGGGGTTTGATCAAGCCCCAGCTCATGTCGAGATACTACTTCTATGGCTTGGTCCATGTAACCTCTGCTGCCTCGGTGACCAGCGTGATGGCTTTGCGCTCGCCTGAGCCTGTGGTGCCCAGCTTGATGTAGGCTCTGCAGAGGGACTGACCAATGCATCCTCTGCACCCCCACCGTTGTGGGTTCACATGCTTGCCACCCCCGTTGCAAACAGGTGACTCCCCAGGCAAAACATTGTCTACCACTTTACCCTCCACATGACGGTTGCTGGGGGAGCTGGAGCCAATCCCAGCTGACAAAAAAATGGTTGATATTTACAACAGATTGGAAATAATATTTTTTTAAAGCGGAACTAGACCGGAAGTTCCTATTATCGCTGTTTTTTTGGTGTGTATCTGCGTCATTACCTTGTTTATGAAGCCCTGACGGTTCGAAACAAAAAGTTCAGCCATTGCTGAGAACGTTGTGTTTTATTGTAATCTCGGGGCTCAACGAGATCTCTGAAAATCCCGTAATAGTTACGTAAGCAGCGGTTCTCCTGAACAACCGATCGTCCTGCTCCAGGCCGGGCACATCCGGTTACGTATATTGAACCGCAGAAGAAGAATAACGTCCGTTGTGGAGGTGTTTCACGAGCAACAGTGTCTTCTGACTCTGGGTCTGACTCCGGGTCAAAGTCATAAAAAGGACTGCGGCGGGGAGTCGTGAAGAAGCTATCTTTAAACACTGTTAAAACAATGTTTTGATAATGAGGAGCAGTGCATCCGCCGCTCCAGAGGGGGGAGCTGCGCTTCTGAGAACGGATGTGCTGGATAGTACTGGCCAATCACAAGACTCTGTCTTCTGGGGGTGAAAGTTCACTCTAAAAATCTCGCAGCAGAAAAAGACTGTCAGAAAAGAGGATTTCTATCGGCTAGTTTACAGCAACTAGGAGGTTTTTGACAATAAAAACAAGTTAATATATGTAAGTAGACCTCCATAACTAACATTTATGTGCAACAGGACCACTCTATGTCACCTTTAATGTATTATTTTAGGAAAGATTACAATTACAAAGAGATGAGGCATTTTTAGCTCTTGTTTCAATTTATTGCATCCCAGATAAGCAGGAGTTTGTGTGGGATGGAAACAAATTGAAATAAAAGCTGAAACACCTCAAAATATGTAGCAGACTGTTACCTTGCCTCAGGCAACTGCTTAATTTTCCTAGTCCTGTTTCAACACCCTGGATATACCCAGGTGCAGGTTAATGCAATTTGTTGCATTACTACAATTTGTTGTGATTCCTTCCTGTTGGTCGAGGAACTTGATTAAGTATATCGTTGAACACTAAACGCTGTCCATTTATGTAGCTTTGGATATGTGCTTGTCTTCTAATTTGCATGAAATCTGGGGGGAGATTATAAACATTTCAAAATTATGCAGAACAAAGAAGGGAATGTGTTTCTTTGTAGTGTATATGATGCATTTTAAAACCTTGTTTTTTTTTACTCTACCTTTTTATTTTTCTAGGACCAGGGGCTCTTTTGTCAGTATCAGTATCGTAAAAGGGCAGTATCAGCAACAAGCAATTATCAGTGCACTCAGTCAGTGAGTAGATGTGAGGGAGTGGACACATTCATCATTGTTATCATGGTTGGTACTATAGTATCAGTCCACTACAGTATGTGGGCTGCATTAATGTGAGTGGGACTGTGTAAAAAAAAAAAAAAAAAAAAACTGTATGAAATGACCAGGTCCAAGAGAGTAGAGGTGCGTCTTTGTAGGTGAGCATTAGCTTAGGTTCGCGTCTTTATCTGCAAACTCTGTGTCAGAGGAGAAACGGAGACAAGAAGAGGAGAGGGCACGGGGTTATATCAAGTAAGAATGTGTTGCATTATTTACCGCGATGATAGTGATGTAAGAGGAAAACACAACATGCCCGCAAAATGTGAACCTCGGCCCACTCAGCTCACATCCTCAAAGATGAGACGGCGGGAATGGGATCAGCAGATACAAGAGAGAGTTAAGCAGAAGCCCGAGGCGCTGCTTTAAAAAGAGAAACCGATATGTTGTCAGAAGTGATTCCAAAAACCTAATGTTATCACTGTCGTTATTTTATCATCAATCTTTTTCTGAGGATTTTTACATAAAATTCTAATTCTAAATTCTGGGTTTTCAGGAATGTGGTCACTCGTCAAACTCGTGTGAGTAAATTGCGTAATCCACTCGCAAACTATACGGAATAATGAATCATTCATCTGTTCTAAAATGTGGCAAAAACAAATAGAAAAATTAATTATTTACAGTCAGATGGTGTGAGCCTCATCAATTACTCACAGCACAGCCATGATAACCTCTGTAAGCCTCATTTTCAAGAGTTTTTTCTCTGAGTGACTGTTCTGTTGGGCATGAGCACATCATGTTTGGACGCTCTTCATAAGCAGCAGTCTGTGGCATCTCTGGAGTTTTGGTCTGCATATTTTATAACCTCTATTATGAAATAAAAATGAACAGATTCAATGACTTAATAATAATAATAATAATAATAATAATAATAATAAAAAAAAAACTGCCATGTGGGTTATTCTGATTAACTTATTAACAAGAAACAAAAGAGGGTTAAATCATCTAAAGGTTGAGGGCAGAGTTCTGTACAGGGACATTTTTTTTTTTGGACGCCCTCACCTACTAAGTTCTGGATCTATAACCCGTCCCGTCACGTCAAAACTGAGCATATGTTATGTTAATAATAAATACTTGTCAATAGAATATACAGGTTCTCGGTGGTATTTCCTGCTCGGCCTTCTGCCTGTCGCTCCTCCTCCTGTGCCCTTTGAGTCAGATGCAGGGTCTTCAGCTGGTGCTATGGCTACATAGGGACATCTTCCTGCCACCCCTCTGCATCTGACCCTATTGCGGCCATAATCAGTAGCCCGCTGTCTCCACCTCCCTGACAGGCCTCTGCAGACATGCGGCTGTTGTTCCTGTCACCCAGAGGAGCTGGATGACGGACCTTCCCACGAAATCACCTGCACCTAATCTCCACTGGGTGGATGGATGTTGCCCGACAACCTGCCTCCGTGCAGCTCATGGATGTATAATATGAACTGGATAGATCACCACCCCCTCTGCCTTGGAAACAATATTTACATGGTGGCCACTGTGGGTGCTTCATAGGAATGAACGGAAACAAGGGGCGGAGCTCTATCCAGTTCATATAATGCATCCATGGTGCAGCTGTGGACCACATCACAATGTCTGGTCACGGAGTTGCCTGCCGAGGTCGAAAGTGCATCTCTCAGCAGTGAGCCCGCCAATGGCTTCTGCTGCTCCGTCCCAGTCGGACGAAGGAAACTCTTGGTGTTTGGTCTTGGAGCACAACAGGTGCCACTCCATCTTGACAGGATGTGTTGGAGGCCTGCGTTGTTTTTGCTGCAAAGTGGGCACTCGTCTTCACTTCTAAACCATAGGTTGTGTGGGCAAGGAAGGGTGTCATAATCTGCCCCATAATCTAAACCGTGCCTGTGGGGATTGCTAGATGTTCCTTCAGTTAAAGACCCTGTGGATGGTGTCCTCCCACAGAGTCCACGCCCCCTGTTTGCCCTGGGACACAGCCTTAATGAGGTAGGGCTCGTGCTCCACTCGAATGACTTCCTCTATTATCAAGGCCTTCCTCTCCTTCCTCAAGGCTTTAGACCAGAACCTGACTGGTTGTTAGCAAAACAAATCCGGAATCAGTGCCCAGATCACCATGAAAATCGCTAGTTATTTCTTCTAGTGGGATATAGAGCTCTGGTAGCTGACGTCACATAACCATGGTAATGCCATTTTTGGCAGGCAACGACTCTGTTCACATACATTCTCCTTGATCTAACGATGATGGTACTGAGAGGGAGAAGAGAACTTGGCTTTTAAATATGCTGCTCATTCAACATGGAATAACTTACAGACTGATCTGAAATTGTCAGAACTGAACTCTGTGGGGGAGTTTAAGTCGATTTAGAGGGATCGAGAGGCAAACTCCCTTGGTGGATTTGACTGCCTTTTAAATTATTTGCAAGATCATTTTAGTAACTGCACCTTTGGATGCTGTGTTTAATCCATTTGTTGTGTATGGTCGTTGTAAATGTCTCTGTGTTGTTGTGTCGCCCTCTTGGCCCAGATCACTCTTGGGAAAGAGAATTTTAATCTCAATGAGGCTTTCAACTGGTTAAATACAGGTTATATATAGACATAGACATATATATCCTGAAGCATATATGCTCCTCACCATCGGTTGTGAATAAACACACACTCACATTCATTTAATAACATACTGAACAAATGGTAAGTATTTATGTGGCACATCTGTGTCCAGGAGATCACTCATCTTTCATACCCATTCACGTCAAGGGCAACGTGGGGTTAAGTGTGTTGCCCAAGGGCACATCAGCATGTAGACTAGCAGAGCCAGGAATCGAACCCACAACCTTCTAGTTGACGGACTACCGCCTCCCCCAACAGTACAGAAATGTATTTTCATTCTGGTGTAATTGGTTTTCACAATCAAATTACTCCTTGCAGCTGATTCGTCTTCTTTTGATCTACACCAACACTTGTTTATGTACTCATATGAACTCTAGGAATGCATTTTATCCAAATGGGGCAGACATAGAGAACTCTAAAAACAGTGAAGCAGCTTCCCAATTGTTCTTCATCAACTACAACTGAGCTATCAGCTGTTAATCTTTCACAGATTTGTTTTTTCTTGTGAGCACCACTTTGGGCTGGTACACAACATCGTGTTAGGAGAATTTTGCAAATGTTTTGGTTTGTATCTGCTTTTTATCCACACCAAACTGACACCCTAAAAAGAGCCATGATTGGCTATTACAACATATCATAATAAGTGAGATAGTCTGCACATTATGTCCCAGTGGTCACCAACATGCAGGCAGCCAATAAAGGTGCCCACTGCGCACAAACAACCCTAACCCCTCAAAAACAATTGAAAAAAAAAACTGAAAGAAAACTTGATATTTATCACAATAAAATGAGCATCAATATCAGTACATTATTATGACCCAACAGCTAGTATTTTGACAACCTTGGGATGAGAGATAAGCGGTACTACAGCTTTAATCATAAAACATTGATCATTCCAAGCAAACAGGAAGCAACTGGGGCATATTAGTCAGTCGGATTCGAGGATGAGAAACTGTAAATGTTTAAAATCCAAATCAGTGCATTAAAATGCAAAGTAGAAGCCAGACAAGACTTGGGTGAATTCCAATTCCTTGCTTAACCCTCAATCTCAAAAATGCGCGCTCCCTCTAGTGCAAGTGCTGTCCCGATTCTCAGAAAAATTAAGTTGAGGGGCAAGTTTAAGGGCTGTATCGCCCTCAATATTGAGATTTTCCGAGACCACCCTTAGGAGCAAGGGCTACCCAGAATGAATTGCGTGTTTTCACATACCAAAGATGGCGCCGAAAGCAGCGAAACGAACACGCTACAAATGAAGTTAATAGAGATATAAAAATTATGAAAACCATTGTATTATCTTAGTTTAGGCCCATATTATGGATTACTGACGTCATTGTTGCGTAACTTATTTTTATTTTTTACGATCTTTTGTCAATAGCCGGCCGGTGCTGACAAGCGATCGTTTGCTATAGTTTACTTTTCAATAAGTCGTGGTGTGTGGTAACTGTCAGCTGAATATGTCCATGGTTGTGGTATTTGTATAAGTATCATCTTATAACTAACTGACAACCTAATAACTTGACTGACAAACGGATCGTAATAAATACTCGTGACGTAAATGTGTTCTTCTTCTTCTTTTTTGGAGTTGACAGACTGGACGCAGCTTTCGCGTTATTCTGCCCCCTACAGTCTGAAGACGTATCTGCATTTAAGGGGTGTCCCATTTCTAAGTGACAAAATAACCATCAACACTTGGTTTTGAGGGCCAGTTAAGATTAAGGGTTGAGCTTGAGGGTTAAGATAGGAATTGGAATCGGCCCTTTATTTATACAAATACATGCAGAACATGATCATACACATATCAGGGCTGTTCAAAATACACTTTGTCAAAACTATCAGCCATGGAATGTCCAAATCCATCAGGATATTGGAGTCTGAAGCTTAAATTAAAAACAGTTACCTGATAAAAAAAAAAAAAACTAAAGAATATATAGTAGAAAGCCCGATTTTCTCATCCATTAAAGACAAAATAGGTAAAAGTTGTTTAACAATAATAGTCAAAGTAAATATGTACATGTTAAACATTAAACAGAAAAAAAACAGCCCTAATGGCAAAGCTTACCATGGCCTATGATACTATTTCAACATTTATTGTGTCATTAAAATGTATTTGCTCAGGGGAAGGTCACTCCCTTTTTAAAATTCTTCAGGAGAGGTCATGAAAAAGCCTTAGTCAAGGTACAGTCATTAAAATTTAATCAGGTCTCAGTTCCTGCAGGTATTGCAAACATTTTATTAACAACCCCACTCCATCAGACGGCTTTACATCACAAATGGTAATGGCTTGAGAAAATGTGAGCTTTAAGGCATACGCAGTGTATCTGTTAGTGGAGGTTGCTCATATAATGAAGATGACATCACAGGGAAAAATAGACCGTCGCTTGTTTATGCAAACGTTAAAAAAAATGGCAAGTTTCCTTTTGCAGTAATGACTCTGACTAGCAAAGATGGACATGGCGTGACATTTTAATGCTGCTCCTGAATGGTTGGTGCACACAGTGTGTGGCTCTGACACAGAGGTTTATGTCTGCTCTTAAGTAACCAAGCAGTGTTATTTGCTAAGGTTGTCATTTGGCCTGGCATTGCACAATCGATTTAGCCATGCTTTTTTTTCCCACAGAAAGTAGGCGTCAACTACAGGCTTGAAAATGATGGTGATTAAAGTGGTGAGAATGAAGTAACAAGGTAAAATTGCAGGTTTTTAAGTGAAAACAACGCACCAACAGATTCTGCAAGTCGGTGCGGCTGAAGTAAATAGCAATTCTCCGTGGTTTGAGTCAACTCTCACATAACAGATATGTGGTTCACTGTTATTAGAACGTATTGATCGGCTCAGCTTGACCAATGCCTTCAACAATAAGATGACAGCTCTGAAAATGAACCGGCGAGTTACGTCTGCAACTGTGTCTTAGATGTGTACAACAACAACAACCAATACACACTGCTAGTACCGCAACAATAAATCGATTCACACACTCGAGAGCAAGTGTCTTGACCAAGGACACATCACAGCACGGCGACTAGCGGGGCGGTGAATGAAACCCACGACCTCAACACTTGAAACAGCTAGTTATGGCTGTTGTGCATGCATGTTGAGTCTACAATCTTAGAAGTAAAAGTGCTAAGTAGAAGTCTTTTAGATCCTTTGTCAAAAGGTTCTACCTGGATCCCTTTTGGAGGGTTCCCCCAAGAACCCTTTAAAAACCCTATATTCGGAAAAAGGGGTTTTAAAGGGTTCTCTGGATCAAAATGGTTCTTACTGGAACCCTTGGAAAACCATTTCTTTGGGAAAGCAAATGGTTCCAAGTAGAACCTCAGCCCTTGTAGAAGGACTCTTCTGGAACCCTTATTTCTAAGAGTGTAGTACACACCAAAGAAGGGGACTCGAGTCTGAAACTCGGACACTAATGTCGCACAAACAGTGACTTGCTTCGCAACTCGACCTCAAAGGACTTGAGGACAGTATTTCATCGTACCAGTAGGTGTCAGTAGAGGGTTGGTCTCTCTGGGGTTTGGCGCTATATTTTGCATCAACAAGAAGTCAGCTCAGATATAGCGAGAGACAGTCTTACAAGCAGCAGCAAGGAATAATCAGTTCTCAGCTAATATCGTCAATCTTATCAAGCCTCCGAGGCTAACGCTCACTGTCCTCCAGATCTAATTTAGCTAATTGGACTGACAGTCAGTGAGGAACACAGACAAGCATCATGTAGCTTACACCAAAATGTTGCAAAATACAGTTATGCAATGAAAAATAAAGTGAGTTTCTTCACATTGTATTTTCACATCTTTTTAATGTGAACCTAAAACTGACAAACGATAGTTCACAGTACATGCTTTGAATTCCCATGGTTTAACAATGGAGTGTTTAGGACGAAGCAAGCAAAGCACTCCACCACAAAGACTGGAGACTCGACTTGGACTTGTGAACATCTCTGGTGCACACTGACCTGAAAAAAGCAAAAAAGGTTGCATTCACACATGCCACATGACTTGTGACCTCAGACATTTGGAGTTCTGACTACAGATGGAATGCAGCATTACATAGTGTTTCCTGATCTCTTGTGAGACAGAATGTTGAATATTTAGTAAAAAAAAACAATCCCATTCCTGATTTCAGCTTCTTATGTCCATTTTCTGGTGTCTTTCCTTATATGACACTCAATTAAGTATTGTTGGTTTGGAGACAAACAAGACATTTGAGGAATTTGTCAGTTTAGTAATTGAAACAAACAGGAATCAATGGTGAAAATAACCTATGAACACAATCCTTCTCACATCCACATTTGTTGAGGGAGTTGCTGTAGTAGACAAGTAGTAGACAGGCAATATTATATAAATAATATATATGGCAAATCATCCATAACAACATTTGCACATGAAAGATACTGTCTATATTTACAGTACCTGTGCAACTATACTGTATATTCCCAGATTAAATATTATTTAATCACACAAATGTAGCATTAGATCTTTTCCATGTTGGAGAATTAATAAGACTTGTAATTCTCCAACATAGAAAAGCTCCTATGCTGTTGCTGATCAGAGTAAATAAGAACCGTCGTCTTGACCGGCACAAGTGCGGCTCAAGTGCGGCTCAAGCTCACTTTTCTATGTCTTTGCTCGAGTCTAATTGGGTTAATTAATCTTCCTGCAGATCCAGGGTATAATAAGATTAAACATTATCAATGCGAGTGGACTTTTCCATCAGCCCATCAGATTTACACTCCAGTCCCACAGATCTGTTTATTTTCAATTAGGTCTGGAAATGAGGGACGTTCTGGCACCATGTGGGGGGGAGGATCAGCACCGCTTTGAGAGTCTGCCACGGCCGGCTGCTCATGTTCACACTTTCTCAGTCGTCTGTGGCAACTCCTACTTCCTCAGCCTTTCGAACACATGCACACATGGAACATTAAAATAGGCCTACCGTGTGACACTTTTTGTAAAATGTTAAACTTTTGAAGATAAACAGTTTGAATATGTTCAGCATATACTCTATGTAGATGTCGTTTTGCCAGAGTGTCATCATGAATACATTTATACCATGAATATAGTTCAACTCACAGTTGCACTAAAAGAACATTGGCACACTATTAAATCTACAAACCATTGCCTGATGTTGAAAAATCCTGTCAAGATTGGCTCAGATGACTTGACAAAAACAACCCATAACAAGAGAGATGCCGGCAATTTAACATTTATCTTTCTGCAAAAATAATAATATGGACCTATATAGTATAACCTATATCTGTAATTGGGTGAATCAGTTATATATACAGTATATGCCCTTTAATATGACACATTTCCAGATCATAACCCTGTAAAAACAATGACCACAAACAGCTTCAACTGTTGATCTGCACAGGATGGCACAGAATAGGTTTTTTTCACTGCTCGACGGTGATTGGACAAATGTGGCAAAAACATCACTTTCAGTGAAGCTCAGCTTCTCCGAGTCAATGGAGCAGTGGGCGGGCAGCGACGCTGGGCTTCTACATGGTGATTGGAGGAACTGTCTGAAAGGCGGAACCAGTTTTTGATTGACAGCATTTCAGAAACCCTTTACTGCCACAGTCCTGTGTGGACTTTGCGAGGGAAGTGGAATAGGTCAGTGTGTGTTATTTGCTCGGTGATATAGCCCCTTTTCTTTTGTACATTTACACTGTAAATACTCTTATAGCATTTCAGTTTGACATAATTATTGTGATTCCTTGTTCTAATTGTTTGCAGGATAATGCGCTTCCCCTGTTTCAAAGACCAGCAACCACTACTGACATAGGGATATGTTTTAGTTCAACGACAGCAACAACAAAAAAAAGTGTGTTGCAGCCGTAACCTAAACTTGGTCAAGTGTAATCTTAACACCGTTCACATCAAATGTTATTAGAGGAATCAAATCCATTTGAACAGCATGCATGTATTGTGATGTTGAATTTTGAGTTTAACCAAGAAAGAGGAAGCTCCTGGGAACACTGTCCAATCTGAGCCAAACTTCATGATTGATAAGAGTCCTGGCCTAACCAAAAATTCATAGCTTTCTTTCTTTCTTTCTTTCTTTCTATCTGTCTGTCTGTTTGTCATTCTTTTGTTCCTTCTCTCTTTCTTTCTTTTATTAATTTATATATTTATTTATTTCAGCATCCACTATGGACAACAGAACATTATTGTTGGCTTTAACTTCTGTATACATTGATCAATGTGCCTCAAACTTGACATGCTTGATTAAATTCCTGAGGACACATTGTATGTCAATATTGACTGACAGTAATAGCACCACCTACTGACAAGAAGAAATTACTTTTTTTAACACCTTGAAGTGCTCCTCCTACAAGAAGTGACCAGATCAAACTAAAATGCAGTGAGAAAATCCTTCAGACATCGATGATGTTATATTGTTACTGTTTATTAAATGATGTTGCCATGGCAGCAGTGTGAATTTTGATGTACTTGTTAGGCAAGTATATATATATATATATATATATATATAATTTTCAGGCCACACTGTAAAATAGAGAGTAGCACACTGAAAGCTACCCGTAAATCTTGTTGCACAAGGTGAACATTTGAAACGTTTTCTGACTATTTGGGGCAGCCCATGTACAAGTGGAAGGGAAGTGGATGTGGGAGCTTGTGACCAGATTCAAAACCCAGGAAAGGTCAAGGGCAGGGGTGTTCCTGAGCAAGGTACCCAACCCCCAATGATCCCAAGCACAGATAATCACTGCCCACTGGTTTGCGTGTGTGTTCACCACTCGTGTGTAAAAAGGATGAATTTAAATGCAGACGTCATATTCAGGTGGAAATAAAACTTTTTCAGTGTTAAAATGCAGCCTGTTTTCATTGTGGCCTTTTTTTTTTCACTTGTTTTCTGTATGCAGCATTTTTCTCATTTTGAACTCATATATGAAATCATAAATCATATGAGAGGTTCAGAATATCTGTGACAAATTAGTGTGCTGCAATTTGCAAGAGCTAATTAAAGATTGGCATCTGATAGCATGAATTATTTTTGAAACACGGTGTCTAAGCTCATGTCAGCACTTTGAACCCCTGAAAGATGTTCCATATATTGGCTGCAGAACAATGAGGTAGTTTCTGATTAATTCACTCTAACGAAGAAATGTACAAAACATATTCCAAAGCAGATATTTTGCTTTTATTAAACACAGGGGTGTAGAACAGCCCTGCCCAAATCCTTCAGATTTTAATCTGTTATTTCAGAGTAAAAAGAAAATGCTGTTACTTTGCCAACAGGTTAACTTTAAGTGTGTGGGCTGGCTTTCATATAATCCAATCAAAATAAACACATTTAGTGCAATCTCAGTTCTCATTCATCTTGGTTATTTTATTCTTTTACCACAGCAGGAGTAAAACACTAAGAGAAAACAAAAGCCTTAAAGTTAATGAAAATTGACAATGTTTTCAATTCTGTTTTGAAAATTTGGCCAAATCTGGTCCCGTAGCTTATTTTTCCTTCAAAAGTAACAAGGGCTTCTTTTAAATCTGTGGCAAATGTGAACTATGAACAAAACGCTGAAACACTTTTTTATCCATCTGACATGTCTCTGAGGCTCTTTTCTTCTTCACCTCTCTAGTAGCTCTGTCTTTTCATGTCTCATCTCTAAAAAATGGTGTGATCGGAAAAACTAAAACCGTGAACACCCTAGGATGCCAGCAAAAGGTCAGTAATCGGTGTTGTAACAGATGTTCAGCTTAATATTGCTCCTCATTTCAACTGCAGTATATCGGTCACACCCATTTACTCTCACATTTATGGCATATGAAGTGTGGAATATGCAGCCATCATGAGCAACGTGGGAGTGTCTTGCCTAGGGACACATCGGCATGTAGACTAGGGCTTAGAAGATGACCCCACTCTTGCCACATAGTCCTGTTGCGAATGGGGACAACAAAAAACAACGTGCTGTAGCGCGGTAAAAGCAGGCCCAAAAACAAATCATAAAAATCCTTATTGTCTACAACATCTGGAACATTTTCAGTGCTTCACCATATGGTCAGACAGCCCTTTAAAAGTATAACACAAAAGCTGAATTGCCACATCGTAACAATGCTTCTACACTGTTATTTGGATAATTTGTTGAGGAAAATATTGAGCCTGAAGCAAAGACAATCTGACAGCTCCTGTTTCATGAAAATATTCAAACTATAGCACGCAGTTAACATGTTATTGATTTTGCAGTTGGGACTTCGTTCACAAGGCTATAACATGTTTTTTTCTGTATCCCCGTTCACGCAATAACAATACATAAATCATGTTCTGGTTCTCCCCCTCTAAACAGGCAGCAAGCTGGGAGCTTCACACACTGACAAGACGAGAGTAAAATGTGTGAATAATAAAGCATTTTCTGACTAACTTTACTGTCATTTCCGGATATTTTCTTGAATAGGTAAATTGGAAACTTCCAAGAGATATGATTGATAAATTCATCATAACATGTAAATCTATTTGGGGGCTCAAACAATAACCAGGCAGGAAAAGCCGGTTAAGATAAACAATAGAATAGAATATACAGCACTTACATTAAAGCTCACATAGAGTGGTCCTGTTGAACATATATGTTAGTTATGGAGGTCTACTTACATACATTAACTTGCTTTTATAGTCAAAAACCTCCTATTTGCTGTAAACGAGCTGATAGAAATCCTCTTTTCTGACGCTGTTTCCCAGCCGCGATATTTTAGACTCGACTCTCACCCCGGCTTCCCAACTGTCTTGTGATTGGCCAGTACCCGGAAGTGACATATTCAGCACACCCGCTCTCAGAAGCGCAGCTCCCCCCTCTGGAACGGTGGATGCACTGCTACTCATTATCAAAACATTGTTTTAACAGTGTTTAAAAATAGCTTCTTCACGACTCCCCGCCGCAGTCCCTTTTATGACTTTGACCCAGAGTCAGACCCAGAGTCAGAAGACACTGTCGCTCGTGAAACACCTCCACAACGGACGTTATTCTTCTTCTGCGGTTCAATGTACGCAACCGGATGTGCCCGGACTAGTGCCCGGAGCAGGACGATCTGCTGTTCCGGAGAACCGGTGTTTACGTAAGCGGACCGGGTTTTTTCAGAGATCTCGCTGAGCCCGAGATTACAATAAAACACAGTGTTCTCAGCAGTGGCTGAACTGTTTGTTTAGAACCTTCAGGGCTTCTTAAACAAGGTAATGACGCAGATACACACTAAATAAAACAGCGTTAATTGGAACTTCCGGTCTAGGTCCGCTTTAAATAACAAAATACAAACTATATACAGTATGAGGTTGACATTCACAGTGTAATCCCGGCATGCAATTGAGATATTGCACCTATGTAAAATGACAGCACTATATCCTGTATTTATACTGTATATAGCTGGGTTTATTCATAAAAACATATGTGAAATGCTCTTGAAACACAGATATTTGGGTCTAGTTCTTAAAAACAATTCCATGTGGTCGGTAGGTTGGTGGTAAATGACCTATGAATGGCATTGAAACATATACATTCATTTGATTGCTTGCATATGCATCCAAAATCAAAAAGGAGGAGGAAATCATTGGCTCATCAAGCATTGACGCTTGGCCCGGATCACCTTCTATTGATTTGGTCCCCAGATGAAAGCAAGGTGAAGGACATAGCCGTCAAATGGACATGGATAAGAGGACAGATGTGCAGAGAGATATTAAGGTTGAACTAACTGTGACAAGAACACAGTAAATAGTGTAAATCACAAAGGAGGGAAAGGGGAAGGAATACTGTTACTGTCATCCCCATTTAAATGATGTCCCCCCACTACATCTTTGCTTAAATCTCAAAACAACATTTTTTCACACCCTCATCGACCTCTACAGTATGTCTACACCAACAGAGGTGTGTTTTATTGATGGTAAAAGCTCATCTCTACACTCCAAAATGTCAGGGCATCAGTGAGAATATATCACAAAGACGAAGCAGTCAACTCCAGCCTCCACACTGACAATAAATCTGAGGTTGAGAGGGCCTTGTAGGATATGTGGGGGAAAAAAAAAAACTCGTTCTCACTGATGAGAAAGGTACGTGACGCAAAAGGACACTCCATCTAAAATGGGCTTCTGTCAACACAGAGACGCGGGGGGGGGGGGGGGGGGGGGGGATGGGGGGGTGCTGTGGATATGCAAAGGACAGCGATAAGCAGTTGTCTATGCAGCAGATTCATATTCTCTGAGCCTGTAAACAAGACACTTGGAGAACATGGTTGATTCCAGTGAAGGTAAAGCAACAGGGAGGTGAGACACAAAGGAAAAAAAAACTGTGTTGCGGAAAAAAAGTGTTGTCAGCTCTTGGAGAAATAACAGCTGCTGTTGCAGACTGACATAAGAATAAGTGTGTGTGCACTGAAAATCAGCCGGAAGATGAATTTCTGTTGGTCTCGATTTCTGCAGGCACTCCCACACTCAACTGACCTTTGTATGTCTCACCAGTTTACTAACCTGTTTGTGTTGGCAATTTGTTCCAGTTCCTATTGTGGCAGATTGGTTTTTCCCCCCTTGTTTGTTTAGCTTCAGATACAATGTCTCTAAAGTTAAAGGCGCCATATGTAAGAATGTGGCCAAAAAAACGAGTCGCATCTGCCTCCCCCTCCAGACTCCAGGTTGCCAGAGCGGCGTATACTCCAGTCAGCAACGAGCGAGGAGCGACTATGGCGAGCGTTGTATCATAAATGAGTGGCTCTAAGACACACAATTCTGTTCTCTCAGTAAAGATCAAGAAGTATTATAATTAAATAAGGTAACGTAAGCTGTTGACTAGGGATGGACATAGTGATATACATGCCAAAGACTCGAATTTAGGTCTATAGGTCTTCAGTATCAAATCTCTTTGGAGCTCTGCTAGGGTCAGGTGTGGAAAAAAAGTAATTTCTAAACTGTTAAAACTTAACTGTCTAAACCCTCAGATTTCTAAAATGTTCCCTCGGTTTCAGAAATCCGTGCTCTCGGATCTGCAAACTGAACACAAACACCCACCGCCCCAGAGCGGGGAGAACACACACCGACGCCCCGCCACCCTGGAGCCCCAGAGTGGGGAAAACAACCCCACCGCCCCTAGCCACTGGTCTGCGCCAGCCGAACAGTCCACAAATCCGAGAGCACGGACCTCCAAAACCGGGGGAACGGATCAAAACAGAACTTGACAGTTCAAAATATAAGAAATGTCCATCCATGTCGAGCTGTGATGCTAACTTAGTTAGCCAAGCTTAGCTTACCTGTCTCGGAGAAGAGTAGCCAATTCTGCATCCGTTTTCATCCGAAACTCTCGCCACCGTCCAATATAGACCCTTGCTTTGCCGCAAATTTTATCTGGGCGTTTTGGACTTTCATACCGAGGTCTTTTAGGTTCCGTTTTCTCCGCCATTGTAGCTCAGATGTAACTGGCAACCCGTGGTTGCTCGGCCGATGAGACTCTACTGACTGCAATGATCGGTAGACGGCGGTAGGTGGCGCCACATGCCAAAACATGATTTGAGGTCTGCAAAAGATTTTTTTTGATGCAAATATTTTGGCTGTACTGTTGTTGTTGGTGAGTTCAGTTTGTTATATGAACATTATTCCTGAGTCTCTGTGACATATTAGGAGGATTTTTTTTTACGGCCAGTTGCTTTAGATTTATTACATAATGCACCTGAAAATCTGAATTCTTGTGTGTCTGTGTGTGCAGCTTGGTCACTGTCTATGCTGAAGCCCACAACATGCTTGTGTTCATAGTTTTTTATCTGATACAGTGACACTGTGAGGCAAGCTGCAAATTATATGGACAGACGCTCATGGCTGCAATTGACTCAGCAACTGCTTCTTTTATCTACTAGGTGACTTTTTTCCAACTTCTATCCGGAACGCAGTTAACTCCATTTTATTGCTTCAGAGTTTTGCTACTGGCTTTTGTGTACACCGGATAATGATATTCTTTATTATGTATTATTTTAATATCCAGGTATCACAAAATGTAATGCTTTTCATATCTTTGTCTAATGAATTCTACACAATGTCATTTCTATATTAAAAAAACTGTTAAGAAATAGTCTGTTTAAATCAAAAATCCACAGATATAGTATTTGCGAGCTATTATATGAACAGTGTATTTCGGCTTTCTTCTTATTTCATACCAGAAAACTATCATATCAGAATATTACAAGATAGTAACATTCTCATTTGAGCCACATCTAATTTAATTAATCAGAGCAAAGGACCTGGGAAGTGATGTCCATAAATTACAAGCCCTCAAAACTGTTCTAAAGCATTCCTTTTTCAGGAACTGATCCAATGCCTTGGAACCCCCTTGGCACACAACGATTTGTAATTTGTAATTACGAAGATTGATTAAAATGACCTCGCTGGGTTACAATTTATTATATATATATATAACAAAAAAATCTAATTATTAGATCGTTGAGGCCTACAGCTGACAGGTTGTAATTTGGCAACTGAAATCTTGAGGACAAAAAAAAATGGCGCACATTTCTCACCTGTTATGAAAACACTGTCAGACATTGAAGAGAACCATTATATTTCCTATGCATGGAACTCTCACATGTATAAAACCGACGCCTTCATCGGCAGCAAATGCGGAGGAAAATAAGAGAAAAAGGAGGAAAAGTGCGCAATCAAGGCATTAATCTATGATGAAGAAATCCGAATAAAATAAAAACGTATTTTTCGTCGTTGTCACATAGTAATATTGATGCTTAAAGGTTGCATAGGTAAGAATGTGGCCAAAAAACGGTTACTACATTCAAATTCAAAATACCAAGGTCTTTTAGGTTTTGTTTTCTGACGTAACTGGCAACCCGTGGTTCTTCGGCAGCTCAGACTCTACTGACTGCAACGACTGGTAGACGGCGGTAGGTGGCGCCACATGCCAAAACATGATTTCAAAACATAAACATGATTTGCAGTCTGCAAAAAAAAAAAATAATTCAAATATTTTGGCTCTACTGTTGTTGTCCAAAATCAGAAATGAGGCATTCATGCAACATGCCATACAAGTATGATTTTTGCCTCTATCTCATTTTGAAATGTGTTTAATCATTTTTAAATACACAAGAAGTTGGATAACACATTAACTTTGACTAAATACAAAAAGTAGAGGTGGGGGCGGGGGGGGGGTCGTATCTGTCAATGGCAGACTTCACCTCCATCACCACACTTCAATAACTCTCTAAATGTCCCTCTCGTTTCCTTTTTAATCAGAACCTGCGCCGACGCCACTCAATTTGTCTCGCGGTTTGTTTTCCGACAGACTCTTAGTTTGTCACGACAAGCATAGGCACAGCGTGAATTATGTAGCGGGGCCAATTTGAGAGCTGCGATAACTAATATACATGCATCAAAATTCATATCTCTTGCGAGGCCCTAAATTATTTGTGTAGCTTTTACAGCGCAAATTAAATCCCACAAAGATGTGTGTTTTGCTGAGGGACTCCATCCATCTTAGTCTGCAGCAGTAATTAGATTATCACTCAGCTGATGAGGTTCCATCAGTCGGCCACCCTGAACTAAACTATGTACACACTCACAAACACATGCACACACTCTGTCTTTACTTTACCAGTCTTGTACTAAGTATGTACACAATGTTGAAAACAATCATTTTAACAGAGCGTCAAGAGTGAAACCAACAACAAATAGCTGTTGAAAATGAGGTTTTCATATTTTTTTACCTCTGCTGATTTATGTAATTTCTCTTCACTAATAAACTGATGATTGCATCATTATCAGAAACATATAAGCATAAGTACCATTCACCTTTAAAGCGGACCTAGACCGGAAGTTCCAATTAACGCTGTTTTTTAGTGTGTATCTGCGTCATTACCTTGTTTAAGAAGCCCTGAAGGTTCGAAACAAACAGTTCAGCCACTGCTGAGAACGCTGTGTTTTATTGTAATCTCGGGCTCAGCGAGATCTCTGAAAAAACCCGGTCCGGTTACTAGAACACCGGTTCTCCTGAACAGCAGATCCTCCTGGTCCGGGCACTAGTCCGGGCACATCCGGTTGCGTACATTGAACCGCAGAAGAAGAAGAAGGTCCGTTGTGGAGGTGTTTCACGAGCGTCAGTGTCTTCTGACTCTGGGTCTGACTCCGGGTCAAAGGTCATAAAAGGGACTGCGGCGGGGAGTCATGAAGAAGCTATTTTTAAACAATGTTTTGATAATCAGGAGCAGTGAATCCACCGTTCCAGAGGGGGGAGCTGCGCTTCTGAGAGCGGGTGTGCTGAAAATGTCACTTCCGGGTACTGGCCAATCACAAGACTCTGTCTTCTGGGTGAGAGAGTTGAGTCTCAAATCTCGCGACTGGGAAACACCGTCAGAAAAGAGGATTTCTATCGGTTCGTTTACAGCAACTAGGAGGTTTTTGACCATAAAAACAAGTTAATGTGTGTAAGTAGACCTCCATAACTAACATATATGTGCAACAGGACAGCACATTTATATACTGATTGAAATGGGATGAAGAAAATGCTCTTCTCGACGTTCAAGTCTCATATTCTGACAGCAAATTATTATCACTTTATTTTGGAGCGCTTAAAACAATGTAGACTGACGTGTGTTCATGTGTTCACTTCAGCGTCTGTGTGTGTTTATTTACATCGCTGTGTTACATTAAGAAAAGATCAATCTGTGGAAATTTCAGTCATTTGAGCTCAAAGTGAGACTTAGAGAAACGTGACACATGCTCAGCGACGGGATCAGTTTCTTCTTCCATTCCGTCTCTGATGTTGCCTGACAAGAGTTTGCAAGAGTGCAAAAGGAGGTGGTTTCCATGGAGATGAAGGTTAAAACACAGCATGCCACAGTGTTAGGGGTTAAAATACACCACAGGTCCTCAAAATCCTCAAAAACACTAGGGAAAAAAAAAAAAACGTTTAGTGTGACTTAAATTGCACTAAATGGAATTTCTCAACACAGATAATGCGATTGGGAGCTAAATTATTATTGCATGTGCAGTATTATGTTCAACTGGACCCAAACTGACCCAGGCCCACTGCATGTTCCACAGTTACAGCTTTGACCCAGAAATAATAGAAGACGCTGGTACACAAATATACAGTGTTTGTATGGTGTCTATCGTTGCCACAACAGGTTAGTGCTACTGGGCTATTGATTATAATATAAATAGCCACCAGAACGGTATACAAGTATAAAATATACAGTGGTAGGCTCTAGCTCTATTGATTTCAATATAAATATGCCTAAAGTAACAGTATCTCTATCACAATATGTATTGTGCCGTGAGTCATATCTTGCGGCCACTGTTGTTAGCATTAAGCCGAGCTCCACCTCCTACTGGATGTATAATGAGTTCCATTGAATGCAATAAGATCTATTGAGAATGCCAAATCCATATTGCCACAGTAACCAATTACATTGAAATGACAGTAAAAAAGTAATACATAGTGCATTAGGTTTTTGCCAATCACTTTTATACAACTACTACTACTACTACTACATCGATGTGCAGCTTTCATACCCATTCTCATGCTGCCGGCACTGCTGTGTGGGGTTAAGTGTCTTGCCCAGGGACGTGTCAGCATGTAAACTAGTCAAAACGACAACCTTCTAGTTGAAAGACAACTCACTCTACCACTGAGCTATCGCATACTGGATATCTCCAGTCACTGTGAAACCACCATCCCCTTCACCTCAGGGAAAAAGAGGTAAACCTCAAATAATTGTAACCAATGTCTCTATTTGTGTCAAGAACAAACATATATAATTCAAGAATTCACGTTAATCACGTGCCAATGTAGTTTTTGTGAGTGTTCACAGTCAGCATAATATAATACAGTACATTCGCACTGAATAATGACTTTCGGGGGTGTAACAGGAAAAAGTAATGCAGAACAAAAAATGTGTGAAATGCACATAACAGAGCTGCTATAAGGCCTGTAAGGAGTGATTAAAGGGATACTTCACCGATTTGAATGTGGCTTTGTATTGCTAGAATAGCAGTAGTATTTTTTAGAAAATGTGCTTCCCTCCCTCAATTTTTTTGTAAAAAAATCTGTTTTCCCTTATCCAAATGTGCCCTACTGTGAGTCAAATGACGCGTTTTGCATCACAGTAGGGCAAATTTTAAAAATGGAAAACAGATTTTTTTTTACAACTCAGTGAAAAACTGAGGGACGGAAGCACATTTTCTAAAAAATACTACTGCTACTCTAGCAACACAAAGCCACATTCAAATCGGTGAAGTATCCCTTTAAGTTATTCATGATGAGATACTATTAATGAGTCATGTTTACTCAAGTGTGGCTGTCCACCAAACCAGGTTTCAACAAACAATATATATATATACATATAATATACATTATATGTATATATCAAACACACACACACATATATATATACAGTAAAACATGTTTCTGCTTCTTGCTACATTTCACAGTATTTCTAGGAAAAGTGAGCTCCAAGGCAAACGACTGGAACCTCATTTGTGTTCAGAAACACACAGAAGTCACAGGCTTGGTCGGTGTGAGGGATGATGAACAGCATGGAATGCAGCGAGAAAAAATATGTGGCGTAGAAAGGACAGTGTCTGAAGATAAAACTAAAAATGTTTGTGAAGCCAAGGGGGGGTGGGGGGGGGAAATTCAATATCAAGGAACCATTATCTAATCTTTTTCTGGAAGCGAGAGCACGGACAGGGATTGGACCACATCTTTTTTTTGGGCAAACTGCAGCTTGGGATCTATGTATGTAACTTATGCAGGACATTGTCCCAATTTCACTGCTGGCTTCCAAAACAATCTATCTTCAAACAGTGGACAATCCATCTTGCCATTTCATGCTATTGGGTCCACACGAGAAAAAACGTGAGGGGAGTAACACATCAGAGGCAGAGATTAGAAAGGAGATACCTAGATGTGTGCCTGGAAAACTATCCCAACTGTTAATCAAAGATTAATTATCCTCATCGTTATGGGTATACTGTTAATTCCCTGAGGAGCTGAAACGGAAAGAACCATGCCTCCATTTTCATTTCTGCAGATTTTAAAACAGTTTAAAACAGTCGTCAAAGCTCACAACAGAGCAGAAGCTCCACGCAGTTCCAAATCCAGCAGTGCAACAAAGCAGCATCGCTTGAAAGTTGAAAATGTTGAATTAATCAGATTCAGCTCAAGCAGTTTTATATGTGGCGAGACTGCAGTGAAGAGCGTATCTGAAAGAGTCGACCAATGCTCGTCTGTCCCATTTATTTTATCCACTGTCTGCTGTTTTATCCTCTACATGAGGGTCACACTGGGGCAGGGCCCAATCTCAGCTGACATAGGGCTAAAGGTGGGTTACACCCTGGACAGATCACCAGTATTATAGCTACTATAGTGTTAACAACGTGAACTGACAGCTATAGGCTGTAAATGCTGTAAAAACCAATAACCAATAATAATAATAATAATAGCCTCTTCATTTAAAACCTTTTTATTGGTCGTTACTTTAAATTACTGTAATTATCCTTTAAATGAATTACTTATTCAAAGTCTTCTTTCTTTTTTTTTAACTAAAATCTACATGTTTGCGATGTTGTTTGTGATATTTACCTCCTTTTTCCTCCATTTGTGTTATTGTTTATTATTAGGGCCTGAGCACCGACTGGTGAATCTATTGTATTCACTCTGATTATTTTTTTCACTTAATCTTTGAGTGCACTTTTCTACAGCGCCCCTGAAGTGACAAAAAAAAAGAAAAAAAAAAGACGAAAAAAAATGAAATCTCGAGTTTCCAAAACATTATGACATTTTTTTTTTTTTTTTTTTTTGGACTTTGAAACTCGAGATTAAATTTTTTAAATTGTTTTGACAGCTTCATAGCTTAAAAGGTCTAAAATGACTCTATGACTGTATACCGGTATCGTTCTGTTATCTGTATCGCTATCGGACACACAAAAAAAAATGATGTCCTGTAATCCCTACGAGATACACATATGCACTGGTTTTCACCTGAAAACATGGTGTAGGGGTTTAGTGAACGTCAAATGAATGAACAAATAAATAACATTTAACCCTTAGAGACTGTTTTGTTAATTCTACCTGCAGTAAAATCTTTAAACAGTGATGTGCTAATAACTGCATTGTTCTGTGGACACAGCTAATAATTGCCACTAGGATTACATTGGTTGGGAGCACCTTGAAATTGATTGTGCCATTCACAAACTCTGATATGATTCTGTTAACATGTCACTGCAACACACAAGGACAATTATTTCTATTGGCCATGCGCATACGGGGTAGTTAGTCTGTCAATTATGAGCAGCCGTGCTGTCCTAGATCTTGAAGGATAATAGAGGCTGTAATTATGATGTGTTCATTTTAATGGGGTTTTATTGACAAGCGCAATAGCGGCTCAGAGCTTCACCCCCAACGGTAACTGTTTGTGAAAACAGCTTTGCAACTCAATTAGATTTGACATTGCTTTAATGCTGCAACTACAGACACAGGTAGGAATCAGAATGTATACTGGAATGTATGAGTATTAGGAGTATTAATACAGCAGAAAACAAATAAAACCCTCACTGGATACACACATTACAATAGAATAAGATACAATAATTCTTCATTTGGTCATTTAATGTGGACATTTTCAGTATTACCTTGAAAGGTTGTGGGTCCAATTCCAGAAGAAAGGGTTTTTCAAGGGTTCTTGGTAACACTAGTGGTTCCAGTAAATCCAATCCAATCCACTTTATTTATAAAGCACACGTTTAAACAAACTGTTTCCAAAGTGCTGCACATAAGGTAATACAGAGATGAAAATAAAAACAGAAATACAATAGAGTGACACAACAAAACAAATACAGTCACATAAAAAAAAACGTATAAAAACACATAAAATCAACGATCTACGTAGTGTTTAAGGGATACTTCACCGATTTGAATGTGGCTTTGTATTGCTAGAATAGCAGAAGTATTTTTTAAGAAAATGTGCTTCCCTCCCTCAGTTTTTCCCTGACTTGTAAAAAAATCTGTTTTCCCTTATCCAAATGTGCCCTACTGTGATGCAAAACGCGTCATTTGACTCACAGTAGGGCACATTTGGATAAAACAGATTTTTTTTTTCTAATGGAGCGGCATCGCGTTCCAAAGACTCGGGCTGCAATCGAAAAAAAGCTTGGTCCCCTCTGAGCTTGAGCCGAGCCTTAGGCACTGACAGGAGCAGCTGGTCAGCTGACCTGAGAGATCGGCTCGGCACGTAGGGCTGCAGGAGTTCAGTGAGGTAAGGTGGGGCAAGTCCATTCAGGACTTTAAAAGCAGATAAAATAATTTTAAAATGAATTCTAAAATGGACGGGCAGCCTGTGAAGTGATGCTAAAATCGGTGAGATTAAAATACGTGCAGCAGCATTCTGTACCAGTTGGAGACGTGCAATGGAGGACCCACTAACCCCCATGTAAAGTGCATTACAGTAATCCAGCCTCGTGGTCACAAAGGCGTGGATTAGTGTCTCAAATTGCTTTTTCCGAAGAACTGGTTTTATTTTATTCATTAAAACCATTTAGATTCAGAGGACCCTTTAAAACCCCTTTCCCTGAATAAAGGGTTTAAAAAAGGTTCTTGGTGGAACCCTCCAAAATGTTCTACCTCGGGCCAAAAAGGGTTCTCCTATGGTTCTACTTAGCATTTTTATTTCTAAGAGTGTACCACTGACCCACTGTCACCCTCACCCTCACCCTCACCGCTGTGTGTGACCAGTGTTCATGATTGCACTTATGAGAAATCACACTATAGACGTATACAGTTTATAACCCAGTTACACATTTACATTCATCTATTCCTCTGTGCAAATCATTCATATAATACGAATTTTCTTCATAAATATATAGAATAAATACATTCTGATGAATTCGTGTACCGCAAATGTTTTCATTCGCGTGCGGTCAAGAGGTGACGTTCTATCAAATTGTGTGTCTTATAAAATATAGTGCGTGGAGAATTAAAGTAACAACAATGCAAACATGCAGTACAGTCATACAGGCTTTTCATTTACCTACTCCTTTTTTTTTTTTTTCTCCTCATGCTCTCTATTAACCTCTCTCAATAGAATATCATCAAGTTGACACTTGCTTTATTGCTGCACCTCACTCTCTGAACACTATATGTGGCTCTGAAATCCTTTTACATCACACACTTTCATCCCTTTCTTGTACCCTTTTATATTCATTTATTCAGCTTTCTATTTCTCATTTCTTTTTCTCTGTCCCCCCCACCCCCCCACCTTGTATTCCCTTGAGACTTTAAGGTCATGGTCAGCCATTTATAACCATGTGCTTTAAATGCTGTTTAACCTTATCTCCGCATTGCTTTATGGATGCTTCATGACTGATGAAGCCTCGGTTCTCCCGTTCCAAGTGCCGCGACCAGACAACTCTTGCGCTCTCGTGTCTCTGTCTCTCTCTCTCTCGTTTTCTGGAGTGTCTCTCGGTCTCTCTCTGTCAAAGCGCAGCTCCCATGCATCAACCCTCCTTCTCCCTCTCGGTGTATGATATAGCGCTACGGCGGAGACTCTGACAAGTTAGGAGATAGGGGACGGCCAATCGCATGACTCAGCTATAGCTCACATCCCGCGTTGCTCTCCGGAAGGACGCTGACGTCACGGAAGTGCCGGCGCCGGGTGCAACGACTGTGTCAATGTCACCTTATGTTCTGCATAGCTGTTAGCATTGTGTGCTCCTGTCATCAGTGGCCCCCTGCAGCCCCTGAGTGTAGCAAGGTGGAGGCAGCAGAGTGAGTGACAAGTCGTCCTAAACTGCCACTTTTAAATCCCGCTGGGGTTAATGAAGTGGATCTAAAAGCTGCATGTGAATGCATGTTGATATGTGTATGTGCACCATTACATCTGTGGGTGTCTTTTTTTTTAATGTGTTTTCATTTAGTTTAGCGATAAAGACATTGTCCATTAACCTCCTAATATACATTTAATTTATTTTAACCCTTTGGAAAAGGTCAGGACACAAGAATAATCTCAATAATGGCCAAATAATGCTGTTTAGCATGCATTTGATGAGGGGGTGCCATCATCATGCTGTTTGATCACGATGAACTAACATTTTCTTTTTCAGCCTAAGGACTATGTTTCAACATTTGGGTACAATTATTCATAAAATTAATTAAAATGATGTTTAGTTCACTTTAGTTCAGTCATATCAAGATGCAACTAACATCCAATATCCATGACCACAAAGGTGTAGAGGCTGAAGCTGAGCTTATGACCCGTATACCCTCATTACAATCATCACTCTCACATCCCCAGACATAAATATCACACAGTCCCATTATAAATTACAGGTCAGCACACTTTACAGTTCTTACAATCTCAATTTTCATCAATCCTCGAGTAATGTACGTATATCCATCAATAACCTCTTCTTCCCTGACCCTCTTTTTCTTTCGAGTCCCTGCTCGAAAATGTCCATGTGGATTATATTTGTATCAAAATAAAGTTAAAAAAAGAAAAAAGAACAATCCTGTTGCACTTTTTTGCAAACAGATCTTCATCCTCGATAATGGGTTATCCACAAGCTTGTTCTCATTCTCCGCTCTCATAATTTAGCATTTATATCATCCATGTTGATGTAACTAGCGGCTAGTTACCGCTCTGCTGTATATGTGACGATTGTCTGATGAGGGCCTGACTGGTGGCAGCATCTGATTTTCAAAATAAAAGTAATTGTAGCTTGGGAGAGATTTATTTTATAATGCACATCTTAAAGGTGCCATATGTAAGAATGTGGCCAAAAACGGTTACTACATTCAAATTCAAAATACCGAGGTCTTTTAGGTTTCGTTTTTCTGACGTAACTGGCAACCCGTGGTTGCTAGGCAGCTGAGACTCAATTGACAGCAATGATTGCAAAAACATGCTTTCAAAACATAAACATGACGCAGTCTGCAAAATATTTTTTTTAATGCAAATATTTTGTCTGTACTGTTGTTGTTGGTGAGTTCAGTTTGTCATATGAACGTTATTCCTGAGTCACTGTGACATATTAGGAGGATTTTATGGCCAGTTGCTTTCGATTTATTACATAATGCACCTTCAAATTTTGTTTTATTTTGAAATACAACACTTTTTTATTTTGTTTCCACCAACTGACCTGTTTAAAGGTAGATTGCAAAGCTTTTCTGGCCAGCGATTCGGTTTCGCTTTGCAGACACACGTCTTGCAAGGACACCGTTTTGGCCAACTACAGAATCTCTGAAAAAAAGGTAACAAACAGGTTTTAGACCCTGGAGTGCAAGACACGGGCTTAACATGGTGACAACAGAGAGGCAACGTCGAGCAGCTTTTGTTTACATCCAACATGTGGCCACTGAAGAGCAGCTGTCTTTTGATTGGGCTGCTGCTTCCATTTTAAGCGACTTGCTCAACGGAGCTTCCCCCCCCCCCCCCACCCCCGTGGGCTACATAAGTTAGAAGCCATCGCTATATCGCCTTCACTCCTGGAAAACTAAAACAATCATGTGTGTTGACACGTTTTCTGTTGCTCTGCGCACGTCATCTGGATCATTGGTCTGAGTGGTTGTAGGCATTTTTTGCAAGTGAAACGTCGCTGGTGCCTCCATCTGTCTTGTCACGGAACGAGTCACGGGGAATGTTGCCAGAGGACGTGAGATCTTAACACTGCTATATGTAGAAACACAGAAAGTCACTGCATTCAGTATTTGTGTGAACTCAATGGTTTCAATGTGACAAATGTGTTTTTAAAGTCTTTTAAAGTCACACAGTACAATTTAATAGTGATTATTGTATGTTATAATGTATTTGTATAATACAATCTTTCCCCTGGTCTGTTCTAGAAAACAAAAAAATGATAATTCCTGAGGGGCAGATCACACACGTCTGTGTGTTTTCTTCACCTGTAGCTGGAAAACAAATACTGAAAAAATGGTAGAGCAATCTAATTGTGTTCTTTTGATTGTCAGGGGCTCCACACTCCACATCAAAAAGAAACCAATCTCTCTTCACCTGGAAAGCACACAGAGATGATACGTAGAGTGTCACCGCAGATTTGAGATTTGAGGCTATGTGTGTGTGTGTGTGTGTGTGTGTGTGTGTGTGTGTGTGTGTGTGTGTGTGTGTTTGAGAGACAGAGAGAAAGAGGGATAGAATGAAGTAGGGATTGCACATGCCACTGCACTTATGACTGTATGAGGTGGGAATACTAAATAACAGTCGTGAAAATACCCTCCAGCCACTGTCAAAATTATCTTCTGCATCAAGTCCCTGTAGCTCTGCTTGCCTCCGTCAGGAGCCTGTGGGCCGGACTCACAATTGTGTGACTCTGCTTGCAGCGTCCTCACCTTATTGCAGACGTGATCGATATGAAATAAATCAGTAGATCAACAGTCATGTAGTGAAATAAAAACTGACAGTGAATGCACAGGCCCTCTTGTTGCTCTTTGTCTCTTTCTATTTCTGCATTGCCATACCCAGTTGCCAGGATACCACTCCATGTAATGCGCAGTCCTAATTGTTTTGACTGAGTAACAAGCTGTTTAATAAAGGCACCTTGTACAGTGTTGTGATTCAGGTCATGCACAAGCTCAGTGAATTAATTTGAGGAACGCGTGTGTGTGTGTGTGTGTGTGTGGTAGTGGGGCCTGCATGTTCTTCCAGGTAAAAATGTCACAAATAAACATCCATGTGTCAATTACGTTGCATTGTGAACAGTGTAGTTGAACTAAGCTACTTACCCACCTGTATCCAATCTGCCATTCGTTTCTCAAAAAATTCTCAATGCATACAAAAGTTAATTGTGGAGTTCTGCAGGGCTTGGTGCTTGGGCCTGTACTGTTTACCTTGTATATGCTTCCTTTAAGGATGATGGTAGCTCAGTAGAAAAGCGAGTCATCTCTCAATTCGAAGGTTGTGGGTTCGATTCACAGCTCCACTCGTCTACATGCCGATGTATTGTTGGGCAAGACACTTAATTAAAGATTTGTGATCGAAAAATTTGCTGCACATAGATGCTCTATGTCAGGGGTATGCAACCTGCGGCTCTAGAGCCACATGTGGCTCCTCAAGCCTTCTGTTGTGTCTCCTTTGTACTAACTTTGCATAAAAAATCATATTCATTCTCTTCTTTCAAAGTGAACACATATTATTTAGAAATCAAGGTGATAAAATGTGCATTTTGTGCATCACATCCAATGTCCTGTCCATCTTTGGACCCACATATTTACTGAATCTGTACTGTACTCCAAATATTGCATTATCAATTTTTTTCCTCCATAAAATGTTGGCTATAAACAGCAATGAAATGTGAACAGTTTTATTTGTGTAGTTCTTAATGCAACAAACTCATTATTTTGTATGTAGTATATCTGCATAAAAAGTCATGTGATATAATCTTCATTTTATGGGTCAAATGGGTTTTGCGGCTCCAGATTAATTTTATTTGGGTGGAGAGGGGACAAAAATGGCTCTTTTCATAGTAAAGGTTACAGACCCCTGCCCTATGTGAATGGGTGAATGGCGAAACTGTAGTGTAAAGCAAGACTAGAAAAGTGCGGTATATATTTTAGCCATTTCCCATTATTAGAAAGCACTTCATACACTGCCGTTGTTATGCAGATGACACACAGCTATATTTATCAATGAGGCAGAAAGAAAGAAAATAAACACCTTGGAGAAAAACTTTCTCACCACATTGTCACTTTAGAGGACATCAACATGGTCTGTGTGTGTGGTGGGTTTTTTTCCAGGTTCTCCGGCTTCCTCCCACAGTTCGAAAAAAACATGCAATATATGTGTATGAATGATCGCGGTGGTTCGGAATGGCCGCACATTGACATTCCGTCGGTCTGCAGAACAGCAGTGGCTCCAGACGTAGCTTACCACCACCAGTGAGAATGTGTTCATGAATAATGAATAATAACACGCTTTGGGTGTACAGAAAATAGAAAAAGAGCTATAGAAATGTAATTGTTATTATTTTTAATAATAAAACAGCATTCTTCCACCAACAGAACATAATGAAAATTAGAAACATCCTTAAAGGGTGCTGAGAAACTAGCTCATGCTTTTGTTACATCTAGATTAGATAACCGTATTGCTTTATTACTGACTATAGCCTTAAGCCCAATTTATACTCCTGCGTAAAGTGCTCTGCGTAGGTTACGCAGAGACTCTGCGTCGACGCAGAGCCTGTCGAAGAGCCTCTGCGTCGTCTCCGACCGCACAAAATATTTTTTAAGTGTCCGTTACTCCGTCAAGGGACAACGGAGACGGCAAGAGCTGCGATTGGTCCTCAGGACAGGCCGAGCTAACGCTGCTCTGTGCCGGCTCACAGTGCGCACCCGAGCGTCCACAGAGGCAGAGCTGATCACCGCCGACAACGTCGCTGCCAAACTATAAATACGTCATATCTTAAAACACACAGCACATGTTTAGACTCTAAATGGCCAATTTCTCGCCTCAAATTATCTTAAAACTGCGTTCCGTGACACAGAAAAGTGAGAAACGGCCACTGTTTCAACAACAACAGTCTTTCTCTCTCTTTCTCTCTCGACGCCATTGCTCACTGTAGCCAGAAGCACAACAACATTGCACAGCGACCCCTACTGATCGGGCGGGAAATTGCATCGCATATCCGTCACCACGACGCAGAAGTACGAAGGCTCGAGGCGTCTCCGTGGTTACGCAGTCGGATAACGCATACGCAGTCGGAGAAGTATAATGTGGCCTTTAGCTTGATTAAACTGCAAGTAAACGTGCTGACTGTGACCAATAGTCAGTGCAAACATGTCAAAGCACCAATGTACCAGTTGTTTGTTTTCATGCCTCTCAAACCAGAACAATGTCTCCGCAGAAGGTGTGTAATGGCTGTCTCTCTGCTGCTGAGGCAAAAGGCCAAAAGCACAACTATGCCAGTGCCAAGTTTTAATACCTCCATGGACTTTATTGTGTTATCATGGACATCACTGGTACACTCTTTTGTACCTTCTTGTCCACCCAGCATAAGGGCTGGCATTTCAATGCGTGTTAGAACAAGCATTTTATATTAACTTTAAGCAAAATCCTGCACCAGCATTTTCTATCGCAGCCCAAATGTATTTTGTGCTTTGAAAAACAGCTCTGCCGAATGAACTTGATGCATAAACCAATTGAGAAAACATGCTAATATCCTAATATGAAAACCTTTTTAATAGAGACAGTAACCTCATCCAAGTCTGAGGCCAAACATTCATAGAAATTAATTAAGTGTCAGCGTTAAAATGATATCCTGAAGTGCTGTTATTAAATAATTTGCCCTAAACCCTAATTTGGTGTAATGTTACGATGAGGCACTTCTCTGAGAGGATGGCATTTTCCTGTGTGTAAACCTAAATAGAGGTTATTCTAAGCACTGTCATGTGGTGTATATCAAAATAATGTGTGAATTTATGTCAGCATTTTACAAAAGTATCAGAACTTTAGCTGTGATTTGCAGAAATATTCATCCATCTAGCCATCCATCCATTATATATATATATACATATATATATATATATATATATATATATACATGTATTTGCAAAATACAATTAGCTTTGTAAGTTAAAGCATCCCACGTTTTCTGCAAGTGGGGGGTTTGTAGGTTGAATTCACACCAATGAGCTATACTGTGTGAAATGTAGCCTCTCTAATGCAGGGAACTGGAGTAGTTAATTAAAACTGCCCCGGCTAATGGCTCGGAGTGCTACAGCACTGCCTGAAGACAGAGTCACAGAAGTGTCTCGAAGTAAATCTGCACACAATGTTGTGCCAATAGAAAAATGACTTCCTGTGTATATTTGTCAGTCAGTTTTGAGCACAGGGAGGAGAGTGTGAGTGCTGCATGCTAATGACCAGGATGTCTGAGCCTGCATGGGCTCCATGGGAAGATGTTAATGTGAGCTTTCTAAAGAGTGCAACTCATACTCAAGTGGGGGTGCAAACAAACATGAACTTGTACGTGATGAGGGGATTTGCATCTCAACCAATTATCATGTGAGAGTGGAAGATTATTTGTCTACTGTGGTGAAGGTTTAAGAAAAACTACACAAAGAAAACGTTGTTTTTTTCATCCGACTCTAAAAGGAAGCTCATATGCATTTCACATAACCTCTTCAGTTGTCTTGCCAGTCATCAGAATGACGAGCTGTGGTGTCGTCCAGCTCAGCTCATTGGTCTTGCTTAGGTTAAAAGCAGACCTGGGCAGTTTCTTTGCCTCTCTCTCCCAGGAGCTCCTCATTTACATCACTCAATATACGTTTGCATGCACAGTTTCATCGAGCTAAGACTGTTGTCTAGCCTGTCTTGACTACAGGCAATCAGACAACCTGCCAAGTGCGACGATGACGTGGACGGTGAGATGGATCGCGGTGTGGTCCTGTATTTTTGTACCTGCAGTACGAAAAAGTGGGTCTTTTCCGTAGCTTTTGCGCTGTTGCTTGTTTGTTCTATTCCAGCAACACGACTACTGTTTATACGTCGTCTCCTTCTTTGTCCGCGTCAAAGACTGGGGGAGGACATTTTGGTGCAACGCCAAGTCCAACTCCAGTCCGACTAAGCTGAGCTAATCTGACTATTGGACATTACAATGTACACAATTGAAGAAAAAGAAACAGAATGAAGTCGGGGTGAGGAAGGAAAAAACTTATCATAAAGAGAATAGATCAAACAAGCTGCAAAAAGATAAGTGACAGTGAATGCAAGAGCAAGAGAGAGATGGGACTATGACGTCATCATTTCCTCAAAGTAGCATACAGTAGCGTTTCCATGTGGATAAAACGCCAAACTGATCTAGTATCGTTTTCTGAGTGTCCATCAAATGTTTTAATTTATTTAATTTCGGGATAGTATTGGCATCTATAGTATTGGCGGTGCAGGTGTGCAGCAATAAGCCTATACGGTCGCAATGTCAGCACTTTGGAAATACTTTAAGATATATAAAACGTAACATAAAACGTCTAATTAACCAACACAGTGCACAGCAAAGAAAGTACTAAATATTAAGAATGATTCATTTCAATCTCATTTAAAGGTGAAGTAAGTAGTTTATTGTGCCATCTAGAGGAGAGGCTGAAATTTACAACAAAGAACTGCTCCTCTGCTCACCCCCTCCCTTCCCTGAGCGCTACGGTATCCTCAGCCGGTAAAATGTCGTCCTCGTCGTCTTTCTCTGTGTCAGCAGATGAGATTCTAGTATTTATTCAATCAACGAAAGGGAGGGGGAGAGGGCGAATACGAGGACGAGGACAGCTCTTCGTGGCCGCGGTAGAGCTGTCAGAAGCCGGCGAAGGAGAGGGCGAGCTAGACCGTAGCACATGAAGCGGAGAGAGTGGAGGCGGGACTTCCGCTACACGTAAAGGGACGCTTGATTTGTTCTCTCGCGTTTGTCCTTACAGGCTCCGGTAGAAACATGTCGTCTCGCTGCTAACAGTGGCTATGCAACAGCGGCCCGCGACCATATTATTTTACATGACTTTTTGAAACACTACGAAAATGAAACAAAAACTATTCTACAGCGACTAGACAATGCAGGAGCACATAATATGTATAAAAAAGTGGATTTTGGGTCATATAAACCCATAAATACTACACAGTGTCCCTTTAAGTCTATCTGTTCCGATACTTTTGCTCATATAAAAATATCCGTTAATGAAGCTATCTTCTAAGTTGTTTAACCTAGCTTACTTTTGGAGGAAATGGTAAATGGCATGTAAACAGCAGCAACAGTATCTAATGTTGTATTTTGTTCACATTTAAGTCATTTTATATATGTGTTTGCAGTAATGGTATTTTCAAATACCCAGTGCTTAGTGTTGGCAAGAACTTTAATGCAATTAATCATAACTCAGATGCATAAGGGAATAATCAGGGTTTGAAATGTCTGAAGTATCCAAGTATGACTTGAAAAATAAACTCCCAGGCAATGATGCAAATAGCTGCAATAGTACATTATATTACTGGTGTAATCTGTCAAATATTCATAAAGAGGTGTGCATTTTTAATGCTATCCATTTCACATTTAAAAGTGGATTCAACATCAGTCATGTTGTGGCGTACATACACAGAACTGCAGTTTTTGAATTCTGCCAATTCCTGCCTCTGTGTTGTTTTTAAATGATTCACCTTGAATCTGCTATTGTAAATTAAATGTGTAATATAAACAAAACCGCCTTGCCATTAAGGTCCACGACAGGCAGTTTTGGAGACATAGCTGTTTGATCCCAGGTTGATATGACACCCTTGGATGCATCAAGAAAAAATAAAGAAAAAAAAAAATAAGTACATTTCTACAGCATTCTATCTCTATGTTTTAAAAAATATGTTTTCACCAGTGAAAGTCTATATTGATATAGTTTCTGGTAAGACTATAGATGAAGCAAACATACAAGAAAATGAGTCATTAAGCATTGCAGGCACAGAATATAATAACAGCAGTTAAAGATATACCAATAATCCATCAGAATAGATGCCATCTTTGCAGCAGAGCTCCTCTGCTTCTGGCAGATAGAGACAGGGATTACCGCCGTCCTTACACCTGGACTCTTGTTATAAGAGGAGCAGCTATAAATCAGCCAGAGTCCCCATTTACCCTGCACTACTGTTTTTATTCCTATCATATTCTGTTTAGATTGGGTTATTGACTTTGTGCAACCCATTCAGGGTTGACGACAGGAGCAAAGATGCACAGCGATGGCTCTTTGTTGGGTACGGGGTCTCTGACTGATCTTTGGAAGTTCTGCCGGTGTCTTTAAGATACACAAGCCAGGTCTGGGTTGTAGCCTCTTCGGGCAATGATGATGAGGAATGATGGTTTGTCCTTGGCTCTGTTTAGGAGCACCAGGTCCTTGTCCACAGCCCATTCCTCGACAAGTTTGCCGTCTCTTTGTCCGTGTTGCTGTTACCCCAGTTGGTGCTGAGGCTGCTAAAGTCACCGATGACCAGGTGTGCGGCATCGATGGCAGGGAGGTCTTGGGGCCACTTGAATGGGACAGTGGGCGGCTTGAAGAGAGATGTGATGGTTATCTTGTCAGTCTTTACTCTGATCATCTGTCTCCATCTTGTCCACTTTCCCTGTGGTCTTCCTCCTGTCCGGCAGCTCCATCTTCAACATCCTTTGTCTAATATAATCACCGCCCCTCCTCTGCACATGACTTAAAGCTCACAAAGAGTGGTCCTGTTGCACATATATGTGAGTTATGGAGGTCTACTTACATACATTAACTTGTTTTTATGGTCAAAAACCTCCTAGTTGCTGTAAACGAGCCGATAGAAATCTTCTTTTCTGACGGTGTTTCCCAGCCGCGAGATTTTTTGACTCAATTCTCTCACCCAGAAGACAGAGTCTTGTGATTGGCCAGTATATTCAGCACACCCGCTCTCAGAAGCACAGCTCCCCCCTCTGGAACGGTGGATCAACTGCTACTCATTATCAAAACATTGTTTTAACAAGGGAGTCGTGAAAAATAGCTTCGTCATGACTCCCCGCTGCAGTCCCTTTTATGACTTTGACCCAGAGACAGAAGACACTGTCGCTCGTGAAACACCTCCACAACGGACGTTATTCTTCTTCTGCGGTTCAATGTACGCAACCGGATGTGCCCGGACTAGTGCCCCGAGCAGGACGATCTGCTGTTCCGGACGGAGAACAGCTGTTTACGTAACCGGACCGGGTTTTTTCAGAGATCTCGCTGAGCCCGAGATTAAAATAAAACAGGTAAGGACGCAGATACACACTAAAAAACAGCGTAAATTGGAACATCCGGTCTAGGTCCGCTTTAAACCATCTCACCCACGCCTCTCTTACTTTATCTTCAAACTGTTCAAGAACTGCCCCTCAAACGTGCTCATTTCTAACCCTCTCCATTCTGGTCACATCTCAGCATCTTCAGCTCTGCAACCTCGAGCTCGGTCTCCTGTATTTTAGACAGTGCCACTCTATCCGAGCCATACCTCACAACAGGTCTCACTACCATCTTGTAGAACCTTCCCTTTAACTATCCTGTCACATATCACCTCTGACACTCGTCTCCACCCGTTCCACCCTGCCTGCACTCTTTTCTTCACCTCTATTGTGCACCGTCCATTGATTTGGATGCTTGACTACAGGTATATAAACTCATACACCTCCTCCACCTCTCCAGGCTCACTTCCACCTGTCCCCCACTCTCTCTACAGATTACAATATAATCTGCAAAACAACATAGTCCACTGACACTCCTGCCTTCTCTCATCAGTCAGCCTGTCCGTCACATGTGATCTCCATCACCATCCAACAGTCACACTTTACTTGTGTAAAAGTTAGTTGTTGTTTTTTTTGCACTTTGACGATTTACAATATTATTTTGGCACCAAACCAGTTTCTGGAGTTTCTGCCTTTTGCTTTCAAGACCATCTGTACTGTGAGTATTTCTTCACTTCACCGCTTAAAAGCATCTGCGGCATCTTTGATTTAAGAAATCTTTCATACGAAGGCTCCTTAAATTCACCTCATGCTCATTATCTGAATCAATCAGAGGATAATTCAATACAGAGATGTTTTTATATTGATTTTTTTTTCCTGTGTATGTTTTTTTTTTTTTTTTTTTTAGATATGACCATGTTTTATTTCAAGTTTAGGACTTGTTGAGTGGAAAGGAGTGAAGGCAAAATGATTGTTTCAGACTAAGTAGTGAGGTTAGAGACTCACTGACTCACACTAATGGGAATAGCCTCTTAATGAGAAGCACTGGTGATTGTAGGTGGTGGTGTTAATAGAGGCAAAAGGAGGAACACATGCTCACTTCCTTGTGCTTTGTTCTGTAACAGAGCGGCAGTCACGGTGCTGCCTGCAACACCACTCAACATCAAGGAGACTTATTTTCTCGCCCGCTCTTGCAGGAGACCTGGGAAAACGGGAGCTGCTGTGGTTGTGGAGGGAGTATGAGGGAATGATGCTGTTGAGGGATAATGTGTTTTCAGTTGCTAAGGAACTGTCTGGCAGACTATGGGAACAGACAGAAGCAGAGAAAAGATGAGGTGAGGATGTATTCTAAATCTGATCTGGTTTGTTTTCATAAAATGTTGACTTTTTAAAGAAAAAAACTGCAAAATGAAATAGACATAAACCGCCGACATGTTTCCACATACATTTTTTTTGCGGGTCTTGACCCACAAATAAGATCATTTTCAGTAAACCTTGCAACAATTTTCTCCCATTGAATTTACATTCTTTGTCAGTACAGTTGCTGCAATATCAACGTACAACTTATTTCTTTGAACTTACGAACCTGTGAAATCCTGAACAATCGGAAAAAAACTGCACAAATCTCAATAGAATATTTTTTTATATAAATGTTTAAAAAGAAAAAACCTTAATAAACCAATGCAGCAGGCGATCAATGACACAGTTTGAAATTATTTCCAGCTCTAGAAATGACCCACACAAATCAGATAATTTTCATTAAACTTTGCCACGTTCTCCCTACCATTGAATTTCCATTCCTTTTCAGTTGCCGCACTATCAATGGACAACTTATTGATTCGAACCAACGATTGAGTTCAATCATGACAACAACAAGGGAACAGAAACTCAATTCAACTCAAAATGAAAATTTGGTCTCGCACAACTCCTTATTCAAGACATTTTATGGGGTTATATTGCAGCGAGTTTCATTATTTTAATTTAATAAAAAGATATATATATATAAAAAAATATAGATCATTTTGAGATTAACTGACTCTAGAATGGTGTTGAGTGAGACTTATTTCATTGAGTATAAGGTTGATGACATGTAAAAAGTTGATGCATTGACAAAAAAAAGTAGCAGACCTGACATAAAATGCAGGGAATAACTCAGAGCAAATAGAGACAGGAGCCTGAAGACACATTTATGAACTTACCAAACACATAAACAAGATTACTGAAGCACTCTAACGTGGCCTCAGGAGTCAGTTAGTCCACGGGCATGAGGGGTGAATGTGAGACTCAGCAACTAGAGGACAAGAGGCGATATTATCTGCATGAGGCAACTGTTATTAAATGGAACTTCCTGCCAGTAACAACAAGGCCTCTGATTTGAGCAGAGGGGAGAAAAATGGTCAGCATAGGCCTCAAGCAACGCAGTCTCGAGATCAGCACTGCGGCGAGAGTGTTACAGTGTCACTGTAAACCCACTTATGAAATGTAAACCAAACCGTGTGTGAAGAAATAATAGTCCGGTTTGCAACGTTGTGAACAAAAAATATAAGGAGAACAATAAATCCGCTTCACCAAAAGTAGAAGTAGTACTTTTAGTCACTCGCACAGATAGAAACAGCATTGACATTTACAAACAATAATACACAGCCGTGACTAAAAAGGCAGTTTTTAAACATATACGCTATTACAAAAGGAACAAAAACTCGTCAACTAACATAACATCACAAGAATGATGATATTTCACAGAATTTCCAAATAAAAGTGATTGTTTTGATATGGAATAATGCATACTTATAAAACCATATTTATGATGTATATAAGATATATATATATTTGTATATGCTCAGTGTAATACATATAATAATGTGACAATTACAGCTATATATTATATTTATTATATATAGTAATATTATTATATATTATCTTCTGTTTTAATTATTTTAATTAAACCATTATTAACAAACATATTATGGTTTGGAGGTGTGTGCTCCTAAATTGGCTGGTTATCTTCCACAACATGATAGATAGATAGATAGATAGATAGATAGATAGATAGATAGATAGATAGATAGATAGATAGATAGATAGATAGATAGATAGATAGATAGATAGATTTGCTATTTGCCTTTTAAACGTTACCGTTTTTGGACTGTATATGTAAAAATTAAATGGAAATACAATACTTTAATAAAATACTCTCCTTTTGTGGAACAGAAAGGTTCATCAGACCACTAGATGGCGGTAATGTGTTTCCCTCTCGATTCCTATAACCAGACTGGCACATGGGTGTACTGTATGTTCATAATGCTTTTAAACCCTGTTGTATCAAGCATATTAATTCAAAAAAGACTAATTCACTACTGCACTGAAAAGGCAGTTATGTGTGTATCCTCTGCATTGTTATAATGCACAACCAGTATATGTACACACACACACACAATGTATACATACAGAACATATGCATATATATATTATAATTAATGCAGACTGTGGAAAAAAATGGATAATGGAAACGGTGTAAATTGAATTACAAAATATCACAATAAATGAGGTAGTATAGTCCCCAGTCCATTCATCTTACATGAGTGTAAAGGCAGCCTTGGCGATGACAAATAACAGCCCATAAATAACTACGATGTTTGCGAGAAACATTGTAAATGTCGGCGCCTCAGTCTGCGTTCTTTGCATGTTCACCATCCTTGTGAGCAACACCTGTAGGCTCTCCAGAGTCACGGGGGGTGGGGGTCTGGGGCCGCATGCCTCCTGCTGCTTTGTACATGTACTGATGATGAACACAACCCATATGCAAAAGAAAAGAAAAAAAAAAAAAAAAACTTCAAGGCTTTCTGAGTCTACAAACACTCGCATGAGCTCTGAGGGAATCAGGTGTGTGATGCAACATCTAAGCATGGGGTTTACTGCCCCGCTCTGTGGGGTTGGGGTTGGCGTCTTTGTTTTGCATTCAACTGCCTTTGATATCTCCTGGTGGGAAGGTGTGTGTGTGTGTGTGTGTGTGTGTGTGGGGGGGGGGGGTCGAGTTGCGATCGCACGTGGCAGCTGGAGAAAGGTAAGAGCGAGGAAGACGGCACAGGAGGCCGGAAGGAGGTAGAGGGGTGGTGAGGTTGATAGGAAGCAAGAAAGTTTACCCCCCTCCCACCCGCCTGTGCGTGAAGTCTCAGCGGATTACTCACTACATGTGTTAGCTTGCTGTTATTTATACACTGTTCTGCACATAAACAGTGGAGGCTGAGGAGGATCCTGGTGCCTGGATTATAGCAATTAATGTCTTCCTTGCTTTAATGTCACAGAGAGACGACTGTGTTGATGCTTGTAAAAGCCAACATGCCATGAAATGTGCCAGTTATTATCAAGACTGGGTTTGGAGCAGTTTTCCTTTACATTTACCAGCCTTTTACTAAGGTATGTGTATTGTGTGTACAGTATGTGTATTGTTTTCAAAATTCATCATGATTTACTGTATATGGTTCCTTGTGTGAAATGAAAAGTTGGAACATGTTACGCAAAAGGTACTAAACATGGGAGTCATCACAAGTGTGGTCCTGTTGCACATATATGAGTTATGGAGGTCTACTTATATACATAGACTTGTTTTTGTGGTCAAAAACCTCCTAGTTGCTGTAAACGAGCCGATAGAAATCCTTTTTTTTTCTGACGCTGTTCCCCAGCCGCAATATTTCAGACATAAATCTCACCCCCAGAAGACAGAGTGTGTTGTGATTGGGCAGCCAGCGTAGAGCCTTCCCAACTGTCTTGTGATAGGCCAGTACCTGGAAGTGACATATTCGGCACACCTGCTCTCAGAAGCGCAGCTCCCCCCTCTGGAACGGTGGATGCACTGCTCCTCATTGTCAAACCATTGTTTTAACAGGGTTGTTTCGAAACTTCAGGGCTTTGCAAACAAGGTAAGGACGCAGATGCACACTTAACAACAGCGTTAATTGGAACTTCCGGTCAAGGTCTGCTTTAATAGTAATAATTTACCTGGCTGCTTGCATGCCATGACCATCGCCAGCTTTCCTCACTCACACTCTCAGCCTCCCACTGCCAGAAACCTCACAACTCAAATAAATCCTCACTCTGTCTCTGTACCATAGTTGTTCAAATTGCTTGTATTTCCTTTCCATCTGTAATTTTCTAATTTTTTAGACACAATACTTTGTTAAAGCCTCTGCTCTCTATCGTCAAACAGCAGATTGGTCAGTAAACACAGGGAGGTTGAGACGCGCACAAAACTGTCCGATAAACAGACGATTTTCTCTCTCTACAGATAATCTGCACAGTTGCTAAATAGTTATATAATAAATAATATAATCTATTATATAATATATATGTTTTTAATGCATTCAGATTCAGCCTGGACACTAAAGTCATTCTGAAGGAGCAGTTGTACGTCATATTGCTGCTACAACGTCAACATCCTTGATTGACATTCTCATATTATTTCTGCTAAGAAAGTTTCACATGGAAAAATAGGCGAGAACACTGAGGGTCTCACATGTGCAAGTGTGAACACTCTCATTTGTTGCGCTGAAATATAAACACAGCCACAATGAATGCATCCAGTGTGCACCAGGCCTTAGAGGCAGCTATTGGAGGTTAGCATGTCAGTGTCTATCGTGGCGAACTGTGTAGCAAGAGTTGCTAATGTTGCAAAAGGTATAGTAATTGCTTTGAAAAAAAAAATCAATCACCAATGGGGAGAACAACCACGTCTGAGAGCTCTCTGTGAGCCAATGTATGGGAAGTGGCCAAGAGGAAAGGAATTGGGCGTGTTCAACCAGTGGGTTGCTGGTTCAAATCCCGGGGTGGGGCAAGGGCTGGGGTTTTCCCTGAGCAAGACAGACACCCAACGCCCCATTGATCCCTGGCTGCAGATAAAGTAAAAAAAAAAATGGGTGGTTTAAATGTGAAGGTGAAATGTGATTTGATTGGCTAGCACCTGTTGGCAATTTGTATAACATGATTTGATTAGCCAATGCCTGTGCTTGGAAAGTTGAACATGCATGCAAAGCAAGAAAAAACTAAACAGGGGAGTTCAGCAACACTTGACACCGCTCCATTCAAAGTGAATGAGAAGCGTCTCAGTTGACATTTCCACCACGGACTTATGAGTTGATTCCACAAAGTGGGGAACATAGGACCTATTTTGGGAAAAACGGGGAGCATCTGACCCTTTTTTTAAAAAACAGGTCTGATGCTCTCCGATCGGGGAACATAGGACCCGGGGAACATAGGTACGACCCCTTAAAGCTTTATGCTTTATACCAGTGTCATAATGGTGAATAGTTGCAGAGAGTGGACCAAAGTATAGTTCATGGACTTTTCGATTCCTCTTGAGAACACAGCGGCTTGAAGGAACCAGGCTGAGAAAATCTCCGTCCATGTTTGCTGAGAGAAAAAAAAAAAAAAGTATTCCACGTCTGGAAGCTGGTCACTGTGGTCATCCTGCAGTGTCACTCCATTCACTGTTAATGGGTGGGCGAAGGTTACTCTGTGTGGGTGTGTTTTGTCTGTCCGTCTCCGTCACGTACGGGCCGACCGAAGTGACTGCGGACCAGATGGACCTTGATGTTGATGGCTTGATCAAGTGGAGCGTTATCAGACCACCCGCTCTGACTGACATAAGCTGCAGAGGGCTAAGCGTATTAGGAGGCAGGGGGTCCGCGGGGACCGCCGAGACACTTCAGAGTAATAAACTCATCAGGAGAGAGACAGATACACCTGTTCACAACAGGGCGACGGAGACAGAGGGCACACGGAGGGAAGGAGGCATGCAAGACGGAAGGAGGTGTGGCACAGAAAGGAGATTGCAGCTGAGAAGTGTGTGTGTGTGTGTGTGTGTGGGGGGGGGGGGGGGGGGGGGTGGAGGGGGGGTGCAGGAGAGATAAAGTGGAAGCGACAGAGACACTCAGCTGAGAATATAACCTTCCCCAGAGTAAAAATCGCCCCAGACAAGACAAACTGTGCTGGCCTAGTTGAGTCCAAGTCAAGCCAAAGACCAAATAAGGAAATTTGCAAATACACTTTTCAAAATGAATATTTTAACTCATGCTTGTACTGAATTAGTACAATTCATTGTGAGGGTTTTCATGGGCTAGTCTATGGCTGAGTGGTAGGGTTGCTGCCGGTTTGAGTCCCCACTAGGTCAAGGGAAGGGGATAACTACGAAAAAACAAGACTGGTCATCAAGATCATCATACCAAATCTGTACATCTCAAGATATTTTATGAAATTAGTCCACACAATAATGGACTATGCTTGGGCTGTATATATATATATATGAGTTGGAAGGGTGCATACATAGGTATGTAGGGCTTTAAAGTCAAAGTCGACTGGTCGACTAATTGGTCGACACGCTCTGGCTCGACCAAAATTATGATTGGTCGACTAATTTATTTTTTTATTATTGTTTTTTTTATGGCAAATTTCATTAGGAGGAAAGTACCAAGTCTAATAGGGGTGTTTTAGAGCACCCGTGTTTCACAGGTAACAGCCCGTCTTCAGAGAACACCCGTCTTGTTTTCCACTATTTTGGTTTAGTCCAGCCCAGTGGATTGTTGTCGCTCCGTGGCTAACGAGAGACAGACAGATTAGCGTTGCCATTAATTAGACGTGAATTTTGAGCTTTTCATTTGAGGCTACAGTCTGTCCTCCTATCGCAGCATTTTTCAAAAGTAGATGATGGTAAAAAAAAGTGGAATGCAAACTTTGCAAGCCACAGTTTGCTTTTCACAGCTCCACTACAAACATGGCATATCATGCCTTTATTACGTCTCGCCTGGATTACTGCAACACTGATGGAGCTGGGATGGCTTGTCCCAAGACTTCTGTTTTGTTGGATTTGGATTTGGTTGAGCTGAAGAAAGCGGCCCTTGGATGTCAAGAGACATGGCGAATGCAAAAAGCTGTGTGTCATCAGGGTATCTGTGGAAATCGATGCCCTGTCTCCTGATGACCGAGAAGCATTATGCAAAGATTAAAACGGGTATAGGACGTAAAATGGATGTTCTGGTTTCCTGCTCATCTGCCATCTGGTTTGCAGCCATTAGTAGCTAACACAGACAGACAGCTGGGAGCAAAAAAACTATTTCCACAGAAAGTCCAGATAAAGTGAGATAAGATGTAAAATGATGGAAGTAAGGAGATAGAAGTCCGCTCCCGTCACATACAGTAAAAGCAATGTAAGTCAAATATAGACGCTCTACTGGGTCACCTATATAAAATCAGTGGGGTAAGTTTCAACATTCTTACAACACTTGTTCTTTCTGATTCTCCAGAAATAATGCGGTGACCCATATGATTCTATCTCCTCTGTAGAAAATCACTTGACCCATTTCGATGCAAAGTAGTCCATGCTCTTATTATTTCTGCATTTTAACGTATAAATACATTAATTAGATGGAAATGTGGAGACGTTTTGCACATGGTATGCTCGCAAAGTACAGAAAAATGCTATTCATCAGTCTGCGATACTAAAAGGTGAATCCCTCCCATTCATTTTTGGGATGCTGGCACAATCCAGACTGAGAAATGGTAAATGGTCTGTATTCACATAGCACTTTTCTAGTCTTTGACGACTCAAAGTTGCTTTACGCAACAGTTTTCATTCATACAGCACATCTATGTGCAACAGGTTTTTCTGTCACTTATCTTTCATACCCATTCACACACGGCCAGCACAGCCATCAGGAGCAACGTGCAGTTATGTGTCTTTCCCTATAGGACACACCAGCATTTAGAGCTGGGAATCAAACCCATACCCTTCAAGACAACTTGTTCTACCGCTGAGCTACAGTTGCCCCTGACGACATAGGGCCTATTCCAATTCCTATCTTAACCCTCAAGCTCAACCCTTTATCTTAACTGGCCCTCAAAACCAAGTGTTGAGGGTTATTTTGTCACTTAGAAATGGGACACCCCTTAAATGCAGATACGTCTTCAGACTGCGGGGGGCAGAATAACGCGAAAGCAGTGTCCAGTCTGTCAACTCCAAAAAAGAAGAAGAAGAAGAACACATTTACGTCATGATCATTTATTACGATCGACACACCACGGCTTATTGAAAAGTAAACGGTAGCAAACGATCGCTTGTCCGCACCGGCCGGCTATTGACAAAAGATCGTAAAAAATAAAAATAAATGTTACGCAACAATGACGTCAGTAATCCATAATATGGGCCTAAACTAAGATAATACAATGGTTTTCATCATTTTTATATCTATGTTAACAAAGAAAATACTTAATTTGTAGCGTACTCGTTTCGTTGCTTTCAGCGCCGTCTTTGTTATGTCAAAACACGCAATGCATTCTGGGTAGCCATTGCTCCCAAGGGTGGTCTCGGAAAATCTCAATATTGAGGGCGATATAGCCCTTAAACTTGCCCCTAAACTTAATTTTTCTGAGAATCGGGACAGCACTTGCACTAGAGGGAGCGCGTATTTTATGAGATTGAGGTTTGAGCAAGGAATTGGAATTCACCCATAATGTTATTTGCCGGCATGACTGTCAAGTTGCCAATTTAAGCAGTAATGTAGCCGCCATTTAGCATAAACTATTCCCTACACCTGTTGCATTGTTCAGTGGAAAAAAAATCCCTTCAAAATCCTCATTGTTCTGTCATTATTTTGTCAAAATGTTGAAAACAATTTCCTGACCATAGAGTGCACAATTAACTTAGTTTGGAAACAAAGAACAGATAACAGCAGTTGTGTCATTCCAAACCTAATAGGGAAAGAAAAAAAAAACTGAATTGTTGATAACAAGCTGTTGTGTGTGTTGTGTTGCCTGAGTGAGCCTCCTCTGTCACTTCATTAAGCCTTATGCCTCCTAATAAACACTTCTCTTTGTTGGCTTTTAATTAATCTCTCATATATTAATAAAGAAATGATTGGGGAAGGTGGCAATTGTTCTTTTCTTCTGCAGAAGTCTCTTTTCTTTCACGAGTACTGTGCTCTCATGTAGATAATTTGCAATATGTTTCCAGCCTTTTATCAGTATTATTATTATATACATTAGATGTTACAGAAATGGCAGTAAAATAGTCAAAATGTGATTATATACATGTTTAAAATATGAGTTTAGGACAAACTGGCATATGCAATATACTGATGATTCTGCTGCCTCATCAACTATAGCAGTCGCTTGCGTCGCACTGTGCAATTCAGCCACTGAATTACAATTAGAATGTGTTAATCCATCCTTTTTTACACAGAAGTGAGCACACACAAACACCAACTCACAAGGAGAACATGCATCAACATGAACACATCACCTGTGTGGCCCACATAATGTAGTAATCACTACTGCATTTTGTGATAAAATGCCTGAACGCAAATACAATAATAACATTTGCAGTTTTTCACATGTTGCATATTATTACACAATGCAGCGGATGCAAATGTAATAATAGTGCATGATGTAATAATCAGTCAAATTGTGTCTTAATCTTTATCCATATTCTGTACCTTTTTAACACGCTTTCCACTCGATGTAAGCTACATGGCCCCAAAGCTACGGACATTTCTTTGTGAGAAGAGGTGATTATTTGTCCTTCAAGGTGAAAAAAAACGCACAAATACTGTACAGGTGAAATCATTTTCATGCCGCTCATCAGTCTCCCGTGTCCAGTCTCAGTGGACCAAATGTGATTTGGCTCTTTGTGAGCATGAGGTGATTCCAAGAATCTATAGGAGATTATTACAATTCATCGCTCACTCATGTCCTATCAAAGAACAATGTTACACTAAGAGCACTCTACGAGCGCTGAAGTGAGCGTCTGACTCAATGACTCCTACTTAAGGCAACTGACAGAAGAACGGTCAATTTACTTGTCAGAAAGGAAAAACTTGCCTGACAATTTATTTATTTTTATTTGAAAGTCTACCCTTCAAGCAAATTAACTTTCATGAAATAAAAAATGTATATTTTCACTGAGGTAATCCAGTTCACGCTCAAATGACTAGAGGCTTAATCTTAACTGGCCCTGAAAACCAAGTGTTGAGGGTTATTCTGTCACTTAGAAACGGGACACCCCTTAAATGCAGATACGTCTTCAGACTGTAGGGGGCTGAATAGCGCGAAAGCTGCGTCCAGTCTGTCAACTCCAAAAAAGAAGAAGAAGAAGAACACATTTACGTCAGGATTATTTATTACGATCCGTTTGTCAGTCAAGTTATTAGGTTGTCAATAGTTATAAGATGATACTCATACAAATACCACAACTACGGACATATTCAGCTGACAGTTACCACACACTTATACACTTATTGAAAAGTAAACGGTAACAAACGATTGCTTGTCCGCACCGGCCGACTATTGACAAAAGATCGTCAGTAATCCATAATATGGGCCTAAACTAAGATAATACAATGGTTTTCATCATTTTTATATCTCTATTAACAAAGAAAATACTTAATTTGTATCGCACTCGTTTCGCTGCTTTCGACGCCATCTTTTTTATGTGAAAAAACGCAATGCATTCTGGGTAGCCCTTGCTCCCAAACGTGGTCTCGGAAAATCTCAATATTGAGGGTGATACAGCTTTTAAACTTGACCCTCAACTTAATTTTTCTGAGAATCGGGACAGCACTTGCACATTTTTGAGATTGAGGGTTAAGATTGAGGGTTAAGATTTAGGGTTAAGCAAGGAATTGGAATTCACCCTTAGAGTCCAGCAGTTAAGACTGTGCTGATGCAGAGTCAGTTACACAGTGAGCATTGATTGGAAGGCGCCAAACACAAACATACAAGCCAACGAACAGAAAGAGGCTTGCGAACAGATGCGAGTTTTGCTCGATCATGAAACACATCAGGTCGTTGAACAAACTCTGTGAGGGAAACATATATTACCTGCAGTGAGAAATCAACAAGAAATAAAGAAAGAAAAAAGACAAAGAGAGAGGCTGCATTGTGAAAATATAGATCCCATGTGCTCAAAGTGTAAAGCATGACCGTGCTTGTCGCTACTTATCCCTGTTAAATGTCTCCCAGACTGACAGTGAGGCGTGTTCAACATGCATTGTCATGCTATCTTAACAGGCGAGTGTGTTATCTGAATTGGACCATCATTCTGATTTAAATTAAAAGACTTGTAGGAACCATTTTTTATGCAAAGACAAAGTGTCATTGTGAAGTCCTGAACAGCAAAATCATTACCAGACTGAAGTGACTCATGGCACATTGTTTTCGGCTAATGTGACTAAGATTGCACTTTTTTTTCTTTTTTTTTTTCAATTTGACTGTCAAGTCAATTTTATTTATGTAGCCTATCACAAACACAGTTTGCCTTGAAGGGGTTTACAGTCTGTACAGCAAAGTGACATCCTCTATCCTTGGACTCTCACATCAAGTTTGGAAAAACAACATAAAAAGCCCTTGTACAGGAGAAAACCTATTGTGGTCAATTCTTGCCAAAAAAGCCAATCAGTGCTTGCCGTGAATCTAAATAACGATTGAACAGAACAGAGAGCAGATTGTTCCAGATAGCTTTCTTGTCTTCCTGATTCAAATGTAGCTTAAATAATTCAGAATTGAAGCATAGCATAAGGCTATGTTCTGTACATGGGCCTGTCTTGATGCGGCCTCTGTTCTTCTTGGCTTTAAGTTAATTCAAATAAATAACTCAAAATGAACTAATCGCAGGTTCCAGCGCCTTCTTCACTGTTTTTTTCAAAAACCTTGATAGCAAAAATCTCCCATCAGTTCACCAACTCACGCTCAGATCAGCTGTGATGTGAACATGACACAGGCGTTGTTAAGTCACACTTACAAACATGCTTTTCCCTCAACGGTGCTGTTAAGAAACACAGTGGTTACATCTTATTCTTATGCATTCTAAATGCTACAGAGAGCACAACGATATGATTATGATGTTAGCCACTATGCAGGCCCACTGAGATTATACGCTTCACTCAGGCAGCAAAGTGCCCTGAAATAATTAAGATTTAAAAATATACAAATTGTGCAACTCTGTTTTGCCACAACAAAGATTGCGCCGAAAGCAGCGAAACGAGTACACTACAAATAAAGTATTTTCTTTGTTAATAGAGATAAAAAAAAATGATGAAAACCATTGTATTATCTTAGTTTAGGCCCATATTATAGATTACTGAAGTCGTGGTGTGTGGTAACTGTCAGCTGAATATTTGTATGAGTATCATCTTATAACTAACTGACAACCTAATAACTTGACTGACAAACGGATCGTAATAAATAATCCTGACGTAAATGTGTTCTTCTTCTTCTTCTTCTTTTTTGGAGTTGACAGACTGGACGCACCTTTGGCGTTATTCTGCCCCCTACAGTCTGAAGACGTATCTGCATTTAAGGGGTGTCCCATTTCTAAGTGACAAAATAACCCTCAACACTTGGTTTTGAGGGACAGTTAAGATTAAGGGTTGAGCTTGAGGGTTAAGATAGGAATTGGAATTGGCCCGTAGTCTCACTGACACACTCGTGCCCAGCTGCCTCACTGTGGCAGATGAGGGAAATATAAAAAAAATCCAAACAAAAGAGAGTGGCCTAAGCTCTTCTTAGCTCAACATTGCAATGTATTAACTTTGCAAAGCTTATGTAACACAGAGAACAAAATAATATTGCAATTTGTGTGTGTATGTGTGTGTGTGTGTGTGTGTGTGTAGGTGTACACTGAATAAGTGGTTGAGCGACAGAGAGGGTGCAGTTGAGTGTGTGCTGCATGAGACGCTAAGTTAACATTAGCAGAGACAAAGTAAGGCACTAATGTGTAATGTTCTGTGCCGGTGGGAAGAAATGAATCCCTGGACTCTCAAGATCAAGTCAAGTGCCACGTGTGTTCATCATCTACCAGTAAAATTAAGAGTCTTATCCCAAAGATCTTTGATCCAGGATAAACAACTTCTCTGGGAATGTTAGTATTTTTAAGTGATCAACAGTTCGGCATTGCTCTTTGGATGTGCTGACCTCCAATCTCACTTGTCGAGCACAATGTTGCTGTTGACCTAAAACAAATCGCTTATATTTGTCTATATTTAAATGTTACACTTTTACTGTGACTGAGAGTAAAATGCCCGTGTTGGTTTTCACACGATCTACTTCCACTGGTAAAAAGCATATTTGAAGAGAGGCTGATTGAAAGTGTGCACAATTATCCGCATTCACGTATCTCATGTGCAGGATTTTTCCTTTAACACTTTAATCAAAGAAGTTCATCTGAAGCACAAAGAAAACTTTATATACACCTGGGAAAGTGTGTCATTAAAACAGACAAACAGAAAATAGCCCAATAAGCAAACAACAATGTGTGTGAGAACACAAAAACATTGTAAAAGTGAAAAAGTGTGTGTTTTTCTATTTCCGTTTTGTGTTTTGCCATTAGATTGTATAGGCAGTGTAGCTGTAACACCCTGAACGTTGGGTCCATAGGGTTATACAGAGGATTGAACTAAGTGAAGTGAGTGTCATATACAGTTCGACAGAGATGATAATAGCTTATACGACACACAGGATGCATCATACATGTGTGTGATGGAGCTGATGTAAAGGGCCCCGAAGGTCTTTCAAGAATAAAGGAGGTATGGGCGTAGAAATATCACGCGTACCTCTCTCAATCTGTCAAAGGTAAAGACACTGCGTTAGCAACCAGATTTTCTCTGCTACTGAATCACAGCAAAGTAATGACAACAATAACATGCAACGTGGCCTTTCTCCTTCCAACAGAGTCTGTATCCAACAGATACAACAAACTATTGCTAAAAATACCGATCTTATGGATCAGCATGCAATCTCTACTACCGGGAAAATTATGTTTCAACAACCAAGAAAAGACTATATGTTAACATACAAGGTGATGAATGGTACAGAACCATCACTGACTATAGATTTACAGAGACGTCGAAAGATATTTGTAAAAACATCTTGATATCCTCTGGTGTGAGTGTATTCATGTGAATTTGTGAATGACAAAAAAAAATGTTTTGTGTGTGAATTAGAAAAGATATTTGGGAAAGATTTAGAAATGAAACCAGTGTTTTTGGTTTTACGTCTTACAAGTGTAAATATTGGTTCACAAACTACTAAAAGGTGATATAATATTCTTCATCTGTGGATAAGATATAAAGGACGATCTATGGAGGGTTGTGGCATCACAGATGAGTTGGTGCATTTGGAATATCTAACTTATAAGTTGCATTTTAAATGGACAATTGAAGATCAAGTCAGCTATAATAAACTTATATTGGACAGGACCATTACTTTCTTTTTATCTTGTTTTGTAACAGAGAAGAGGCTGCTTCCTACGGAGACCCCGAAGTGACATGAAGAAAAAAAAATGACGAAAAAAAAAATATTGAAATCTCGAGTTTCAAAGTCCAAAAGTTTTTTCCAAAAAAAAAAAAAAAATTTCCATCATTTTTTGGAAACTCAAGATCTCGACTTTGAAACTCAAGAGCTCGACTTTCCCAGAAGTGACAAAAAAATAAAAAATAAAAAATTTGAAAACTTTTTTTTCATCATTTTTTGGAAACTCGAGATCTCGAGTTTCAAAGTCGAGATCACGAGCTTACAAAAAATTTAGAAAAATAATTGGTCATTTTTTTTTTTTCTCATGTCACCGGGGGCTCCGTAGCTTCCTATATTGTCTTTGTATATATTATGATGCATTTGTGTTATATCGGACAGGCAGACAACAACTTGCACCAACACTGTAACATGAAACTGGATTTCTTCATTTTGATTTTATTTATTCTTTTGTGATAGGGCACAATTGTTTTCTTATCCTTTTTTATTATTATTGAGCCAAATATTTTTGGCTGTTCAAATGTTTGCATGATTAATTTTTGAATGTATTGATATTGTCCATTGATACAAAAAACTAAAATATGAAAAAAGTATGTCTGGGGCAGGGCTATAGCTTTGGGGTAAAGAGATGACATTTACATCTTGAGAGATGCTCCGTGTGTTAAAATCCCCTCTGCCTTAGTGTGACAGAAATTGTAGAGTAAAAACCTTTCACATGTCTTCTTCTTGTTTAGATGGAAGTGTCTGACATCTTTTAGTACTCAAAAGGAAGAAGTAGTGAAATCAACGAGTGGAAGAAAGGGAGGGGAAAATGGGTTAAATAGTTTAGGCAGGAAGAGGCCTCCTCTTTCTTATTACCACCTGAAGAAAGGCCATTGCCATTAGATTGAAATTTAATTTACGAAATAGTGTTTAAATGCAGCTGTTGTTCACCAGCAGCCCATTCCAAATACGCGTTCTGTCAGTGCATTTCCTGAGGGCCATTTAATTGGGCTAATGAAGAAAGCTGCTAATGGCTGGGTTTATCTCTGGCAGCACTGGTGACATTTCATGAAGGCAGGTGATTTCGCAGGCATTGTTTAAGCGCGGTGTGTAGCATTTCATAGTTGGAGAGTGAAACAAACAAACAAATGTGTTATTTGGGTAAATCATTTAAAACATAAATCTGTGGCGTGGTGGTGGTTCGACGCTGTTGTTGAAAAAAAAATAGAAATGGATTAACTGGATCATTCAACAAAACAGAGGGAATTATCGTGTAATTATTTTCCAGACATGCTGCTAACCACATTTGGAAAATCAAAAATCAAAAACAGAGCCGGTTTATTGCTACTCAACAAGAGTGTCTTGTGATTCTGGAAATACTCGCATGAAATAACCATCACATCACACACAGGGTTGCATACACTCTTAGAAATAAGGGTTCCAAAAGGGTTCTTGTACAAGGGCTGAGGTTCTACCTGGAACCATTTGCTTCTGAAAAACCCCTTTTCAAAGGAAAGGGTTTTTCAAGGGTTCTTGGTAACACTGATGGTTCCAGTAAGAACCATTTTGATCCAGAGAACCCTTTAAAACCCCTTTCCTAAGGCATCTTAGCTAGCTAGCCAACAGTAGTGATGTGAGTTTTTGTAAGTCCGAGGTACACTCTTTTGGTTCTTCGGCTTGTCCTCATAGGAGAACCCTTTTAAAAAAATCTTTATTCAGGACAGGTGTTTTAAAGGGTTCTTTGGATCAAAATGGTTCTTACTGGAACCATTAGTGTAACCAAGAACCCTTAAAAAAACTCTTTCTTCAGGGAAAGGGTTTTTCAGAAGCAAATGGTTCCAGGTAGAACCTCAGCCCTTGTAGAAGAAACCTTTTGGAACCCTTATTTCTAAGAGTGTAGTGTCTTTAAATTACTGTTGTATAGCCTGGGTATTTTAAATGTTCCACCACATGAGACAAAGCAATATTTGTTCCTTTTTTTGTTGTAGAAATTACTTAAATTTTTTATTTTATCATGTTTAAATCAATGTTAAATATAGAGATTATTATCATTGTTATAATCCATGATTAAAACAACACATTCCTCTAATAAACTGGAGGTGGGCTTAATGCAATGACAAAGAGAAATAAGCGACTTGGAGCAACCTTTGTATACATCCAACATGGAGGCCGCCGAAGAGTATTTTCGATTTGACCTTTTATTTCAGAAAAAAAGGTCCTATAGAGGTAACAAATACAAGAACACACACACTCTCTCTCTCACACACACAGTATGCAGATGCACACGGGGAGGTGACATTTACCTTCATCAGTTATCAGCATCTTGATATTAGTACATCAAACCTGCCGTTTAATAATGAGCCTCAGTCGCCACCTGACTAACGCGTGATTCTGACACTCTTGTCATTTCCTCTTGTCAGGGAAAGGTCAGTGTCAAAGTCAAACAGGGTTGGGGCCAATGTTTATACATGGATGGACTACAAGATTAAACTGAACAGAGCTGACACATTGCAAAAAAGGCAATAGCGAACGAAGGGCAAACGCGCCGACAAATCCGCAGCTCCATTCAGCCACTTTCCATTAAAATGTATCACAAAATGTAAACCGCATTTTCAAAAAGAAAGAAGGAAATGTGTGCTTGTTTTATGTGTGTCTCTGTCCACTGCTGTTCAGTGATTCAGTTCAGGGAGTTCGTTATTAGGTGGTGCAAACATTCAGGAGGAGGAGAAAGCATGACTGTGAGTGTCAGGTAAGATCAAACTGTCACAATGGATCACGTTTAGTCCCTGCGTTCTATTTATTAGTGCGGCGATATTTGCTTCTTCAAGTCCCTGTTCCTTTATTCTAGGAGTGCGTATAAAAATAGACTACAAATGCTAAGAATGAACACGTAACGGTGGACACGTGTCACCAGTTGTGCTGAAAGAGCATTCGCATTTCTCTAGAAAAAGACAAAAAAAGTAGAGGTGAACATGTTTTTGACCTTGACGGATTTTCATTCACACTCAACTGCCGTTTTGGGAGCACTGAAATGCAATTTTGAAGAGCGGGTCCCAGAGTGGAACATTCTCAAAATGCCGCCCAGCAATTACGGTACTATGGGAAAACAATGATGTTATAGTCCCGCCTCTCTCTTGCACTCGCGTTCAGTGTCATTTATCTTCACCGCTTCTATTTTTTCTCGTGTTTGGAGAATGTTTGGTCGGTTCACATTTATTTTATTTCCTTAGTCGCCTTGGCTTTCTTCATTCTGTCTCTGTTTCTGCGATTGTATACATTTGAATGTGTGATTTTGGGCAAGAAAGCATTATTTTATTGATGCTTGGCGTAATAGTTCCGAAACACCACTGCATCACCATGTACAGGTCTGACATAATTATGTACTACATGCAGTGTGTGAAATACCCATTAATAACCGGGGGGGTTATAACCGGTTTTTTTAACCGGGGGGGGTCCCATCTCCCATCTCCCATGTGTTGCGCAATACTGTCTCCACCCCAGGTGCCACCCTGCAGTATTGTCTATCTTCCCTGTCAGATGTGGGCCTTTTCCCACAGCGCCATTTGGAAAGCAATCAATTAATACATTAAAAATACACAATTAGAAATAAAATAATTGACATTTTGTGTGGTTAAAAAGGAGAAGAAAGCATGCAAATTGTATTATGTATGTAGATCGTATAAGTAAAACTGAAATTACACAAATCTTTACCAAAAAAAAAACTTTCCAATTACACTGTAACATGTTTAGACCCCCCCTCAAATTTTACATTTGAGGCTTCCCTGTATTTCACACAGTGACTACATGGTTTACTTTAGAGCCATTTTGGGGAGGTTTCTTGTGGATGAAGCCAGTTTGGCAACAGTGTCTGATAGATCTGATGAATCTATGTACAAAGTGGATACATAAACATGTGTCCAATTAATATAGATATATGTTACGGGACATGTTTGTTCATCAGTCCTCATTCTCTATAGGTGCAGCAAATTGCAGAAGCTGGAATGACAAAGTTCCCAGTGCACGTGATTTCTCAACACAATCCTTTGCTATTGCTGAATCTACATATACCTTTTATCAATTTGCCAACTTTTCCACCTTCCTCAATCATGAAAACTTTTGGGGATTTTTTTTTTTTGCTTAAAAACAGGCTGGTGGAAACTCATTTAATGACAAAATAAAAAGATTCATGAAGTGTGTGTGGTTTTTTTTCCATATAGCTGTGGAATAAGTCATATCATAGTGATAAAAGCGAAATAATAAAAATGTGCTGCAAATAAAAAACATTTTGTAAGTCCAAGGTAGTGTCTTTAAAGGTGCATTATGTAATAAATCTAAAGCAACTGGCCATAAAATCCTCCTAATATGTCACAGAGACTCAGGAATAATGTTCATATAACAAACTGAACTCACCAACAACAACAGTACAGACAAAATATTTGCATTAAAAAAAATATTTTGCAGACTGCAAATCATGTTTATGTTTTGAAATCATGTTTTGGCGTCATGTGGCGCCACCTACCGCCGTCTACCAATCATTGCAGTCAGTAGAGTCTCAGCTGAAGAGCAACCACGTGTTGCCAGTTACGTCAGAAAACAAAACCTCAAAGACCTCGGTATTTTGAATTTGAATGTAGTAACCGTTTTTGGCCACATTCTTACATATGGCACCTTTAAGTTATTGTTGTGTAGCCTGGGTATTTTAAATTTTCCATCACATGAAAAAAAACAGATCCTTTTCTCAAACTACAAACAGCAATATTTGTTCTTTTTTTTTTTTTTTCGTAGAAATTACTTTAATACTGTTCGACCTTGAGTGTCTTGAAAGGCGCCTTAAATATGATGCATTATTATTATTATTATTATTATTAATAATAATTTCAGGATAGTTGTTGTGAAAAACAAACACAAGCAACTTCTTATGTGCAAATGTACAAACAAAAAAAGAGAAAAAAAACACCTGTACAATATATATAATGTGATTTAAAAATAAAAAATATGTGACACCCATCAAAACACACACATACACACACTATATAGAGAACATCAATAAGCAAACTCCTGGTAAACTGAATTAATCTCCGCTGTCTTTAAAATCCCTTTGTCTGCCCTTTGATAAATGACCTAACTGAATTTTTTTTTGAACCCCTCCTGAACTCTACCGGTCTTGTGCGTATTCAACGCTCGTTTTTCCGTTTCTTTTTTTTTTTTTGGAGGTAAACAACCCTGAAGTGTGATATTTGAAAAAAAGCACCCACGCTCCAGCGGTTGGTGGTGAGGTGTGTGTGTGTGTGTGTGTGTGTGTCTGTGTGTGTGTGTAGAGGAGGAGGGGGTAGTGGGTATTCGAATTGCGCACGAGCCACCAATCATCTCCAAGCCTGCGTCCGGAGAGCGGCTTTTGAATCCCCTCCTTCTCTGCCCGCCTCTTCAAATTGATTGGCTGCCAGAGGAGCAGCGACTATGTTTAATGCACCATGCGGTGTCCGGAGTTCAGTCAGTGAGAGGAAGCGCTCAATGAGGGTCGGGGACGCGCGCGCAGTGCGAGAGACGTGCGGTAAATACTGAGGAGCAAACTGACGCGTGTGCGTGATCAACACATAATTTTCTTTCTTTCTTTCTATTTTTTTTTTTTTTTTTTTTCCTGAATGTATTTATATTTCTGACAGCTACAGAGACACTTGTGCCACAATGCAACGTTTTTGTTGCTGAGCATTTGTGTGTGTGTGGATGTCTGTGTGTGTGTGTGTGTGAGGACTTTGACGGGGGACAGCGGACAAGGACATTCTACTGGAAACAGTCACTCAGCGATGTTTGGCACTGATTGGCATCTTTTTTTCTAAAGACGCACACTCTCTGGATTTACCGTTGATCGAGTGTATGGATTCTTTCCCTTTATTTTCCTTCTTCTGATTGATTCTATCCCTCTTTTTTCCTCATATGTAGTATTGTTATATATTTTTTTTCCTGCCTCTACAGTTTCTTCCTCGCTGAGGAACGGTGAGTCACTGCAGGCAGGCAGGCTGAAGGCGAGCCGCTGCATCCTAATCACACAGCGGAGAGCTCTGACTCCAGCTCATTGACATTACAGTCATACTTTTCTCGAACACTTTTTTTTTTTTTTTTTTTTTTCAATTTCGACTGCGCTGCACTGTAGCCTGTGTGTGTGCATCAGGCAAGCGAAAGCCTGTGGATTTCTTCCTGCTCCTGCGCGCAGAGTGGAAGGAGGATACGGGTGGAACCTGAACAGGGGGATGCAACTCTCCTTGAACCCTGCTGGATCATTTATCACAGTTTTATTTCATTCTGGGACTATCGCAACAGTTTATTCGGGTAAGTTTATGTGATTTCTCTTTGTATTTTCACAATCCATCACCTGTTCATTCGAGTGCAACAGCTTCTTGTTGCAGAGAGACGTCTGTGCTGATACATTGGCAGCTCGTGTCTATATTGTATTTTTGTTATTTCAATATCCGGATTATGCTAAAACTAATTGTATTCACACTTCAAATTCAAATAGGCACCACAATACAGCCATCGATTGAACGCCCTCCTATGATGTTGCCTTAGTATTAAAGTTGCTTTACACTTCACAGTCGGCTTTCTCATAATGTGTGTGAAAGGGGGCCATTATCAGGTCAGGGCTGGCTCTGAATTGCACATTAGAGATAGATTGAAAAAAAATAAAAAATGCATGTTTGTGTCTGTAATAATACACGTAGTAAATAAGCGACAAGGGCAGTCATTATTTCCCCATGTACTGCACCAGGGCTGCATCCAGTGTCTTCCCAAGGTTAACTAATTGACAAGCTTCCTCCATAATTGTGGAGATGAATTACACATGAGCCCAGTTTCTTTTTTGGCTCAGTGGTGGATCTGATTTCCTCCCCAGCAGACTCACCGATGTGGCTCAGTTTTTATGCATGTGGCCAGGTGACAGGCGGATATATATAACAAATATCTCTTTTTTTTTTTTCTTCTGTGTCCTTTCTTAGGTGGTATGAGCGAATGCTTACAATGATTATTCTGTTTGGAGACTGGATCGCGATTACTGCTCAGATGAGTCTGGGCACTCCGCTGAATATAAATTAGGGTCCTCAGCACCACAGATTGCTCGAGCAGGCAGAGGAAGAGCGACACACACAGCAAAGACAATCTTCAAAGACGAAACGCCAAGGTCTCTCACGATGAACAGAACACTTTTGTTGGTCCCGATTAATAGAAATACCAAATTTGAACATCATATCAACAGGTCAAAGGACGCCTAAACGCGACGCATCTTAGCCCACAGCAGTTTTTTACAGAGTAGGGATGCATCTTTCGATTTTCTTTTTCCTCCTTTTATGGGCTCAAGCCCTGACATTGAAAAACTTGAATTACTCTGTCCCAGAGGAGCAGGGTCCGGGGACAGTGATTGGAAACATTGCCAAAGATGCCAGACTTGGACTTGAACAGACTGGGCAGGGACAGACAAAGAAAGCCAACTTCAGGGTGCTGGAGAACTCAGCCCCACATCTCATGGACGTGGATCCCCAAAGTGGACTGCTGTACACGAAGCAGCGCATTGACAGGGAAACATTGTGCAAGAGAAACCCCAAGTGCCAGCTCTCCATGGAGGTGTTCGCCAACGACAAAGAGATCTGCATGATCAAAATAGATATTCAGGACATTAATGACAACTCGCCCTCTTTCCCCTCCGATCAGATTGATATTGACATTTCAGAAAATGCTGTGCCAGGCACACGCTTTCCCTTGACCAGTGCACATGACCCTGATGTAGGAGAAAACGGCCTGAAAACCTATCAAATAACCCGCGACGACTACAATCTCTTTTCCTTGGAGGTAAAGGCCCGCGGGGATGGGACAAAATTCCCTGAATTAGTTATTCAACGACCATTGGACAGAGAAGAGCGAAGCCATCACACTTTAATTCTGTCAGCCACTGATGGAGGGGAATATCCTCGGTCAGGTACCATGCAGATAAATGTTAAAGTTATCGACTCCAATGACAACAGCCCTGTGTTTGATCAGCCCTCGTATGTTGTGGAAATACCTGAAAATTCGGCACCTGGTAAAGTCCTTATCGATTTAAATGCCACAGATCCTGATGAGGGAAACAATGGACAAGTAGTCTATTCTTTTAGTGGCTATGCCCCAGAGAGAATCCGTGAGCTCTTCTCCATAGATTCGAGAACAGGGGTCATAAAGATTCAGGGTGAAATTGACTACGAAGAGAGCCCAGTCATTGAGATTGACGTGCAGGCAAAGGATCTAGGTCCCAATCCAATCCCGGGCCATTGTAAAGTCACAGTTAAAGTGCTTGACAGGAATGATAACTGGCCATCTATAGGCTTTGTGTCTGTGAGACAGGGAGCCATCAGTGAGGCAGCACCTCCAGGCACTGTCATTGCTCTGGTGCGTGTCACAGACAAGGACTCAGGCAGGAATGGGCAGCTTCAATGCAGAGTGCTGGGTAATGTCCCCTTTAAACTTGAGGAGAACTATGATAACTTCTACACAGTGGTGACAGACAGGCCCTTGGATAGAGAGATTCAGGATGAGTTCAATGTCACTATTGTGGCCAAAGATAATGGCATTCCTCCTCTAAACTCTACAAAATCCTTCACTGTAAACATTCTCGATGAGAATGATAATGTTCCTCACTTCACAAAGGCAGTTTACCTTGTTCAGATACCTGAAAACAACATCCCCGGCGAGTACCTGGGTTCAGTTCTTGCACATGACCCAGATCTTGGCCAGAACGGGACAGTGTACTACAGCATAGTGAACTCCAATGTGAGTGGAGGAGACGTCAACACCTATGTTAACGTGAACGCGGCTAATGGAGCCATCTATGCCGTGAGATCTTTTAACTATGAGCAAATTAAGTATTTTGACTTCAAGGTTCTTGCAAAAGATGCAGGATCTCCACACCTGGAGAGCAACGCGACAGTGCGCATCAATGTTCTGGACGTCAATGACAACATCCCTGTCATAGTCCTGCCCTTGCTCCTAAATGACACTGCTGAAATCCACGTGCCACGTAATGTCGGCGTTGGCTACATTGTCACCACAGTGAGGGCAGTGGATAATGACTATGGTGAGAGTGGGAGGCTCACTTATGAGATCTCAGATGGCAATGAGGACCACCTCTTCGAGATCGATCCAGTGACTGGGGAGGTGCGAACAGCACATCCATTTTGGGATGATGTGAACCCCATGGTGGAGCTGATCATCCGCGTGTCAGACCACGGCAAGCCGACTCTCATCGCCGCCGCCAGACTCATCGTCAAGGCCTCCAACGGACGTCCACCTGATGGACTGCCACACACTAAGGACAATCAGAACTGGGACATGTCCCTGCCTCTTATTGTAACCCTCAGCATCATATCCATCATGCTCCTGGCTGCCATGGTGACCATAGCGATCAAGTGCAAGCGGGAAAACAAGGAGATCCGAACCTATAACTGTCGCATTGCAGAATACTCGCACCCTCAGCTGGGAAAAGGCAAGAAGAAGAAGATTAACAAGAACGACATCATGCTGGTGCAGAGCGAGGTGGAGGAGCGGGATGCCATGAATGTGATGAATGTGGTAAGCAGCCCTTCCTTGGCCACCTCTCCCATGTACTTTGACTACCAGACACGCCTGCCACTCAGCTCACCACGGTCAGAGGTCATGTACCTCAAGCCCACTGCCAATAACCTCAGCGTGCCCCAAGGCCACGTGGGATGCCACACCAGCTTCACAGGCCCAGTCACCAGCACTACAGACACACCTACTAACCGCATGTCCATCATACAGGTAAGAGAACTTGCTGTCCTCACCTTCACCGTTTTTCACGTCACTATCTTCAGATAACTCCCATTCCCTATATCGACATCTGCCCCCTTTCATTCTAAAATGAAAGACACAAAGAAGACAAGGACAGGCAGAGACAGAGAGGCCCAGGAGCACACAGAGAAAGGAAGAAAAAGGGAGGGGGTGAGCATTAGAAGGATTAAACAGTCATTTTGGTGTTCTCATTGAACACTGCCAGTGACACAAATCATTGATGTTTGAAATATGTCACGACAGGCTTTTGAAATCACTTTCCCTGTAGAAGGGTTTTTTCATAAATCACTCAATCAATGTCGTTTAATTGCTGTGGAAGAATTATTTTAGCCTGTGGCTTGGATTTTAAAATTATCCAATTATCTCACAGACAACTGCAGAATGTAAACAACCATATTATCTTTGCAGATATACGTCAGATACCTGATATATATATTAATGTACATAGTAGCAAATTTAATGTAATATTATGACAGTAAATTTACTCCAATGACAGGAGCTTTTTTTTGTCTGTTAGAAGCCACTGTTATTAGTGTCACAGTAGTCATCGCAATCTATAGCTCTTTGTGGTTAATTCCAAGGATTCTAATTCCTAGAGATAAGCAGCCTCAACTTATTCTTGAGTATATAAGCTTGTAACATGATAACTTCTCTGTGTCTGTGGCCTTAAGTTCATTAAAAGTCTGTCGTGGCAGATGAAGATTAAGACCTGCTTAAGATGGTGGTGTAGTAGTGCTCGGTATAATGGCTAGTTGCAACAACTTAGTAGCAACAACTGAACTAAATCTGTTGTTAACAAACTGTTTTGCATTGCTTCAATGGTTTTGTAGAAACAATAGAGCCCTTCATAAGATTCATTATTATTACTTTTTGCTAATGGCCTAATACTGTTTGGTACAACTGCAGGATCCTGTCATTTGCATCTGGTTGGAGCATAACTATTAGGCTCCCTGCTCTCCTTCCCATCCTACTATTTTCACTGGCTGTGGATGTGACAATGACTGTGATCAGATGTGATGTGTTCCCACCAGGAAAGGAAGGCCACTGCCTGTTGTTCCTACCCTCGCCAGCTGCATAGGGCAAGGGTCAGCACAAAGACCGTTAAGGCTTCCTAATCAGAGGGAGGGAATAATTGCAGATCCATTATGCAGACTGTTTCTATGCTAATGTGGAGATGCTACATTAGTCTATGTGAGGTTGTTGCACATCTGTCTTGTGCTCCTCTCTCTCACCCTTCTGACAGTCGGAAGGAAAACAAGCAGCAACAGCATTCCTTAGTGTCTTGTTTACAGAAGGGTCCCCTCGACGCATCAGGCGTGCAGGGTGCTCTATTGTATTATTCAACAGAAACCTGTGTAGAGGGAGATGGCCTGAGGCATTAAGTTTCCTCAGAAGCTGTACAGGCGCATATCAGTTTCCTCCCTCATGTCTGCCTCCCCTCACTGCACTCGTGTGGACAGTAAGTAACCTGAGTCAGAGGAGAGTGGCTATGGGAAAAATGTCAGGAAACAAAGACAGAATTCCCCCTCCATCGATCCCAATGCCTCTGAGCCCATCTGTCACTATTGTTCCCACTGGGAGAGAGAGAGGTTGAATGGTAAAAATAAGTAAAGCAATGGATAAAGTAGGCGAAGCATGGTGCTTGCTCATTTACTTTAAGAAGGGGGGAACCTCAGTGCTGCTGTCTTCATCTGCACAGAGTGGCGCGACTGTTGCTGCCTGCAACTCCCAGTCTTTTTCCACACTGCTACTGGCCTCTAATGATGTTTTATAGTGGTGCACCGGCAGGCAGACTGGGCTTGGTCTGTTGCTGGTATAGGGGAGAATAATACGAGCGTATCAGTAGTGCTCTGCTGGCCTTATCATTGTCACCACCTTGCAAACATCCAGCCCAGTGGAGAGTTTCATTTCATTTGTAAAGAGAATTCCCGGGATAAAGAGATGGATGAAACGTAATGATGCCTAATTCCGCTTAAGGCGTTGAAGGGAATTACTTAGTGTGGAATCAAGGTTAAAACCAATCTGCCGCACAATTCCTCAATGCCCAGGAAGAAGGGATTTCAGTAATTCGCTCAAAAGATTGAGCCTGCGCCCACTCTGCCTTGAATACATTCTAGGATTTTGTCCCACATTATGTTTGGATTCAGCAGCTGTGCTGCTGTACAAAACAACCTACGCAGTAGTGCATGTGTTCTCTGCTGCTTTCTTTCTACCTGTATGAGTCAACATTGTTACTAAACACTGAAAGACTCCAGTATCATTACTTTTAATAGGCCAGCAATGTATCATATTGCTTTGTTTTGATATGTTCTGTGTGTGTGTTCTAATTTGATTCACTGTTAAAACCCCAATTCAAAAAAGCCCTGTTTCTGTGAGACATCATCCACGTTAATAAGGTGCAGGTGGTACAGGGGGGGAATCTGAAAGGCTATCAATGCTGCCTTTAGGTGGCAGCATTCTGCCTTTTCTAGTGTGGCACTGAGATGATGGTGTCAAGGAGAAAAGGGACACTGTCTGTCTCTGCTGATTTGACAGTCAGCTTGCCACTTGAATTATACTGTTTTAATGTAAGTGTTGGACATTAACACCCAACAAACAAGTGAAATATGAAATATATTTTTTGGCAGTGACTGCCTGACAACATCCCATCACTGTTGTTTTGAATAACAATAAGTGAATTGACCGAGGAAGCAGTAAATCCATGGTATTTCAAATTTGCCCATGGTGGATTTCCTTTGTGAGCATAGCAAACAAAACAAAGGTGTTTGAATGGTTTATCAAATTGCCTTGCAGCCATAAATGTATTGCTGCGGGAGGGGGAAAAAAAGCAGTTAAGAGGTGTGACTGTGTTATATACAACATAGGAGATTTAACTCGCTTGATTTTTTTTTTTTTTAAGGTTGAGCATATATGCATGCGAACAATGTAGCTGGAGTTGATGTTGAAAGTGGATGCTTCCAGGAATGGTCTACTCTGCATAATTTAGGGAGATTGTACATATCGGTGTGTGTGTGTGTGCGTGCATGTGGGTGTAGCGTCATTGTGTATTCTAGGCATGTGATTTAAGCCTTCAGCTGGCAGGCTCTGTGACAGAGGCCCTATTTTTTTATGAGCGTGACAATCTTGCATTTGTCCAAACCTTGAAACACCCTTCCTCCAACGAACAGACGGGTGCTGTCGCGCACACAAACCCACAGATGCATGTGTAGCTGCGCTAGGGGCTGCTTTGAAGGCGTCTACTCCACAAAATGAGTCTTATCAAAGTCTTATCAAATTCTGTGCCGTTATATTGTATCGCAATTGCTCCCACACTCCACTGGTCACTGAGGCAATGAATAGAAAAGCACTCTTTATTTCATTTCTCGCCCTTCATCTTTAGATAACTTTCCTCTGGAGCTTTCTGCGGAATGAGTTTGGTAAACCTGCATGCATTTGAAGCCCGCTCACAGATGGGATTGAGCAGCTCAGTGGCTAAAACGGTGCACAAACAAGTGTTGTTTATCTGAGATACAGTTTAAGAAGCCATGTGTAATATATGTACTTTTGTCCCTCAGTTGAGTTCTTATGGGCCGCTAGGCCAGATTTGTTTTATTTGAGCTTGCCAGTACATAAAAAACAACAGTCAGCTTGCCTTAGGGTGTATCTTCATATTTCCTCAAATAAACCTGCTGCTACTGTACATATTACACACCAAAATTCTGAATTATTAATAGGCAGTTTTATTTTTCCTTCTTCTCCCCAAAGCTCATATGATAGAACTGAGAGGAGGTCAGACCATGGGAAGTTGCTCAAGGGAGTGGCTGTAATTTATTTGAACACTTCATAATATAAAAACATAGCAATTTTGTCATTAAATGTTTCTTCTTTTTTTTTAGCTGCTATTACTAATATCGCTGTGGTGGTGTTCTGGGGTCTGGGGGGTTGTTTCAAAATCCGATGTGTTGGTTTGTTTTCGAGGCTGTTGCAGTGGTGTTACGCAGCACAAAATGGCAGCTACATTTGCATCTTCCTCCATTAATAAATCATAACAGTTAACAAATCAGTGGGAAGTAGAATATGTCACAATGCACATCAGAGGTTTCTGAACACAGGGGAAGTGGAAAACGGAAATTGCTTGTTTTCTGAAAATAAGCTAATTGACACTAAATTTATGATCATGTCGGTAAAAAAAAGTTTAAATTCCTATTTTGGTGTCTCATACAGTCTACGACCAACAGCGTTAGAGATGTGTTAGAATGACTGAGAGAGCCAACAATACTACACATACTTCAAATCTCCTTATATAATTGTCCTTAAAAATTGGATTATAATAGATACAGCTGTGAAAGTTGATGATTTATTTATTGTCCATTCTGACAAAATCTAAATAATTGAATATGACAAGGCTCAGTCAGAACAATTCCCCCCTATAATTTATAACTGCAACATATTGTCCAATTGTAAACGTAAGCAGACGGATGGATAGAAGACTGACAGTTTGTACTGTCCTTGTGTTAGCCACTCAAAATCCTTTCAGGCAGCTGCTGTGCATGCACAGGAACACAGACTGTAACTGTGGCATGGCAACAAAGGAATTTAGTGTTTTGTGAGCGTGGAGAAAGAGACAGGATATGAGAACACAAGTTAACCTCTGTGATGGCCAGATAAGCCGGACACATTAAACCAATTTGCTCTGTTCAATAGGAAGCAGACTATTAGAGATGACAGGGATGTGATAATAAGACTGTGGACGTCCACTCTCGTCTCATTGTGTGATTGTGAATGTATGAGAGAGAGAGAGAGCGAGACAGACCTGGGTCATTCTTTTCACATTTCCATAAATGTACATGTGGCTCTGGTTCCATTCCTTCTAAAACAACGGTATGGATGAGTCTAGTGTTCTAACCATGCAAAATAATGTTCATGTTTGGGTTTCAACTAGGGCTGTAACAATTAATGAATTACCTAAATTAATCATCAACTATTTTGGTAACGATTGATCGGTTTGAGTGTTTCATCTTCATCAATGTGAATATTCTTTGCTCCATATAACAAATTAAAACTGATCAATTAAAACCGATTGATTTTGGTTTGCGGATAAATTGACATCATCGTCATTGTGAGATTTGGAAAATGCCAGCTACCATTTTTTCAAAATGTTCTGACAACTAATAGTCGATTACAAAAATAATGGTGAGTTGCAGCTCTAGTTTCAACCATGGATTTATTATACGAACTGGATAGAGCACCGCCCCTTGTTTCCGTCCATTCCTATATAGCTGCTCACCCATCGCATATGCCAAAAAAGTTTTTGACTTCCGCGTTTATTTCCGGGTTATGGGGCCCATAGAGCATGCGCAGTAGTGACACTACCATATAAAGATCTATAAAAGTCAGTGTCCATGTCTCGAGGTGTCCTGTGGACACTTTTACGGGCGTCTCTTTTACTATTGCGGTCAATGGGAAAATTGATTTTGGTCTCCATGGGGTTTTCTGTTGCAGTACCCACAGTGGCCACCATGTAAAACTTGTCTTCGAGGCAGAGGGGGGCGGTGCTCTATCCAGTTCATATTATACATCCATGGTTTCAACAGACCGCCTCATGGCTACTGTCCTCTGTGTTGTCTCTTTTGACCAAAACATTAGTTCGCATGGACTCAAACTGTCGGGGTGCTCACCAACGTCTTTGCATTGTCCATGTGGGCCACCGCAGAAATGGGTAGAATTTACACATGGACGCAGTAAATACGATCTTGGCCATAGGAGAAAAGTAGACTTTAGCATCTCTTTTGCCTAATTTTCTAGAAACACTAGAGCTTCAGAATATTGTGTCTTTTTTTTGTGTCATTTTCATTGTTTTACATTTCAAAGACAGACCTGCATTTTCAAGGGTTTCAGATCCGTTCCTGTCAGACCTCAAAATTCCCCTTTTCACTGTTAGAACGAGGCACCAACAGTATGAATGCTTTTGCTTTTTTTTGTTTTTTTTTTGGTTTATAGTGGCGGCTTTCTTGTTTGACAGCATGTCTTGTTTTTCTGACCTTGTTGATGCTGTGGGTTGCGCATTTTTCTGTCGCATTGCAAGCACGCAAACGAACGCCAATGTGTTCTTCCTGAACAATGTAATTTATCTTTCTTTTTTTTTAATATCGGCTACATCAGTGCACACTCTTTCATAAAGGAAAACATAAATTATGGCAAAACAAACAAACAAACAAACCAAATATTGTGCATGCCCTCAGTAGATTCTGATATATTCACTTCTGTGAGCTGCTGACATTGCACAGGGGGCCAATGTAGAATCAACAAAGGTCACAAAAACAGGAGAACAAAACATAGCCCTCTCAGTGGAGGAATCTATGATTCAGCCACTGTGTGTGTGTGTGTGTGTACATGCACGGGCATACATGCACCTGTGCTACCACCAGCTGTGCTCTGAAGCACCGGCCTCGCTGGTTCCCTTAGATTGAATTGGGCTTCCCTGAGGGGCCTGCTCGCCCCCTGAGTGTCCTCAGATCCCTCCTGGGGTCTTTAGACTTAACATTTAGAGCAGCGAGGGGGGGGGGGGTCTGGAGCTGCAGCAATAGATAGATATAGATAGGAGTGACCTCACAGTAATGCACACTGAGATGCACACAGCAACAGTAGGCTGCATATATATATAAGGCCCATAGACAGACTCACTGATGCATTCTTTCAGCTGGCAGCAGCTGGGTCTCTTTGCTGTAAATCAAACACTTTCAAAGTCAAACAAAGTGGAACTCACTCTCTTGTGTCTTGGCACCGACCCAACCTAAAGAGCTTTTATTTCCCGCCACATCTTCCTCCACTGTCCCCCCCCCCCCCCCCCAACCCCCAGACATGTGCTGTAGTACCAACAGTGAGTTATGTGAATCTGCTCTCACCTTCTATCTCATTAGTATAAGAGGAGTGATTTATCCCCTGCTCCCTGAATATCTCGCTCGCTCGCTCTCTCCCCCCTCGTCCTTGCCTGCCACAGTTCAGCACCTCTTCAGCTTCATCAGTAATGCGATTAATTGATCAGAGGGACATAGCACTGAATGCCATGCCATTTTACTCTAATTTCACCCAACTTCATGTCAAATTAAGCTGCTGCAAAATGGCTGTCTTCACACATATTCTTCAATCACAGCTGCTGTTCCTTAGATGGAAATTTGCTTTTCAATTTTGCTTAAAAACTGAACATATCTTGTTCATTTTTTGTTAGAAAACTGTGTGGCTGTCTATAGTATATTGTATAGATGTGACAACAGATAAAGACAAAGACTTGGGGAATGGTGATGTCGGCCTTATTGGTTCTTATCTGCTGCAACTTACCAATCAGCTTTGAACAAAACGCTCCTTTAAAACATTCCCTTTCAGTTTCACCTTGTTACTAATGAAAAAAAAAAACTTTGCTGTATTTTTCACGATTGCTTCTTTTCCCATCATAATCCCAACTGCAGAGCAGAGAATCCACTTTTTTTTTGTCTACCTCGATTCTTCCCTGTTGTCCAAAGAAGCCAAAGTTTTTCCACACATGACATGTTCAACATTTGGTTTATTCATTTTTCAAATTATGGCTGTTTCCTAATCAATTCATAACCATATAAAAGACAATCACGATGCATCGGGAAATTGACGATTTCTCCAACCTCTAATGCCAAGAGTAGTCCTACCTGAATGGTCACATGATGTAACATTTTAAGGTGATTACTGAAACATAGCTAAAACACTCATCTGGACGCTGGTTAGTTTTATTTGGTAGCAATTTAAAATGAAAAAGTAGTTGTGGAGATTACGGGCCAATTCCAATTCCTATCTTAACCCTCAAGCTCAACCTTTAATCTATTGGCCCTAAAAACCAAGTGTTGAGGGTTATTTTGTCACTTAGAAATGGGACACCCCTTAAATGCAGATACGTCTTCAGACTGCGGGGGGCAGAATAACGCGAAAGCAGCGTCAACTCCAAAAAAGAAGAAGAAGAAGAACACATTATTTATTACGATCCGTTTGTCAGTCAAATTATTAGGTTGTCAGTTAGTTATAAGATGATACTCATACAAATATTCAGCTGACAGTTACCACACACCACGGCTTATTGAAAAATAAACGATAACAAACCATCACTTCTCCGCACCGGCCGGCTATTGACAAAAGATCGGAAAATAAAAATAAATGTTACGCAACAATGACGTCAGTAATCCATAATATGGGCCTAAACTAAGATAATACAATGGTTTTCATATTTTTTATATCTCTATTAACAAAGAAAATACTTAATTTGTAGTCTACTCGTTTCGCTGCTTTCGGCACCGTCTTTGTTATGTGAAAACACGCAATGCATTCTGGGTAGCCCTTGCTCCCAAGGGTGGTCTCGGAAAATCTCAATATTGAGGGCGATACAGCCCTTAAACTTGCCCCTCAACTTAATTTTTCTGAGAATTGGGACGGCACTTGCACTAGAGGGCGCGCGCATTTTTGAGATTGAGGGTTAAGATTGAGGATTAAGCAAGGAATTGGAATTCACCCGAAGCCTGAGCAGGTCCAGGTCTCCAGGAGACATCCCACTGCCTCCTCTGCGTCTCACTCCCGCTGTATCTGTAGCACAGTTTGAAATCCGACTCCCTCATCCGAAGCCCTGTGTGTGTCTGAAGGGAATTGACATCCACTGTGTTTTTGTCGTGGCCGTTGTGTGTATGTTTGTGGCAACAGAGCAGAAATGAGTCGGCACTCTGGGATGTTATTGCCTAAACAAAAGGTCCTACTAAATGGCGGGCGCACATGATTTGTCGTCAAACGTTTCCCATCGTGTCTGCTCTTCAGGGTTGCTGGAGTAACGCTGCGTGCTATTGGCATATTGAAAACGGTGTATTTGGCCGGTCTCATCTTTTCCCTTTGTGCTCGACAGATGTACTCAATTGGACCCTGACTGGGTTTCTGTCTTAGAGTGAAATAATTCCGCGCCCCCTGTAACATTCAGATCAATTGCCGGTTTTGCTGCGTATCTTATTGATTTATGTGGTGTTTGGTACTGAAGCGCTGTATTTCGTTATGTATCACTCTCTCTGAGTGTTGTCTAGTGTTACTTGCTCTCTCTCCCTCTTCTTTTTTGCCTCACTTCCCCAATTCTTGCTCCGACTGTCTTCCACTTTTTTCGGATTCCCTGTCTTTCTCACAGCTCTTGTCATCTCAGATAAGCGTTGCAGTTGCTCACGTTACCGACGACCCGAGCCAAATTCATAACGACGAGATTATCTTTTCGACGGTACAGAGTAGTATATATACGTCTGCTGCATTGATCTTTGCACGGTCTTAATAAATGAAGCACCGCGATAGAAGCGAGCCGGGCGCAATGATAACGCTGAGAACGATCTCGCTATTTATACACCCTCAACGCTGCTGAGATGATGAATAGAACGCGTGCATTCTGCCCTTCTCCTCTCTTCTCCGTTTCCCTCTCCTCTCTTCTCGGCGTTATTTCCAGATTGGTCGGGTAAAACAACCCCCCCCCCCCTCCACACACACACACACACACACACACACACACTGTCTGAAATGTCTCCTCTTTGAGGTCACATTGACATGCTGAGTCGTTGTAGTCCCAGGTGGAGGGACATGGGTGTTGCTGTGGCAGGATACCAGATCTCCATCAGATATACTACAGTGGGGAGGGGAAGAGAGTGGGGGAAAAACAACTACATTATATTATAAATAAATATCTAGGTGTGTGTGTGTCGGTTTGTTTGTCTCTGTGTCTTTAACCGACTGAGGTTTATCTCTGCATTTGAAGAGAAGAAGGTCAGCAGGGTTCGGAGCGCGAGATTACGTGCGATTGTTTCATCCGCGGGGCCAGCTGATTCACGCTAAAGCTGCTCTGACAGATTCTTAATGCACCCGAAGATGCACTTAAAAGAGACTGTGAAGAACTGGCCTCCAACACTTTGACAATGGAGCATTAGCCTAAAGCCTTTTCTCAATGGACTGTATCCTCCCTTTCTCCCCAGCCCCTCCTTCACGCATTTACCTCATCACCACCGCTGACCTGATACGTATACCGTGGATAGGTCACCTTGAAGTGGAACTATACATAGTCCATCTGCTGCATGTGTGTGTGGAGCTGTAGAGAGGCAGTATGTGCATATGTGCATTTTATGCATGCATGTGCGTATCAGATGTGTGTATTTGTACGTCTGTGTCTGCTGGCTAAAATCCTCTCATCAGCTCGTCCTTCATTCACTAAAATGGAATAATCGTGTTCTGGCATTTTAGCCACAAGCTCTTCTGAGTCTGTTTTTAACCTGCATACAAGAAACATTTTGCGGTTTCTTTGTTTCGGCGTTATTCGCTTAAACCCCAGTTTCCTCAGTCAAATCTGATTCTTATACTACATGAGAGGGTTTAATAATATCATTTAAACCACAGTAAACATTTGTGCTTTTAGCTGCCTGGAAACTAATTGACTGCATTTCATTTGTATCATTGAATGCTTCAAGCACCTAAGTGAAACGCTGGCTCGGTAAATGATGAGCATACTTATTTAGATACGACTCCACACTCTGAAGGATACAGACTTTGGCTCCGTTTATTTTATGAATGCATTTTTTGTATCGCCGTTTATTTGATTGTTTTTGTTCCATCCTACGGTAATTGTTTTTAGGTTGTTTTTTTTTTTTCCATAAATCCCTTTATTTGAAAAGGGAAAGACATTGTAGCTCAAACAGAGGAAAATGTTTATTTATGAAACGAGACATGGAAATTGCCCCTATTTGCCTTCTTGATTGATGCCTCTCTCCACTCATCTGAACAGTTTTTATAGCTTAGCTTCACATAACAACTGGCAACAGTTGGTTTTTGTCTAAATGCAACAAAATCCACCCATCGTCATTTCAAAGTCTTCATTATTAGTGCAGTACCTGTTCAATATGTTCCCGTTTAGTTGCAAAATTAATTAATTTGCTAAATGAACCAATTTTTTCAGGCATTTCTTATCAAAACAATGTCTGAATTTGCTGCACACATTGGTGCCCTGAGTATGTGTCAAACGAACCATCAGACAGTTATGCGATAAGCTTCCGTGTTATTTACAGTAGGGGTCGCTGCGCAAGGTTGTTGTGCTTTTGGCTACAGTGAGCAATGGCGTCCGAGGGAGAAAGACTGTTGTTGTTGAAACAGCGGCCGTTTGTAACTTTTCTGTGTCCCGGAACGCAGTTTTAAGATAATTTGAGGCGAGAAATTGGCCATTTAGAGTCTAAACATGTGCTGTGTGTGTTAAGATATGACATATTTATAGTTCGGCAGCGACGAAGTCGGCGGTGTTCAGCTCCGCCTCTGTGGACGCTCGCTGCTCACTGTGAGCCGGCACAGAGCAGCTTAGCTCGGCCTGTCCTGAGGACCAATCGCAGCTCTTGCCGTCTCCGTTGTCCCTTGACGGAGTGACGGACACTTACAAAATTTTTCTGTGCACCCGGAGACGACGCAGAGGCTCTTCGACAGGTTCTGCGTCGACGCAGAGGACTCTGCGTAGCCTACGCAGAGCACTTTACGCAGGAGTATAAATTGAGCTTTACTGTAATGTCATGTGAAGTCCTGTCCACATTTTTTTTAATATACAGTAGAGCTGCAACTAATGATTATTTTTGTAATCGATTAATCTGTCGATTATTTTCTCGATGAATCGTTTGGTCCATAAAATGTCAGAAAATGTTAAAAAATGTTGATCGATGTTTGTCAAACCTGGAAATGATGACGTTCTCGAACGTCTTGTTTTGTTCACAAACCAAAATTAATAAGTTTCAATGATTTCTTTGTTTATGTGGCGTAAAAGAAACCAAGAAAATGTTCACATTTAAGAAGCTAAAACTATCAGAAATCTTGTTTTAATCATGAAAAAAGCTTAAAACCGGTTATCGATTATCAAAATAGTTGGCGATTAATTTAGTAATCGATTAATAATCGATTCATCGATTAATCGTTTCAGCTCTAATATACAGTAACATCAGGATGCAGCATCGGTTTTTTGATTGTTCTTCCCAGGTTTAAAAAAAAAAAAAATGTCATGGAGGAAAAATCCAGCTTGAACCAACCCCGTTGGCTGATGTAGTCTGAAGTCTTGTTGTTGTAAGTCTTGTTTGCAGGCTTCTCGCTTTATAAGAATAGCACGACTTGGGTGCTTGTTATGTGCGGCTGTGTTTGTGCCCGACTTCACCTCTGTTACGTCTGTACTGTAGCCTTTTTTGATTCTGGGCTGAGTTGTCTTTGGACTAATGAGGGTGAGAGGAGGTCAGAGCTGACTCAAGACTTCAATGTCAAACCTGTTGTCGCTGCTGATGAGAATGAGAAAGTGCTGAATGAGTCGAGGCTCACACTCCAGGATCACATACGGGGTGGGAGACTTTGGGTACCTCGCGATTTGTTTTGATCACGTCTATATAATGGCACCTCAATGCATTATTTAAAAAAATATTTTAAAATAATCGATTGGCATTTAGTAATACAACTTATAAGTATAAGTATATATTATTTAGCATCAAACAAATTCCAATTGAATTCTGTCGGTGACATCTCCATATGTTTTAATAATGAGACTGCTCCCAGCTGTACATACACCTAGACCAGCTGGGTGAAGGTGTCATCACAAACTGTCTCAAGTAGGGAGGGGAAAACAACAGTGCTATTTTGGGAGAGATGGCAAACTGCTGTGTTAGGGGCTTTTGGGTGTTGGAACATATATATATATATATATATATATATATATATATAAAAATGACACAAGCTACATTTACCATTTTACCCCTGGGGCTAAACTGCCACAGATGTGGATTGTATTGATATGAATGCATGTTCTTGTGTCGCCCCACGCCCTCCTTTCCTTTTTCAGAGCATTATTCTGTGATGGCAACTGAAAGCCATATCCACAAGGAAACGCAACGCAAACTGACACATTTTTCACATTTGTCGTTTTCTGTAAACGCAGCATCATTTCAGGAAATATTTTCATCCACATGAAACCTCCCCTCAAAACGACTCTAAACTACACAGGAACCAGAGAAGATGTTGGGCATGTAAACTTTTTTTTTTTGGAAATAGAGTTTATTTTGAATTCATATACATTACACTGTATCTTAATGACTCAGAAGTAACTTCCATCTATGTCTATGTACACACACACACAGTAGTAGCAGAGGATCATGGTAGACACCATTGTTTCAAAACCCCGTGTTCAGTCATTTTGCTTTTGCGTGGGTAAACGTACAATACAAGATGAAAGATTAAGTTTCATGACTGCATTACATTGTTGTTTTAAGATATATTTCACACCTAGCAATGTGAGAGACAGGTAATAATAATTCTACAACACTGAGGAATTGAATCATAGTTTGCTGTTGCTAGGGATGCGTTGGTATTATTGGCATCGGTCGACATTGGCTTTAAAATTTATTTTCAGAAATCGTCAAACACAATTCCAAGGGCTAGGGTTGGTATGACTAATGACTATAATGGTAGCTGATTAAGCTCCAACGCAGATGACTTTTATGCTTGTGCTCTCACCAACTGTGTCTTTTTACGTCTATGTATTTTACACAATGAAGAAAATGAACATCTACATTTGCTTTGACACAAATATGAAAACTTTTATGAACGTATAGATACATTGGTGTCACTTCTGATATATCGTAGGGCTTACTGACATGGGCAAAGATCTTATTTCGATATACTTTTTTATATCATTTGACATTGATATATAGCACAATATAAATAATGTGAGACTGGGCGATATAGTTTATCAATACTATCTGGATATTTTAGGCTATGCCCCGATATACAAAATATATAGGGATATAAAGCTGCACAGGTGTTCTTTTGAGATGTTGAGTGACAATACACTAAAAATACACTCTAAAATCTAAATATTTGCCGTTAATGATCTGTATATCATGATCTTAAAATAGATTCATTGTTACTTTTCAGTCACTGTTAGAAACAATGAAATTGCCTATAAATACGTTCAATATCTTCTATAACAAATAATTAGTGACTTCTTTTTTAATAAATATAATTATGTGGAGTCAATATATTTTTTATTTACATCACAGATACCACAATATGACGAGATGTTGTCTCATGTCACTATATACAGTATATTGCCCACTCCTAACATGGGATAATAACGTGCCTCCCCAAAGACTATCCAAAACACATATTTAGTAAATTTTGTTTTTCCATGTAACTACTGTTCTTCGTTCAGCTTTCAAAAAAGATAAAAAAAATAGAGACCTTGTTTAAAATGAAAAAACTGACAAACGTAAAACTCTTTTAATTTACTTAACGTGCTTTCAGACAAACAATTGCATCATAAAAATGGGTCACAGTCACATTGGTTTTATTTACCCCGACTGTATTTAGCAAAAAACAAAATACATGCTGACTGCCTGCGTTGTGTTTCCAGTGTTGTCAGCTCTTTCTAATGTTTACTCAAGGGAATGTTGGTCAACATCATGTACAGGGTGATTCATAGAATAACAGCTTAATCATCCCATTAACAAATAAACTGCATGCATCAAAAAACAACAAAACAAACAGGTATTATGTATAATTTGTCGTAAACAGATTGTTCTGTATTACTTTGTGCTTATTATCGGAGTCATTTTGTAAACGCAGGATTTGATTTAGCCCATCATTTAATTTTTATGCTTCACAAAAAAAGGACCTACTGTAATATCTTTAGAGTGTGTGTTCAAGTTCAATGATGTGCACCCTCTCAGGAGAGAGTTTTTATTTATTTCTTTTCTACCTGAATTGAGCCTCAAGATGATTATGACAGGCATCAGAACAGAGTCTTAACAAAGCTTTGTTGACCATCTCTCAAACGAGCAGTTCATATTTTTTCTCTCCCCCTCAGAGTTTTCTTTTCATGCTCTTTTAACGTCATTTAGTCTCCAAGATTAAATGACAAACATTATTACAGAGGCTGAATGTGCTCGACAAAAAAAAGAAACACTTGGAAATATTGAAAACCCTCACTGTTACTCTTAATGTCAAATGCAGCAATATCCCTGAGAACACTTATTAAACTTATTGTAGCGGTATTTCTAGAGAGACGGAATATATATATATATATATATATATATATATGTACATACATAAATCAAAAAGAATAATGAAATGATAGAAACCATGCTGGATGAAGGAAAATCTGTTTTGTTGTAGGGGTGCAACTAACGATTAATTTGCAAATCACATTTTGAAATCATGTTTTGGCGTCATGTGGCGCCACCTACCGCCGTCTACCAATCATTGCAGTCAGTAGAGTCTCAGCTGCCGAGCAACCACGGGTTGCCAGTTACGTCAGAAAACGAAACCTAAAAGACCTCGGTATTTTGAATTTGAATGTAGTAACCGTTTTTGGCCACATTCTTACATATGGCACCTTTAATTTCTTTGTGATATGGAGCAAATTAATCAAAAAATATTAAAACAATAAACAGTTAAACTGATTCAAGTATCAAAATAGTTGATGATTCACTTCTTGATTTCTTTGTTCGATGGCGCAAAGAAACCAGAAAAAAAAAAAATCTGATGATTCATTTAGTAATTGATTAATCTTTGCAGCCTGACTTTGAAGTAGTCTTTCTGTCTTGTCTGTGGTGATGAAGCCTGACCTAACAGACATCAGTAATGATACTGTATGGTCAACCAAAAATAATATGCAATAATTATAAGTGCTTGCATATTAATTATGAATATTGTGTCTTTGCTGGTGCAGTGAATGCGCGAGGAACAGGCCATGTGGATTATACAACTGCACATAAAAGCCGCCCAAAGTGCTACTCAGTGCTGTGTAATGAGGGAGCAAAAATCCCCCTTTTCCCATCAAATGGACATGAGTACAAAAAAAAGAAAGAAGAATGCAGATCTATTGAATTTTAAATTATGCCAGGCCATGATTAACAAGATGAAGTCATTGGGTTAGGTTAGAGCTGCCTGACTCACCAGCTTTGTGTGATAAACTAGTTATTTTATGAAACCAAAAAAAAACTTCCAAAAACATATATAAAACTGCCTCTATTCAAAAGCGGTGGTGACACCAACACTAACAGTGGTGTCGATGTGGGCGACTCTATTCAGCTTGGCTTTTATTAGATTTGCAGCAGAAGATGTTATGTGTGGTTCAGTAAATATTTTAATTTTGTGCGATCATTTGAAAGCATATGAAGACGCCGTGCATTGGTTTTCGTAGCTTTCAGTAAACATCTTTTATGAGAATAGGCTGCATAAATGAGCGTTGGCATTGCGATACAATTTTAGGGTGAATTCCAATTCCTTGCTTAACCCTCAATCTTAACCCTCAATCTCAAAAATGCGCGCTCCCTCTAGTGCAAGTGCTGTCCCGATTTCGATTTTCAGAAAAATTAAGTTGAGGGGCAAGTTTAAGGGCTGTATCGCCCTCAATATTGAGATTTTCCGAGACCACCCTTGGGAGCAAGGGCTACCCAGAATGCATTGCATGTTTTCACATAACAAAAATGGCGACGAAAGCAGCGAAAACGAGTACGCTACAAATGAAGTATTTTCTTTGTTGATAGAGATATAAAAATGATGAAAACCATTGTATTATCTTAGTTTAGGCCCATATTATGGATTACTTACATCTTTATTTTATTTTTTTCCACACAACTCATCGAGCAGCAAAGCAGTTGTGAGGGGAAAATGCAGTGCTGGTAACCCATTGTCTTGGTTTTTATTTTTTTTTAATCTTAGTTATTCTTAATGTGTTTAATTAATTCAGTGAAATTGCTTCGTCTGCAAACGCTGCATGTTTATTGTGCATACATCAAATCTGTTTGTGTAAGGTTTTCACCATGTTATATCAAACAAACCCCAGAACTTTAAATATAAGTCACATGCAGTGTCAGCTCAGTGTGACTCATTTCATCCTGGGACAAACATTGTGCTGGTGAGGAAAATCTACAGAGCTCATGCAGGTGATTCACTGTAGCAAATCCTGTAGCACAAATCTCTCCTGTAAGGCTTTATCTGTTACGGTCTGCCCTGCAAATAGCACATGAAGTCGGTCAGTACTGCACATGAACTCAATACTAACAGGAGAATTGAATCAAATGCATTTATATTGCCCCTTTTAAACAAAATTATAAGAATAAGAATGCAAAATACAGCAATAAATGAAATACTGAAAACAAACCAATAACTAGGGGTAGGAAAAATAATTGATTCTTCGATGCATCGTGATTCTCTCTAGAATGATTCCGAATCGATGCGGATAAGTTAATAATCGGAATTTTAAAAAATTAAATTACTTCACCCCCTGCAACATTCTGTTCCCTTCGCTCACTGCAGAGCCAGGGTTTCCCCCAGTATATTATAAGCCTAGCGGGCCGCCAGGCTTTACTTGCTATGTGGGGATAAAACACGTAGAGAAATTATCCAGTCTGCCTTAGATATGAAATGAGCGCTTGGAGACGCAGAGGAGCGACGAACGGCGCAGGAGAGGGAGAAGAGAACAGCGCAGGGGCGATGCGCAGAAATAAAGGGGCCGTTTGTCTGCACCAGATGAGGCAGATGAGGGGGCACTACCACTTTTATATTTATGTTGCTTTATCTTACTTTTAAATGAGTAGCAAAGTATTGAAGTAAAAAAATTGTTGCATCGAGATGCATCGATACTCGGTTTAGAATCGAATTGTTGACCTCTGAATTGTAATCGAATCGAATCGTGAGGTGCCAAGAGATTCCCACCCCTACCAATAACCAAGTAGCCTTTAATAGTGTGGGAGTTTCTTAGTTATTTAGATATTGGTTTGATAGTGTAAGTAGTGATTTAGTTCCCTAATAAATGTTGATGAATTCTACACACTGCACCTTTACATAGTCAGCTAATGAAGCTTGCTTGAAGTGCCTTATTTCCTGTTGTCACATTGTGAAAGAAAGCAAAAAGGGAAATGGACGGGACAGTAAGATCTCCCACTGACACTGTCAGAGCTGAAGGAGCATATAGCAGAAGCTGTGCAGTTCAGATGAATAATCCAGCAGACCAGGTGCGAATGCTCCCTCACTGGTAATGCTCTGTACTGCAAAGAGTCTGTCTGACTGCATATGATAACTGCATAACCTACCTACAGTCAAAAGTGCAAAAGAAGAGCTGCGTCAGCTCGAAAAAATCTAAAGCCGTCTTTCAAACAAACGGTCTGCGATGACTTCTTTTAAAAGTCTTCTTAAGTACACTCCAGAATCATTAGCGAGCTGTGCGTGTGTGTGTGTGTGTGTGTGTGTGTGTGTGTGGCTCAGACCTGGTTTCATCTCTATTTACCTACATCAGCAGCACTTTCTTACTTGTCTAAATTTCATTTGGACTCGACCTCTCCGAAATTATTTGGAAGACACTGAGAAGGCAGTAGACAGTGATGGCTTTAAGTTCACTTAAGTCCATTGATTGATTGGTACGTTATCTCCAGGAAGACGTATAGCAGCAGCTAATTAGATTTGATCGCTTACAATTGCTTGTCAGCCGTTGGCTAATCAATGCAGTCTAATTATTGTTGCATTTCTCTGCCACTTTTTTTGCCTCGCTTCTTTTATCGTCCTCTCACAGATCTTTTTTTTTGTGTGTTGTATTCAATTCCAGCTTTGGCTGCATCCCTCCTCCCTCCTCTTGTTTTGTCTTTCATCTAACCTAAATTTCTCTTCATATTTGGCTGTTCCAACTTTGACAGTTTTCCAAGAATAATAAACCTGAGCTCCCTCGGTGGTAACATCACACACACACACACACACACTGCAGATACTTGGTTTTTCAAATTAAAAATTGCAGTTGCGATCTATTTGGCTTGTGCTGACAAGGTTATGGTGGATTTTGGAGCAGCTCACACCCTCTGACATGACGAAACACACACACAATCACACACTTGCAGGCATATTATATCCCCCAACGCTGAGTGCTGTGTGTGTGTTTTTGGAAGACAGCAAAGGACAAACGCATGTATCATACCTAGTCAGGTAGAGGGAGGGCGTGCACTCTGGTTTCTGTGAATAAAAAGCGATCCGTCCAACCAGGTGTGAAAGAGAAGCTGCAATTTGTCCTTGTTCGCCAACCCCATCTAAGATCTCAAACACACATGTACACACACACACACACACACACGTCCCTGTAAAAATGATCAGTGACCCAAAATGCACCAACAAGACCTGAGAGTGGAATAGAGCTCCAATATGCTCGTCCCATTTGTCTCAATCGGCCCGCTGTCTCCGCAGTCAGTACCGGGGCCTCAATGGGAATACAGAATAGAACGCAACTTTTTGGCACTCACTCAGCCTCACTTTACTCCGGTATCTCTGTGACCTTTGTGGCCACGCTGTGCGGACTAGATTCAAGACATCCTTCAACACGGTTCAAAAACACGCCTTTGCGATTCTCATTCAAATTGACTTCACATTGACTGGCTCCTGCAAAAAAATCTACACAAAAGTTGACCCCGGACCCCCGGATTCATCTTGTGTTCAACAGCTTCAGTGCTGCTCTGGAACGTTTTAAGTCAACAACTCATTTTTGAGCACAAAAAAGCCAGATATACAGATGCAGCAGTTTGGTTCAGTTGATTTGAAAAAGCTCCACAAGGAAAAAGTAGAAAGAAAGAAGCAAAAGTCTGTGACACCAAACTCTAGTTTTGCTGCTAAATGAATGAATGGATTCACCGTAGAATACAGCGTCTAGTAATAATTATAATAAAAAATAGTGGACATTGAGCCAGTACTTATCACTCTCTCTCTCTCTCTCTCTCTCAAATTAGCCTGTATTCATTGTGGGCTCCGACTGGCTAAGTACAAAGCAGCTCATACTGGCCCATTATTGATCCATTCATTGGAAAGTGGCCCATTGTAGTGAGAGGGCTGGGCGGAATAGACAGACAGGAAGAGATGGAGGCTCAAGACCAGCCTGGATTCTAATTGGCAGGAAAGAGGTTTGCGATGAAGTAGGGTAATGTGCTTTTTATTGGCTTGGAGAGATATATAGTAAATAGGACATTTAAGTATGAATTTTTTTTTTTACTCTCATTTTGGTTATAAAAGAAGGATAAAAAGGTACAAATGCAGCTTTATTGATTCAGTGGTTACATTGAATAAAGGCCTGCATCCCATAAACTGCAAATGAAAAAAAAACGATGTAGTCTTCCTGTATGCCAGATGAGGACAACGCAAAAATAAAAAAATATTGATAAGCCAAACGTGTTTGTAGGGAGGTCTATGGGGACAATATGGGTGAATTCCAATTCCTTGCTTAACCCTCAGTCTCCAAAATGTCGCCCTTAATATTGAGATTTTCCGAGACCACCCTTGGGAGAAAGGGCTACCCAGAATGCATTGCGTGTTTTCACATAACAAAGATGGCGGCAAAAGCAGCGAAACAAGTACGCTACAAATTAAGTATTTTCTTTGTTAATAGAGATATAAAAATGATGAAAACCATTGTATTATCTTAGTTTAGGCCCATATTATGGATTACTGACGTCATTGTTGCGTAACATTTATTTTTATTTTACAATATTTTGTCAATAGCCGGCCGGTGCGGACAAGCGATCAATTGCTATCGTTTACTTTTCAATAAGCCGTGGTGTGTGGTAACTGTCAGCTGAATATGTCCGTGGTTGAGGTATTTGTATGAGTATCATCTTATAACTAACTGACAACCTAATAACTTGACTGACAAACGGATCGTAATAAACAATCGTGAAGTAAATGTGTTCTTCTTCTTCTTCTTTTTTGGAGTTGACAGACTGGACGCAGCTTTCGCGTTATTCTGCCCCCCACAGTCTGAAGACGTATCTGCATTTAAGGGGTGTCCCATTTCTAAGTGACAAAATAACCCTCAACACTTGGTTTTGAGGCCAGTTGAGATTAAGGGTTGAGCTTGAGGGTTAAGATAGGAATTGGAATTGGCCCTATGTCTACTAATGCTACTATGAGTGGTGCATTTACAGATCAAGACCAAGAGCGCCTCCACTTCATTAGACAATGAAGACCTTGCATTTAGACCACATGCAACACTTTCCAGTCCGGTTGGTGGCATACTTGTCAAAAAAGACAATGAAGACGACGATCATAAGTCATGACAAAATATGCATCTCCCTATTTTGGCATGTTAAAAAAAAATGCAGTGAAGTGTGTGCTGTGTGGATGTGCTGCAAGTAAAAAAAAAACATGCTACTATCCTTTCATCCAGATTAGATTCAGTGCTAACACAGCCGAGTTGATTGAAAGATGTGTCCAAGGATGAGTCCCTGGTCATGAAAGCATTGAAGGGGTACATCAATATCAAGACTCCCCCCTCCCTCCCCTCCCCTCACATCTCTTTTTTTTTCTTCTTTGAAAAACTCAAGCTGTTACCATCTCAATGCCAAACGATTTAAAAAAAAAAATAATTATTTTTTCGTACTCTGTGGTCAGATTCCAGTCTTTGATATACAGTACTCTGTGGGTGGTTCCTTTCAATCGTGGCGAAGGCTGAATGGAGAGTTGAATGTTTAGGTGGAGATAAAAAAGCATTGAACGTCAAAGTACCGCGGTGGCCTGTGTGACCTTCACGCACCCGAGCCACCACAGAGCACAGATGACATTGAAGTACTGTATTGACTATGAGTCAAGCTGTGCATGTGAAAAGCCTGAGCATGAGGAAGCATTACTCACTAAACATGACATTTCCCTGCTCACAGTTCAAGGCAGACAGTTGTGTACTGCATAGGGAAATTCATTGTGTACTGCGATGAATGTGTTGAATACTGCTAACGCAGTACGAAAATTATTTCTCCTCAAGGCATTTGTTTCTATCTTTCCTATATTTGATACTCTCATAGACATTTAGTAACTAAACACCACTTTTATAAAAAGCATTGGTCAAACACCAGCTACTGCGTTCACATTTGGCTATCTTAAGGCCACATTATACTTCTCCGACTGCGTAATGCGCTATCCGACTGCGTAACCACGGAGACCCCTCGAGCCTTCATACTTCTGTGTCGTGGTGACGGATGCGCACTGCAATTTCCCGCCCGATCAGTAGGGGTCGCTGCGCAAGGTTGTTGTTTTTTTCTCACTTTTCTGTGTCACGGAACGCAGTTTTAAGATAATTTGAGGCGAGAAATTGGCCATTTAGAGTCTAAACATGTGGTTTGTGTACTAAGATATGACGTATTTATAGCTTGGCAGCGACGTTGTCGGCGGTGATCAGCTCCGCCTCTGTGGACGCTCGGTGCGCACAGTGGCCGGCACAGAGCAGCTTCGCTCGTTCTGTCCTGAGGCTCTACGACTGCGTCAACGCAGAGGGCTCTACGTAACCAAGGCAGAGGGCTCTACGTAACCAACGCAGAGGGCTCTACGTAACTAACGCAGAGGGCTCTACGTAACTAACGCAGAGGGCTCTACGTAACCTACGCAGAGCACTTTACGCAGGAGTATAAATTGGGCTTTAGTCCATACCTGCATCAGTGGCTACAGTATGTTTACATGTGCAAAATGTGGAAAAGAATAGATACGATCAGATTGTGGTGTACATACACAAGCGTCAAGGACTATTTTGACATATAAGAAGAAGCTGCTTCCACACTAAACAAATTAATTTTCCTCCTCTTCCGTGTCTGTTCATTATTCTCCTTTGGATTGAAAATATAACCGTAACAAAGCGGAAAAATATGTCACCTTTACATGGCTCACACACGTGATGGCACCCAACCAGGAAGTCATGTTCAGATCAGCATATGAACAGAGATCCTAATGATCCTAATCAGCATATACCAGTCTTCTCATTCGAAATGAAATTTGTTTCCTAAAAGGGTCGTATCAGATTTTTTGGATTAGCATGTTTTCCTGTATTCTGATTAGGCTTTTATTCAAATTAATTGTATCCATGTAAACATAGCTATTGGTACACTCTTTTTGACACTCTCTTGTCTAATCAGCACTTGTTACCAGACCACGCCCCAGAACTGCTACACTCCCCCCCCCCCCCTGTCCTCTCCCCCACTCAGCTCTCAGCCCACCTCTTGGCATGTTTCAAAGTCAGGTGGAGTTAGCTGCAGAAGAGGGGCTTTAGTTATCCTTTAACTAGTTGCATTCTGTCTGTGTTCCTCCAGTGTAGTCCGTGCATGTAATTGCCTTTTGTCATGACTTATTTTCATCGATAATGAGCTTAACATGTGTTTCTGTAAGCGCTAGAAAGCACATTTTCAAAAATCCGTGACCTTTTAATATCAATCCACATGATTAAAAAATATCCTTCACTATTGTTGGATATAATTAATAGGAGGGAAACGGTCTTGGAAAGAGACACTTCTTTATCGTGCCAATGTGATTGATCCGGTCTGCAATACACTGCTGCAGGCGTTTGCTGAGGATTGCAGAGTGATTATACAGTTCATGAAGTATAGGATTTGTAGAAGTGATTTATTATACCAGTGTATTTTGTCATTGTGTGCGTGAATATGTGAGAGATTTTCTTTAGCCTCTCTCGCACCAAAGTAAGTGGGTATACCTGGCATTCTTGAACCCAGGTGAACATGCTAATATAATTCTTATCGCCCGGGGGTTCGTTCTGACCTGTTTTTATTTGTTGCACCTAAATTGATGCAGGAATTATCATTGCTGCCAAAACTGTAAGCGGACAAAAAAACAAATGAGCACACATTCACCTGGGTCTCGTGTTCGCACTGATGCCGATCGGAGCAGAAGTCGATAAACACCCACGCGATCATTTGACATGGGATTGAATGTTGATTAAACATGTTCCCATTTATCAAAAAAACTGCTTCAAAATAAGAGTGCATTCGTTTTTTTTACTTTAAATAATGTGGAATTTGTGTGTGCATGCATCTCTTTTTTCACTAAACCACATACCATGAAACCTCCTGTGAGCCTCCTGCGTAAGATCGGATTCCACTGTAGCAAAACAGAACCATAGTTTGACACGAACAGAACGAGCCCCATTTCCATGCAAACAGTTTTCCCTTGAATGCAAAAAAAACCCAAAACATTGTCCATCAGGGAGTAAATAGTACATTTTTACATTACATGTATTGCATCTCTTGCAGTGATGTGGTTACTCGATGTTTACTTGACTCTCCAGTGGTTATTGATTACATGTTGTCTGCCAGTTTTGACGTGCTGCTCTCCATGTTCCATTTGAATCGGTAATTAGCCTGCACAACATAGAAACTGGTTCCTATGCTTGCACAGATACACCCCCCCCCACACCCCCCACCACCCAAATGAATCCTATCTCACCAGATCTTGTTTCACTGCAGGATTCATTTCTGTAGAGCCAACAGCAAATTTTGTTTTCTCTCTCTCTCCTCTCCGCAGACGGACAATTTCCCCACTGAGCCTAATTATATGGGTAGCAGACAACAGTTTGTTCAAAGGTAAGTGTTTGGATCCATAACCGTCGCCACGTCTCAGACCTTTGTTTTCTTTTTCTCCAATAGCACCAACACAATATATTAACAACATTAGCTATGCCCGACCAAATAATTACACCAAGTTGTGACACAGAGAGCACAGGCGTGTGCATTTAATTAAGGTTGAAAAGTGGCCACTGGAGGTGTTCGCCGTATTACTTAGAGTATAGTCACGCACAAAATGTTGTTAGGTTTTGTCCACACAAAGTATTTCATCGCATTGTAAATAAACTGTATCTGAGCATTCAGGAACGGTTAGTGATGTCTTAATACTGTACAACCCTGTTTAGACTTGGTATTAACATCCATTCTGAGTGATCCGTCGTGCAAATTGCTCTAAGTCCAGGTCTGAAAGCTCCAGAATGTCCTCTGATCAGATCATAAAACCACATTTAACCATTTCTGGTTAAAACCTTTATTTTTTCTCTCCAACACTCTGAAACATGTTGACATCTGACACATATGTACAATCACACTTGTTAAAAACATAATTTTGTGTTAGTGTGTATCAGATGTGTATCAGGAACTGAGTAAAAGTACAAGTACCATACCTGAAAATGACTTTAGTAAAAGTCTTAAAGAAGCTCACATTAAATGAACTTAAGTATCAAAAGTACAAGTAAAATACACATTTTTATAGTACGCATAAAAAGAAGCAACACAAACAATAACAAAAACAACAAACCACCTGAGCAAACATGCAGAGTGAGTGAATCAAGTGTCTGCCTGAGAACACAAAACTTTTTTCTCGAAATATGACCTCCCCTCCCCCGGTCTGTAAATTTGTTTTCGTAAAAAGCTGTCCAATCATGCCTGAATAATCCTCCAGTCTGGCCATACTTCTTCTTCTTTGGTTTGTTTTTATACAGGAAATGCGTTATCCTTTTTTTTCGTTTTTTTTCGTTTCAGCACAAAATCGGAAATTGTAAAAACGAGTCCTTAGCCATTTTTTGATTTTGATTTTGTAAACAAATATTGAGAAAACAAGTTTTTTTTGTTTTTTAATTTCTGCTTTTATTTTGAAAAACAAATCAACAAATCATACACAGATATGAAACACATCCAGGATGCATTTCATTTCCGGGAGTGACAAGCTGGTATAGTTCTATCTGATTTGATCACTGAGAAAGGATGTTAATAGCAGGTCTGCTAATAAACACCCTATACCCTGTGTACTAATACTATTATTTTGTTGTGGTGATTTGTTCAGTAGTTCAACATTCAAAGACCCTGAGCGAGCAAGCCTCAGAGACAGCGGTCACGGTGACAGCGACCAGGCCGACAGCGACCAGGACACCAACAAAGGCTCCTGCTGCGACATGTCTGCGAAGGAGGCCCTCAAGTTAAAAGCTACCGGAGTGAAACCGCCGCCTCTGGAACAAGGTGAGCCCTCGTTGGTAAACTTGAGTGCATGGGAAATGAAATATGTTGGACCAGCGTGACACACTTGAAAGTCTGTTTTTTTCCCGAGCTGCAGTTATTTGCATTAACGACCGAGCTCTTGACGTGCCTGAATCACAATCCCAACTTACACTTGGCTACTTTATTCTTCCTTACTTTGTTCTCTGCACTTTCCTCTTTTAATGTGTGCGGGGTATGTGTGTGTGTGTGTGTGTGTTTGAGGGTGTGAGGGAGGGGGGCATTCTATACACGTCCTCAGTTTATCAAAGCAGACAAGCCCATTATGTTTTTATAAGCCCAACTACTTCAGCCTCTCCATTTAGTCCCCCTTCCCCGAGCGCCCGTCTCTGAAACTTTGATAATGGAACACGGAAAATGACTTAGCGAGCGGCAGGCGGCGTGTAGCTTTCGTGGCGCGGTGATTAAATATGAATAATTTTTTCTAAGCACTGTGGGTCGGGCAGATTACACATGACATGTGTTAAACAATAACTCCCTAGATGTGAGTTGTTGGAGCACCTCCTTACCCTCACCACCTCACATGGTTACTGTAAGGTCACGGTAGGCGATAAACCAGGATTATACATGTACATTTAGTTAGTTTAGGTATGCAGATTCTACCAGTCATGCACCTCAGGCTATATCCATACTGCCATGTATATGTGAGCATTTTAACTATGTTAAATGTAGTATATAGTTTGCATGTTCTCACCATGTGTGCATGGGTTTTCTCCCACAGTTGATGAATGTATGTATGAATGATCGTGGTGGTCGGAGGGGCCGTTTGGCGCACATCGGCAGCCACTCGTCCGTCAGTCTGCTCCAGAGCAGCTGTGGCTACACGTAGCTTACCCACCACCAAGTGAGAATGTGTTAATTAATAATGGCTGATTTGTAAAGTGCTTTGAGTGTCTAGAAAAGAGCTCTAGAAATGGAATGAATAATAATAATAATAATATTCTGCATCCATGCTAACACACCAAAAGCAGTAACATACCTTTGGTGCTTTTTTATGCTGCATGTTTGCAGCTGATAAGAACCAATCAGGAGTTACATTTTTGGAACTACAACGTCAGCCAATCCAGATGAAACTGCGTGTTCACACCGAACAGCATTAAAATAATTAAAAAAAAATACTAGTATTAATACTAGGACAAGTATTAGGGCCAACCAAAAAAAACAAAAAAACAGCCAAAAAAAAAAATGCGGCACAAAAAAAAGTCAGGCAAAAATTAAATCTGGCACGAAAAAAAAATCTTGCACAAAAAAAGGCAGGCAAAAATCAGGCACTGATAAAATTCATGCAAAAAAAAAAGGTATAAGCTTCCATCCACACTACACAACGACTGAAACCGTCAATACAACCATTCATGGCAATGCCATATGGATTCAGCGTGTCATAGGAATCCATATGCCATAGCGCGTTTGGGCCTCTGGTGCGGTCGTGTCTGCGTCTCAGACGCCGCGTCTGTCTGAGCTTCACACCGACAGGATCGAGCAACTTGATCAGTTGCCTTATTGTATCTTGTGATACAACATACCCTCTTGTACCCACCTCCTCCTCCAAGTTTGTATGGTTTATCCTCCCGAACAAACCAAGTTTCCGACACAGTCTCTTCAGCGTCCTAATACACCGCACCGTGTTTATGAGCCAAAAGAGAGAGAATTTCCTTATTATTATTATTATTATAGCCGATTCTGAAGTACCGCTTAATCGACAAATCAACATGCCTTCTCAAAGACATTTAAACAAAACAAAACATAGGCTAATACTTGATACTTGATCCCACTGAGCATTACACATAAAAATGCAGCCCCAGAGATTTCAAACGAAAACCGAGCCGGACTCAATTTAAACTTCTCCTGGATGGACGACATGTGTATCCGGAGCATAATTTATACATTTGTAAACAAAAAAGGACGTAGTATGGATGCAGCCCTCGTATGGGCTCATTAACACACAGATATTCTCCAAAAAACAAAAGAGCCTTTGCGCTGCGATGTATGTAAACCACTGACTGGATCCAAAGTATGTCGCTGTGCGTACTGAACATGGATTCTCTGTAATGATGCTATTAATCCAGGGAACAGAAGGCACTGTTTTTTACTCTTTTGCAGGAAAAGGACAATGACAGTTTGTTCAACGCACTCTGTGCTCCAACATGCATGTCTGACTAGTTCGCAAAAAAAAAAAAAAAAAACCCACACACCCATCCACTGGTGATTCCATTGGTTTACGCGATGAGGGAAAAGCCACGCATGGGCGGCAAGAAGAATTGGCCAATTAAAAAACTCCATATGTTTCTAATTTTTCAAAAACGTCCTCATTTAATTGTCCATGAGGGGACGGCAAGGAATCACATTAATACACCAAACAGGTGACAGAGGAGAAAGGGAGGTAATGGTGTAGGTTAGGATGGAGCAGTCAGTGAGGACTTTAAACATTTCTGTAATCATTGTTGCTCTCATGGTCTCACACAAGAGATTGTCACGCACTCACCAGTGGAGAGAAAAAACAAAACAAGCTGTCATCTCTCTGTCTGTGTCTGATTCCCACTCATTCTCGCCCTTCCCTTTTGTTCTCACCCTCTCCTCCCCCCTCCCCCTGCTCCGTGACTTTTCGTTCCACCTATGCTTGTTTGGGGAATCGATTGATGTGAGATTAGACAGTTAACTGCCTGCAGCTGGCCGTGTTTAGCCCATAACATGTGGGTTTTTTCTCGGCTAAACGGTTGAGGAGGGGCAGGGTGCGGGAGGCCAAGGCGTGTGGTGTTGTAAGAGCAGCGACGAGGAAGGCAAGGCGTGCTCGACGTCTTTGTTCAGGGTTATCTTTATTAAAATTGCAAAAGATCCCAAGCGCACAGGCACTTGTTGCATTCACAAAACAATATCAGACTGATTTTTCCTGTCGTATTTTCTGCATTTCTGAATTTTGGGACTCTTCATTCACTCATTAAGAGCTTGGTTTAGTGTCCTGCTCCCTCCGCCTTCACCTCATAGCTGAAGTCTCATATAAAGACCAAAAATAAAGTACCCAGGGTGGCTTTTTTTATGAATGGACCTCCCTTCCTACGGTACAAATAAGGCTTCTTTTATGGCATGACTGTTATTCTCATGCAAATTATTGATCGCAGAACATTGAATTGAATTTGTGAATTTTTTTTTTAATATATTTTCAGTTCCAGTGTCACGAACCAAAAGCAAAGTAAAAACTTGAGTTACCCCCAAACAAGCCTGACATGTTTGCTTAATTAAACCGAGCTCTCACAGAGCAGATGAAAGCGTCTAAGTGTCTTATTAATTCAGAAAAACAGAGCAGAAAATATATATTTTTTTTAAATAAATATAATAACATTCACAAAAAAACAATACAGTTCTTAGCATGTGGGTGCTTAAAAGCTTTTCTGTTTGATGTCCTCTCGCTGCTGATGATTGGTCACCTCGTACCTGGGAAACTTTTGAGCGAGATCTGCTTCCGTGTCTGAAGCAGACGTGTGCTCCTGTGCAGGCAGTATATTAAAGCAATTTCACGGCCAATTAATAAGACTTAGTGTAAAAAACGACGGGGTGTGTGAAGAAACATTGAAACATGAGCTATTAAGAGATGTGGTTTAATAGTGTGGCCATCGGATATTGCTATCTGAATCTCCACGTGCATGTACACACGTGTTCTGTACACTTAAAGGGACACTGTGTAGTATTTATGGGTTTATATAACCCAAAATCCACTTTTTTATACATATTATGTGCTCCTGCATTGTCTAGTCACTGTATAATAGTTTTTGTTTCATTTTCGTAGTGTTTCAAAAAGTCATGTAAAAATAACATGGTCGCGGGCCGCTACTGCGTTGCCACTGTTAGCAGCGAGACGCCACGTTTCTACCGGAGCCTGTAAGGACAAACGCGAGGGAACAAATCAAGCGTCGCTTTATTTGTAGCAGGAAGTCCCGCCTCCACTCTCTCTCCGCTTCGTCTGCTACGGCCGCGGTAGCTCCGCCCTCTCCCTCGCCTCACGAACCTCATCCGCTGACACGTGGAGAAAGACGACGAGGACGACATTTGACCCGGCTGCGGATACCGTAGCGCTCAGGGAAGGGAGGGGGTGAGCAGAGCAGCAGGTCTTTGTTGTAAATTTCAGCTCTCTCTCCTCTAGATGTCACTATAAACTACTTACTTCACCTTTAAGAGTACACAAGTACAGTGTGTGCATTGTCAAAAAAAAAGAGAGATGCTTGTCATAGGTCACTCTCCCTGGGGTAAATTTCTCCTCCTCTCATCTCAGCACTTAACATCTACTGTACTTCTTAGGTATCGCTCTCTATCTCTCTGTCCTTCCATCCCTTCTTCATCACATTCAAGTCCTGTGTTCCTCTCCGAGCATAACCTTTCTCAATTACTCTGTGTCGCTGTCTGCCAGGACACTGCGGCCTCATTCACTGGCTCTGCATCAACGGAACTACGAGTGAACAAAGTGGGCAGTTCAAGTCCTAATCAGTCCTCAACCCTGTGGCTCTATACCACTTATTCATGTTTGATAGTGACGTCACA